>NC_136269.1:61183026-61293026 GCF_964187855.1 Myxine glutinosa | reverse complement strand
TTCGGTTTTTCCAAGATGGCGGCCGAACCACGTGACCTATGACGTCATCATTAACATATTTTATGCCCCATGGACATTTCTTTCCAATGAGCCATGTCTCAATTTTTTCAGTTCAGCACTTTCGGAGATATAGAGGTGCAAAGCTTTTCCAAGATGGCGGCCGAACCACGTGACCGATGACGTCATCATTAACATTTTTTATTCCACATGGAGAGTTCTTTACAATGAGCCATGTCTCAATTTTTTCTATTCAGTACTTTCAGAGATATGGAGGTGCAAAGTTTTGCCGTTTTTCCAAGATGGCGGCCGAACCACGTGACATATGACATCATCATTAACATATTTTATTCCCCATGGGGAGTTCTTTACAATGAGCCATGTCTCAATTTTTTCTGTTCAGCACTTTTGGAGATTTCGTGGTGCAAAGTTTTGCCGTTTTTCCAAGATGGCAGCCCACCACGTGACCGGTGACGTCATCATTAACATATTTTATTCCCCATGGAGAGTTCATTACAATGAGCCGTGTCTCAATTTTTTCTATTCAGTACTTTCAGAGATATGGAGGTGCAAAGTTTTGCCGTTTTTCCAAGATGGCGGCCGACCACGTGACATATGACGTCATCATTAACCTATTTTATTCTGCATGGAGAGTTCTTTACAATGAGCCATGTCTCAATTTTTTCTGTTCAGCACTTTTGGAGATTTCGTGGTGCAAAGTTTTGCCGTTTTTCCAAGATGGCGGCCGACCACGTGACTGATGATGTCATCATTAACATATTTTATTCCCCATGGAGAGTTCTTTACAATGAGCCATGTCTCAATTTTTTCTATTCAGCACTTTCGGAGATATGGAGGTGCAAAAAAAATATTCTGCACCATTGGGAGATGGGGCCAAAAACGATGTACAGCAGGATATCTCAAAAAGTTGTGGACAGATTCGGACGAAACTTGGTGGACAGGTTGGGTGTGACAAGGCAGAATCGATGTGATTTTGGTGAAGATGTGGACATGGATTCGGCTACAAGAATTATTTAATTTCCTCAGTGATTCTTCACCATTGAGAGATCAAACCAAAAGCGATATATAACATGATATTTAAAAAATTATGGATGAGTTATGACTAAACTAGGTGGATGAGTTGGTTCGGTGACAGGAACAAGCCGATTCGATTTTGGTTCAGGTCCGAATCCAGATCTGGTCTATCAGTGCATACAAACATAAACTGCTTAGCCTGGCGGGGGCGATGTTCCAAGTGCCGTTGTCGTTCATCATATTTTGGATAACGCAGCCTCGGGCTCTGGCATTATACATGGAAAAGCAAATCGATTACACCCCGCCCCGGACGAGGCAAAACGCTGGTGCACGTGACCGTGACGCCGGAAATGACGTTGCTGACACCACCCAGTCGTAGCTATGGTGACGCCGGAAAGGACGTTACTGAGACACTCGGTCTTAACCCTGGTGGAGCTCCGTACTAAAGCACGCGAGGAAATTGTGAGACTGAGATTTTATATACACATTCACCTTAGAAAAGCTTTTTTTAAATACACATTCACCTTAGAAAAGCTTTTTTTTAATACACATTCACCTCAGAAAGCTTATTTTTTTTAATACACATTCACCTCAGAAAGCTTATTTTTTTAAATACACATTCACCTTAGAAAAGCTTTTTTTTAATACACATTCACCTCAGAAAGCTTATTTTTTTTAATACACATTCACCTCAGAAAGCTTATTTTTTTTATACACATTCACCTTAGAAAAGCTTTTTTTTATATACACATTCACCTTAGAAAAGCTTTTTTTAAATACACATTCACCTTAGAAAAGCTTCTTTTTTTTATACACATTCACCTTAGAAAAGCTTTTTTTATACACATTCACCTTAGAAAAGCTTTTTATATACACATTCACCTTAGAAAAGCTTTTTTTATATACACATTCACCTTAGAAAAGCTTTTTATATACACATTCACCTTAGAAAAGCTTCTTTTTTTTATACACATTCACCTTAGAAAAGCTTTTTTTAATACACATTCACCTTAGAAAAGCTTTTTTTTAATACACATTCACCTCAGAAAGCTTATTTTTTTTAATACACATTCACCTTAGAAAAGCTTTTTTTAATACACATTCACCTTAGAAAAGCTTTTTTAATACACATTCACCTTAGAAAAGCTTTTTTAATACACATTCACCTTAGAAAAGCTTTTTTAATACACATTCACCTTAGAAAAGCTTTTTTTATATACACATTCACCTTAGAAAAGCTTCTTTTTTTTATACACATTCACTTCAGAAGTTCAAAAAGATGCGATTACAAATCTTCCCTCACCCTCCCCCCAACCCCTCCAACCTCTTACCCCCCCTCCCCCACACTCCGCTTGGTCACTTGCATAATATTTAGCCATATTTACCCATATTTACTGGCATAACATTCACTCATAATTCATATTTACCCATAAAATATATTTACCCATAAATCATATTTACCCCTGCTATCGAAGGTGGGTGAAGGATGTGTTATGTGTCTGTTACCCATGTCTGTCTGCCTGTTTGTCTGTGAACAAGATATCTCAAAAAGTTGTGGGCGGATTTGGACGGAATCCATCGGAGAGGTAGCATTTGTCATATGTGACAAGGACGAAATGATTCGATTTTGGTGAAGATCCGGATCCGGCTGCTATCATTTTTTAAGTGATTCTTCACTATTGGGAGATAGGGCCAAAAACGATACATAGCGGGATATCTCAAAATGTTGTGGACAGATTTGGACGAAACTTGGTGGACTGGTTGGGTGTCTGACAAGAAAGAAGTGATTCAATTTTGATGACGTTTCGAATCCGGATCCGGATCAGATAATTTTAAAGTGATTTTTCACCATTGAGTTGTCGGGCTAAAATCGATATACAACACGATATCTCATTGCCCGCCGATGTCACTCTCTGAAGTATTATTTGTGCACATTTACCTCAGAAGTGCATTTGTACACAATGCACGCCGTGCAGCATCAGCGGACGCCCAAGGATATGTTGTCCATCGCCCCCTCCCAATACAGTGTCTATGAGCTGCACGGCGGTATTGCCGGACGCCGAAGGCCGAAGGTGCCCCGGCAATGCCGCGCTGGAGGATATTTATTTATTTGAAGTGGGGGCGATGTACTTTGAATGTGTCTATGCTTGTATGTTATATTTTTAGTTCCCCTGTCGTATAAATATACCTATGAAATAGCTAATTGATATCTCAAAAGTTACATCTGCGATTTGCAAATAAATACAGTTGTGTAAATAATATTCAAGCGGTTGGAACTACTGGAATGATTAGTTCAATTGTTTCAATGTTGATCTTAATGGAAAATATTGTTTTTTGGTGATGAGAATATTCACTTTTTCTTTGCAGGTGCAGTTTTGTACTTGTTTGCCGAACAGTTGTTTGCCGAACGCTTGACATCACCTGCTGACTTTGGTGAGAGTTTTTAGATCTGCTGTGGTGATGGTCAGCAGAGCTTTTCCGATACTCATTCGTCCGGCATCGTCTGTCATCTGTCTGCAGGGTGTCTTATCACCTTTTTTCAAAGTGTATCTTCTCAAAGAGCTCATTGTGGATTCTTTCAATACTTGTTACACTGATTGTATGGGCTCCTCCCCTCAAAGTAGTAGATAATTTTTGGAATTTGTCTGTTTTTGAATTTTCTGAAACTTCAAATTGGACTTTATCATTGGAATTTCAAACTCTATCATTTCTCGAAAATCATCTTTTCTAATCATGCATGTAGCAGGTTTAGGACCTTACTAGGTACCCAAGCAGTATGGGTGCTGTTGAATCATCCAAAGGGACAGAATATGGTACGAATGCTACACATTCGTACAGATCCAAAGGGCCAATTTTAGGGCGGTTTATATGATCTAAAATGACAGTTTTGGGGGCAAAGTTACCATTACTTCTGCAGGCTTAATTATTAGGTATAACACGTTTGTGGTATAGGGCAATGAAAGAAATCATATCTGATTTTCCTATAAACCGGATACAGCAGACTAACTGGAGGGCCGTGTGTTCAAACCCAGGCCCGGCATGAAGCAAGTTTTGTTTTTCATCCTGGTTGAAAAATTGAGGTTTTCCCTACTGAACCATGTTTACTGAATTCTGAATTCACAATTGTGTCACCCGATGCAAGGGCGTTAGATGACGGGTAGAATTGCCTTCGTCCAAACGTCGTAAAATAAATACCAATTCAGAAATTAATATAAACTTACAAATATTCTTATTTGTGTTTTTTTTCTCTTTTCAGGTGCTGTTCCTGGTATCAGTCTTCATATCGTTATCACGCGTGGTCCTGCCATTATCAAACTCCATCGCACCTCATCAAAAAGAGAAAAGTCACCAAAATCCATAGCAAATTTCACATCATCTTTGTCCTAAACAAAAGGTTTAAAGAAAAACGAAAAGTTACGAAAAAAACGGACTTTAAATAAAGTCTGATTTTGTTGATTTACTGCACAAATTACATTTTAAGCACACATCGATATAAATATCTTCCAATTTTTTTGTAAATTCGGAAGTTTATCATGGGTAAACCAAAAGGCAAAAGCACTGCTCAAAGAAGAGAAGAGTCTAAGTTAAGAATGAGAAAATCGCGTGAGAATGAAACACCAGAGAAGAGAAAACTGAGGCAGAACACAGATCAAGAGAAACACACAGAATCAAGGGAAAACGAAACAATAGAGAAGAGAGTTAAAAGACAGAGAACAGTGAAAAGTTCAATGCAACACATTCGTGAGGTTGAAACACCAGAGAAGAGAAAACTGAGGCAGAACACAGATCAAGAGAAACATACAGAATCAAGGGAAAATGAAACAACAGAGAAGAGAGTTAAAAGACAGAGAACAGTGAAAAGTTCAATGCAACACATACGTGAGGTTGAAACACCAGAGAAGATAAAACTGAGGCAGAACACAGATCAAGAGAAACATACAGAATCAAGGGAAAATGAAACAACAGAGAAGAGAGTTAAAAGACAGAGAACAGTGAAAAGTTCAATGCAACACATTCGTGAGAATGAAACACCAGAGAAGAGAAAACTGAGGCAGAACACAGATCAAGAGAAACATACAGAATCAAGGGAAAACGAAACACCAGAGAATAGAAAACAGAGACAGGAAAATGTGAAAAAATCAATGAGAATCATTAGAGAAGTGAAGAATAACATAATCCCAGAAAATGAAACAGTGATTTCAGAGTTTTTGAAAAATGTTAAGGATTCTGCAAATTATATATGTTGTTCATGTCACCGTTTAATGTACAGAATGACAGTTATACACTTGAATGAAGATAGATACAAGAAGTGTTCCAGCAGTTTGTTCAATGATGTACTTTCATATAGATTAAAGTCGCATGATGGCCAAGAGTGGATATGTAGAACATGTGATTTGACTCTGAAGACAGGAAAAATGCCTGCACAATCAAAGGCTAATAACTTGTCACTACAACAACAGCCACGTGAACTGAAAGACCTAAATGCGCTGGAACTAAGATTGATATCGCAAAGAATCCCATTCATGAAAATGGTTGGTTTGCCAAGAGGAAAACAACATGGTATACATGGTCCTGCAGTTAACGTGCCATCAAAATTAGATGCTGTTTGTAAACTGTTCCCACGATTGCCATCTGAATCACAGATAGTGCCCATGAAGTTGAAACGGAGTCTGAAACATTCCTCTCATTATATGTATGATTATGTACATGCTGATAGAGTTTTGAATGCTTTGCGCAGGTTAAAGTTAGACAACCCTCATTACACAAATATTGACATCAATGAAAACTGGGCCTGTGATGCTGCACATGATGACGTTGAGCTTTGGCAAGCAATTAGCTGTGATGATCCTAGCTTGAAGAAACGAAAACAAAGTTCGTGTGAAACACAATCAACACCTGGCTCTACTGACCATAGTTCAGAAAGTGTAGCACAGGGCTGTTCAGAAGAAAAGCAACCAACATTTGTGATTGATGTATCAATGTCAGATCTGCCACAACATTGTCAGACAGACTATGCAAAGTTGAATGTCTTAGCTAGGAAAAACAGGATGAATATTGTTGACGTTCCACGTGATGGCAATTGTATGTTCTATTCTGTTTGTTACCACCTTGACAGGCTAGGAGTGACTACATGTAACCCAGCTTTGTTGCGTGAACAAGTTGCTGATTTCATGAGCACAAATGCTGAGAATTATCGTGACTTTATATCAGCCAGGATAGCAACAGAAAATTTGTCTAATGCTGATACTGAGCAACCAACGGAACATGATAGAGCTATCAGGGAAATACAGGATATCGAAACACAAAGAGAGTTGCAATGGATAAGGTACATTGATGAAGTTCAATATGGAAATCAATGGGGAGACCACGTAACACTACAGGCACTGGCAGATATGTTTTCATTCACTGTTTATGTTCATGCAACGTCAAGCTCTACCATGCACACTGTATATTCCAGATATCACAGTGATAAGGAATTTCATCTTGGATTGATTGGTCAATCTCACTATGTTGTGTTTGAGCCATACTCTGTATGCGATGGTACAAGTGTATCCTTGTCAAATGACGAAGTGCTTGAAAAACATGTTAATATGTCTGACACGAGTAGAGTGGCATCATCTTTGGAGACTGAAACGTGTGATGGAAAGACAACTGTGACTAAGGAAAACACAGAAAGTGATGACTCTGATGAGGAACTAGTTGCTGAAGATGAGCATGCTTTTGAAGAAGCTTCTAAAGTTTGCGGCTTGCCATATGAAACCAGCATGATGAATGAAAATCCAGAATTAGTAAACAAATTGATAAGTGTTGCACCAGGAGATAACGAGAAGCCAATGCCACTTCTGAGTGATCCTAATTTTGAGGAATTGTCACATCCAGATAAATATCCAGATGGATCAAATGCACTGACAACTGATCGACCAATTCATTTAACTCCACGAAAATACTTCAACCAAAGACTACTTGATGTAGATGGACGATTTGCGAAATCAATTGAATATCTCCTTAGTGCACAATATGCTACTGAAAGCAAACAAGTTCAGAGTGATATCAATCACTTCATGTTTCGTAGAGCTAGTGGCAAACACTTTCGTGGCAAAAGACTCACAGCTGGTATGGTGAAAAGTGTTGAACACATGAGTAGACTTATACAATCTGACCATGCATATAGAATCCTGAAGAATGTTAGAGGGACACAGGCCTACTTTCAAACTGTATATTATGATGTACTCGCCATGGTTCGACAAGTAGGTAATCCTACATGGTTTTTCACAGTATCTGCTGCCGACATGCAATGGCCTGATGTAATTCAAACAATAGCTCGACAGTATGGTACAATACTGAGTGACGATGATGTGAAAATTATGTCATTTGCAGATAGATCAATGTGGTTGAGATCAAACCCTGTCACTGCTGCACGCCAGTTTCAATACAGATTAGAGCTTTTGTTCAGAGATGTACTGAAATCGAATGCTCATCCACTAGGTGAGATTGTTGACTATGTGATCCGTATAGAATTTCAAGCTCGTGGATCTCCTCATGCTCACACATTACTTTGGGTAAAAAATGCACCAAAATTAGATGTTGCATCTGATGAAGCTGTTGCATCTTTCATGGACAAACATGTATCTTGTGCTCTGCCAGATGATGATCCTGTGCTACACACATTAGTTGAAAGGTTGCAAGTCCATAGTCACTCGTCTTACTGTCGAAAAAAGGGTTGTTGTCGATTCAAATACCCAAAACCACCGAGTTCAAGAACTATCATTGCCAGAGAACCAGATGAACAAAATTCAAAACTGGTCAAGGAAAGTGCCAAGTGTGTTCTCAGCAAAGTGAAAGAGGTATTGTCCGATGAAAGTACCCCAAAGAATGTTAGTATGACAAAACTGTTGGATATGGCGAATGTACCAGAAGAACTTTATGCAAATGCGTTGCCAGTTTCTGAGAAAGGCAAACATATACTGCTGAGGAGAAACCCTTCTGAAGTTAATGTTAATCCATACAATCCTACTGTATTGAAAGCATGGCAAGCAAACATTGATATCCAGTTCATTGTTGATGCATATGCATGTGTTATGTATGTAGCTGCTTACATGACCAAGAATGAAAAAGGTGTAGGAGAGCTATTGAAACAAGTGTGCAAAGAATACAAAGATCAGGACATCAAAACAATGTTGAGACGTGTGGGATCAGTATTCTTGAACCATCGTGAAGTAAGTGCACAAGAAGCTGTGTATCGAATTTTGTCAATGCCAATGAAGAAATTCAGTAGACAGGTGTTGTTTGTCAATACTGATGCAAAAACAGAACGATCAGCTGTGCTGAAACCACAAAAAGAGCTTGATGATCTGGATGATGGAGATGAGGATATATTCCAAAGTAACATCATCATAAGATATGCTTCAAGACCTAACATATTGGAAAACCTGTGCCTTGCTGATTTTGCTGCCAATTATACGGTTAGTCATTGTGACAGAGGTGAAGAGATAGATGACAGTGTTCCTGTGGTATTAGAAATGGATCAAGAACAGGCAGGATTAGCTGACAGAGATAGACTCCCGAAGTACATCAAGTTGAAAGATGGCAAAGGAACAATGCATAAACGTCGATGTGAAGCAGTAATTCGATTTAGAAAGTTTAGTTTTGAAAAAGACTCCAGTAACTTCTATCGAGCAAAACTGATGCTATATTTACCATGGAGAAATGAGGATGTTGATCTGACTGCAGGCTTTCCTGATTATGCTTCTCATTATTTTGCCGTTGCCGATGCCATATGTGAAAATGAGGCAAAATTCACACAAAATTTGGAACTAATCGATCAAGCTATGCATGATCATGCAGAATATGGACCACCGGAACACGCATGGGCAAACATTGCACCCGGTGCTGAGCATAACAATTTGCAAGATATAAATGAAGACATTGATGTGGAGAGGGATATTGACCAGGAAGATCTTGATGCAAATGCCAACATGATTGAATCGCCAAAATGTATCCAGACATCAGAACTTGTAGCACGTTATCAAGCTGAAGCTGACCGAGAGCTTATGTCACCCTCAGAATATCGAAAAATGATTCGTAGACTCAATGTGAAACAGTCAGAGATCGTTTTTTATCACAGACAGTGGTGCAAAGCTGCCGTAATAGCAATGAAACAGGGTAAAACTGTAAAACCATACAGACTTTTCTTGAGTGGTCCTGGTGGTGTTGGAAAAAGTCATGTGATAAAACTGATACATTCAGACACTAGAAAGTTGTTAGCACTGTCAGGTGGGATAAAACCAACAGATGTCACGGTGTTGTTGACTGCTCCTACAGGAGTTGCTGCATTTAATATTGGAGGAATGACCGTTCACTCAGCGCTGCTTCTCCGAACAACTAAGTATGGGAAAGAAGGTGACCATCTGTCATTTGAGAAACTGAATTCTCTACGATCCAAGCTGGAGCATCTGCACTTGGTTATCATTGATGAAATTTCCATGGTTGGATCAGATATGTTGTTGAACATCCACAAGCGTCTAGAGGAAATTAAAGGAGTTACTGGAGATTCAATATATTTTGGTAATGTGTGTATTCTTGCAGTTGGAGATTTGTATCAACTTCCTCCAGTGAGACAGTCACAAATATATCAACCTGTACGTGATCCAGTCGAAAGGTTGAATGGTTGTCTCTGGAAAGAAGAGTTCAAAATACATGAGTTGGATGAAGTTATGCGTCAGAAAGATGACTGTGCATTTGCAGAATTGCTTTGCCGTGTTAGAGTTGGGAAATGTACAAATAGAGATCTGGATGTATTGAAATCTAGAGAAATCAGTTTAGATGATCCAAATTACCCACAGGATGTACTCCACGTATTTGCATTCAACGGTGATGTTGATGACAGGAATATGGCAAAATTGGAGAAACTTGCACCAAGTCCTAAACAGCGTATTTACATTCATGCATCAGATGACAAAACGGACAGCACAGGACAACTAAATTTGGAAAGAATACCAACTTCACAGAAACGTTCTGAAACTGCTGGTCTTCATACGACTCTCATTTTGGCAATTGGTGCACGAGTGATGCTCACATATAATGTGGATACTGGAGATGGACTTGTTAATGGTGTAATTGGAACTGTTGAAAGTATCATAGAAAATACAAACAAAGGAGTTGCTATAGTTCTGGTGAAATTTGACAGCGAAAATGTAGGTACAAGTGCTATTTCTGGAAGTCAGTGGAAAGACCGATATCCCAATGCAGTTCCAATCAAAAGACACGAAGGGAAATTTGAAAAAGGAAACAGGAAGGCAGCGCAAATCTCCAGAAGACAATTCCCGCTTACACTGGCTTGGGCAGTAACAATTCATAAGTGTCAGGGTCTCACAGTGGATGAAATTGTTGTCAGCATGAAGGGTGCAAAACGATTTGGAAAAGGACAAGCATATGTGGCATTCAGTCGAGTGAAGACTCTGCTTGGTTTGCATATACTTGACTTTGATTCAGCTGGAATAAAAGCTAATGATAAATTGGAACATGAAATTAATGAAATGCGTGTTAATACATTGTCAATGGAAGAGTTAAATCTTTTGACCTTGCACAAACCTGACTGGATAACAGTGGGTCACTTAAATATCCATTATTTCCTAGAGAAATTAGCAGACCTGATGAGTCATAGAGAAAATCAAATTTTAGCTGAAACAGATGTTATGTGTTTCACTGAAACCTATCTGACAGATGATCATAATGTTGATGAATTTGCTGAGAAATATGGATATACAGTTTTCAGACAAAATATTCCAAGCATGCATGATCATGGTAATTTGCACGGAGTGATGATATGTGCACTGACTGATCTGCAACCTAAAGAACTAGAACTGATATCTGTGAAAGGATTGGAGTCAAAAGCGATAGTTTTAGAAATGCAGAAATCACGTTTTGTTGTTGCTGTAGTTTATAGGAAACCATCATTCCCAATGAAAACCTTCTTGCTACAACTAAGTAGTCTTCTTGATTTGATGCCATTACATGTGCCAACAATCATACTTGGTGACTTCAATGATGATTTGACAAACCAAAGACAAACAGAGTTGACAAAGCTCATGCAACGCTATGGATTCAAACAATGTATTAACCAGGCAACAACAGATAGAGGTACAATGATAGATCACATATATTTCAATAAAAATGAACCGGAACAAGTTCACATGGACGTGCATGATACGTACTATTCTGATCATGACATGACTTTTGTCACCACAGAGTGTACATGAATGGTTCATGAGACATAATTGATGTCGTTGTAAGTTGTTATAGCAGATATTCTCCGCAAGCATGACATATATGACAGCATACTATGATTTCAAACAGTACATTACATATCTTAGCCCAGACAGAGCTACATTATCAAATATTTACCTGATTGTAATTAACATCAGTAATTAAATATTGATACATGTGAACTTCCTCCAGTGAGACAGTCACAAGTCTATCAATCTGTATGTGATCCAATAAAGGTTGAATGGTTGTCTCTGGAAAGATGAGTTCAAAATACATGAACAGCAACACTTCAAATTGGATACACTTCTTCATCAGAAGCTATATCAAATTCTCTAGAACTGCTAAACCCAATGGTGTCAATCATGACCAGTGAATGATCTCGTCATCTGAATCTTGTAACACCAATGACCTCTGGTGTGATACTATACTGTATGTGACTTGATTAGTGTTGTACAATGTTGACTACCCTTTGTTAAAATACCTGAAAATGAGTGTGATTTTACATCATTTGTGATTTTACATCATGTGATTTACATTTTACACGTCCAGCATGGTGATTTTAGTTCGGTGGGAATCAGAATATGGTTTTGACATACACTCAATATCACATTTCACATTTCTGGTACAGAGTAGTATGTTGTGCACATGTGTTCTGAGCATCTGTATTAAAGATAGTATCTCATCTTGCATATAATGCACTTGTGTGATCTTACTCTTCACAACCTTTGATTTTCTCCTCAGTGCTAGTGGACACAGCCTTCATAACATTCAATCGACTCAGTTGAAAGTTCAATGACATTCTAGAATGGCTGAAACTGGTCAGAAAGTATCTCTAGTATTGTTCTTTGTCAGGTCGATCTTGATTCCTGGATGTGACTTGTTTTTAGTTAAATACCAAAATGAGTGGTGTTTGGATCAACGATTACAAAGAAATTACGACTGATGAAGCTGAGAACATGTTATATTGCAGACAGAGTTAAATATAATTATGACGTCATAAGGGAGGCACCTATGACGTCATCATTAACATATCTTATTCCCCATGGAGAGTTCTTTACAATGAGCCATGTCTCAATTTTTTCTATTCAGCACTTTTGGAGATATCGAGGTGCAAGGTTTTTTGGTTTTTCCAAGATGGCGGCTGAACCACGTGACCGATGACGTCATCATTAACATATTTTATTCCCCATGGAGGATTCTTTACAATGAGCCATGTCTCAATTTTTTCTATTCAGCACTTTTGGACACATAGAGGTGCTAAGTTTTTCGGTTTTTCCAAGATGGCGGCCGAACCACGTGACCGATGATATCATCATTAACATATTTTATTCCCCATGGAGAGTTCTTTACAATGAGCCATGTCTCAATTTCTTCTATTCAGCACTTTCGGAGATATGGAGGTGCAAAGTTTTTCGGTTTTTCCAAGATGGCGGCCGACCACGTGACATATGACGTCATCATAAACATATTTTATTCCCCATGGAGAGTTCTTTACAATGAGCCATGTCTCAATTTTTTCTGTACAGTACTTTCGGAGATATAGAGGTGCAAAGTTTTTCGGTTTTTCCAAGATGGCGGCCGAACCACGTCACCGATGACGTCATCAATTGGGCACAGTCTATTCCAGGGCAAGACCAATATGTGTGCAAAGTTTGGCGATTCTCCGTGCAACGGTGTAGACGCAGTGCTGCAAACAGACAAACAGACAAACAGACAAACAGACAAACGAACAGATCAACATACTTGCCGGAATCTTTTCCGGCAAGTAACAAACAGATGAAAAATCGGTCAGAGACCGAGGACTTGCCGGAATGTACTTTTTTATCGGCCATTTAGAACAAATATGGCGGCCGAACTATGTGATACATGACGTCATCATTAACATATTTTATTCCCCATGGAGAGTTCTTTACAATGAGCCATACCTCAATTTTTTCTGTTCAGGACTTTTGGAGATGTGGAGGTGCAGAGTTTTTCGGTTTTTCCAAGATGGCGGCCGACCACGTGACATATGACGTCATCATTAACATATTTTATTCCCCATGGAGAGTTCTTACCAATGAGCCATGTCTCAATTTTTTCTGTTCAGCACTTTCGGAGATATGGAGGTGCAAAGTTTTTCGGTTTTTCCAAGATGGCGGCCGACCACGTGACATATGACGTCATCATTAACATATTTTATTCGCCATGGAGAGTTCTTTACAATGAGCCATGTCTCAATTTTTTCTGTTCAGCACTTTTGGAGATATCGTGGTGCAAAGTTTTGCCGTTTTTCCAAGATGGCGGCCGACCACGTGACTGATGACGTCATCATTAACATATTTTATTCCCCATGGAGAGTTCTTTACAATGAGCCATGTCTCAATTTTTTCTGTTCAGCACTTTCGGAGATATGGAGGTGCAAAGTTTTTCGGTTTTTCCAAGATGGCGGCCGAACCACGTGACTGATGACTTCATCAGTAACATATTTTATTCCCCATGGAGAGTTATTTACAATGAGCCATGTCTCAATTTTTTCTGTTCAGCACTTTCGGAGATATGGAGGTGTAAAGTTTTTCGGTTTTTCCAAGATGGCGGCCGAACCACGTCACCGATGACGTCATCATTTGGGCACAGTATATTAGAGGGCAAGACCAATATGTGTGCCAAGTTTGGCGATTCTACGTGCAACGGTGTAGACGTAGTGCTGCAAACAGACAAACAGACAGACAGACAGACAGACAGACAGACAGATGAAAAATCGGTCAGAGACCGAGGACTTGCCGGAATGTACTTTTTTATCGGCCATTTAGGACAAATATGGCGGCTGAACCACGTGAACGATGACGTCATCATTAACATATTTTATTCCCCATGGCGAGTTCTTTACAATGAGCCATGTCTCAATTTTTTCTGTTCAGCACTTTTGGAAATATAGTGGTGCAAAGTTTTGCCGTTTTTCCAAGATGGCGGCCGACCACGTGACTGATGACGTCATCATTAACATATTTTATTCCCCATGGAGAGTTCTTTACAATGAGCCATGTCTCAATTTTTTCTGTTCAGCACTTTTGGAGATATAGTGGTGCAAAGTGTTGCTGTTTTTCCAAGATGGTGGCCGACCACGTGACTGATGACGTCATCATTAACATATTTTATTCCCCATGGAGAGTTCTTTACAATGAGCCATGTCTCAATTTTTTCTGTTCAGTACTTTCGGAGATATAGAGGTGCAAAGTTTTTCGGTTTTTCCAAGATGGCGGCCGAACCACGTCACCGATGACGTCATCAATTGGGCACAGTCTATTCCAGGGCAAGACCAATATGTGTGCAAAGTTTGGCGATTCTACGTGCAACGGTGTAGACGCAGTGCTGCAAACAGACAGACAGACAAACAGACAAACAGACAAACAGACAAATGAAAAATCGGTCAGAGACCGAGGACTTGCCGGAATGTACTTTTTTATCGGCCATTTAGGACAAATATGGCGGCCGAACCACGTGACCGATGACGTCATCATTAACATATTTTATTCCCCATGGAGAGTTCTTTACAATGAGCCATACCTCAATTTTTTCTATTCAGGACTTTTGGAGATGTGGAGGTGCAGAGTTTTTCGGTTTTTCCAGGATGGCGGCCGAACCACGTGACCGATGACATCATCATTAACATATTGTATTCCCAATGGAGAGTTCTTTCCAATGAGCCATGTCTCAATTTTTTCTATTCAGCACTTTCGGAGATATGGAGGTGCAAAATTTTTCAGTTTTTCCAAGATGGCGGCCGCACCACGTGACCGATGACGTCATCATTAACATGTTTTATTCCCCATGGAGAGTTCTTTTCAATGAGCCATGTCTCAATTTTTTCTGTTCAGCACTTTTGGAGATATAGTGGAGCAAAGTTTTGCCGTTTTTCCAAGATGGCGGCCGACCACGTGACATATGTCATCATTAACATATTTTATTCCCCATGGAGAGTTCTTTACAATGAGCCATGTCTCAATTTTTTCAATTCAGCACTTTCAGAGATGTTGAGGTGCAAAGTTTTCGGTTTTTCCAAGATGGCGGCCAAACCACGTGACCGATGACGTCATCATTAACATATTTTATTCCACATGGAGAGTTCTTGACAATGAGCCATGTCTCAATTTTTTCTATTCAGCACTTTCGGAGATGTGGAGGTGCAAAGCTTTTCAGTTTTTCCAAGATGGCGGCCAAACCACGTGACCGATGACGTCATCATGAACATAATTTATTCCCCATGGAGAGTTCTTTACAATGAGCCATGTCTCAATTTTTTCTATTCAGCACTTTCAGAGATATGGAGGTGCAAAGTTTTTCGTTTTTTCCAAGATGGCGGCCGAACCACGTGACTGATGACATCATCATTAACATATTTTATTCCCCATGGAGAGTTCTTTCCAATGAGCCATGTCTGAATTTTTTCTATTCAGCACTTTCGGAGATGTGGAGGTGCAAAGTTTTTCGGTTTTTCCAAGATGGCGGCCGAAACACGTGACCGATGACGTCATAAATTGGGCACAGTCTATTCCAGGGCAAGACGAATATGTGTGCGAAGTTTGGCGATTCTCCGTGCAACGGTGTAGACGCAGTGCTGCAAACAGACAGACAGACAAACAGACAGACAAACAGACAAACCAACAGATCAACATACTTGCCGGAATCTTTTCCGGCAAGTAACAAATGAAAAATCGGTCAGAGACCGAGGACTTGCCGGAATGTACTTTTTTGTTGTCCATTTCGGACAAATATGGCGGCCGAACCACGTGACCGATGACGTCATCATTAACATATTTTATTCCCCATGGAGAGTTCTTTCCAATGAGCCATACCTCAATTTTTTCTATTCAGGACTTTTGGAGATGTGGAGGTGCAGAGTTTTTCGGTTTTTCCAAGATGGCGGCCGAACCACGTGACCGATGACATCATCATTAACATATTTTATTCCCCATGGAGAGTTCTTTACAATGAGCCATGTCTCAATTTTTTCTGTTCAGCACTTTTGGAGATATAGTGGTGCAAAGTTTTGCCGTTTTTCCAAGATGGCGGCCGACCACGTGACATATGACGTCATCATTAACATATTTTATTCCCCATGGAGAGTTCTTTACAATGAGCCATGTCTCAATTTTTTCTGTTCAGTACTTTCAGAGATATAGAGGTGCAAAGTTTTTCGGTTTTTCCAAGATGGCGGCCGAACCACGTCACCGATGACGTCATCAATTGGGCACAGTCTATTCCAGGGCAAGACCAATAAGTGTGCAAAGTTTAGCGATTCTACGTGCAACGGTGTAGACGTAGTGCTGCAAACAGACAAACAGACAGACAGACAGACAGACAGACAGACAAATGAAAAATCGGTCAGAGACCGAGGACTTGCCGGAATGTACTTTTTTATCGGCCATTTAGGACAAATATGGTGGCCGAACCACGTGACCGATGACGTCATCATTAACATATTTTATTCCCCATGGAGAGTTCTTTACAATGGGCAATGTCTCAATTTTTTCTGTTCAGCACTTTTGGAGATATAGTGGTGCAAAGTTTTGCCGTTTTTCCAAGATGGCGGCCGACCACGTGACATATGACGTCATCATTAACATATTTTATTCCCCATGGAGCGTTCTTTACAATGAGCCATGTCTCAATTTTTTCTGTTCAGCACTTTTGGAGATATCGTGGTGCAAGGTTTTGCCGTTTTTCCAAGATGGCGGCCGACCACGTGACTGATGACGTCATCATTAACATATTTTATTCCCCATGGAGAGTTCTTTACAATGAGCCATGTCTCAATTTTTTCTGTTCAGCACTTTTGGAGATATAGTGGCGCAACGTTTTGCCGTTTTTCCAAGATGGCGAACGAACCACGTGACTGATGACGTCATCATTTACATATTTTATTCCCCATGGAGAGTTCTTTACAATGAGCCATGTCTCAATTTTTTCTGTTCAGTACTTTCAGAGATATAGAGGTGCAAGTTTTTTCGGTTTTTCCAAGATGGCGGCCGAACCACGTCACCGATGACGTCATCAATTGGGCACAGTCTATTCCAGGGCAAGACGAATATGTGTGCAAAGTTTGGCGATTCTCCGTGCAACGGTGTAGACGCAGTGCTGCAAACAGACAGACAAACAGATGAAAAATCGGTCAGAGACCGAGGACTTGCCGGAATGTACTTTTTTATCGGCCATTTAGGACAAATAGGGCGGCCGAACCACGTGACCGATGACGTCATCATTAACATATTTTATTCCCCATGGAGAGTTCTTTACAATGAGCCATACCTCAATTTTTTCTATTCAGGACTTTTGGAGATGTGGAGGTGCAGAGTTTTTCGGTTTTTCCAAGATGGCGGCCGAACCACGTGACCGATGACATCATCATTAACATATTTTGTTCCCCATGGAGAGTTCTTTACAATGAGCCATGTCTCAATTTTTTCTATTCAGCACTTTCGGAGATATGGAGGTGCTAAGTTTTTCGGTTTTTCCAAGATGGCGGCCGACCACGTGACTGATGACGTCATCATTAACATATTTTATTCCCCATGGAGAGTTCTTTACAATGAGCCATGTCTCAATTTTTTCTGTTCAGCACTTTTGGAGATATAGTGGTGCAAATTTTTGCCGTTTTTCCAAGATGGCGGCCGACCACGTGACATATGACGTCATCATTAACATATTTTATTCCCCATGGAGAGTTCTTTACAATGAGCCATGTCTCAATTTTTTCTGTTCAGTACTTTCGGAGATATAGAGGTGCAAATTTATTCGGTTTTTCCAAGATGGCGGCCGAACCACGTCACCGATGACGTCATCATTGAGGCACAGTATATTAGAGGGCAAGACCATTATGTGTGCAAAGTTTGGCGATTCTCCGTGCAACGGTGTAGACGCAGTGCTGCAAACAGACAAACAGACAGACAAACAGACAGACAAACAGACAGACAGACAAACAAACGAACAGATCAACATACTTGCCGGAAAATTTTTCCGGCAAGTAACAAACAGACAAATGTAATGCAAGTAATGCAAGTAATGTAATGCAAGTAATGCAAGTAATGCAAGTAATGCAAGTAATGCAAGCAAGACAAATGTAATGCAATTTTCCGGCAAGTAATGAAAAATCGGTCAGAGACCGAGGACTTGCCGGAATGTACTTTTTATCGACCATTTAGAACAAATATGGCGGCCGAACCACGTGACCGATGATATCATCATTAACATATTTTATTCCCCATGGAGAGTTCTTTACAATGAGCCATGTCTCAATTTTTTCTATTCAGCACTTTCGGAGATATGGAGGTGCAAAGTTTTTCGGTTTTTCCAAGATGGCGGCCGACCACGTGACATATGACGTCATCATTAACATATTTTATTCCCCATGGAGAGTTCTTACCAATGAGCCATGTCTCAATTTTTTCTGTTCAGCACTTCCGGAGATTTGGAGGTGCAAAGTTTTTCGGTTTTTCCAAGATGGCGGCCGACCACGTGACATATGACGTCATCATTAACATATTTTATTCCCCATGGAGAGTTCTTTTCAAAGAGCCATGTCTCAATTTTTTTCTGTTCAGCACTTTTGGAGATATAGTGGTGCAAAGTTTTGCCGTTTTTCCAAGATGGCGGCCGACCACGTGACTGATGACGTCATCAATAACATATTTTAAATCCCCATGGTGAGTTCTTTACAATGAGCCATGTCTCAATTTTTTCTGTTCAGCACTTTTGGAGATATAGTGGTGCAAATTTTTGCCGTTTTTCCAAGATGGCGGCCGACCACGTGACATATGATGTCATCATTAACATATTTTTTTCCCCATGGAGAGTTCTTTTCAATGAGCCATGTCTCAATTTTTTCTGTTCAGCACTTTTGGAGATATAGTGGCGCAACGTTTTGCCGTTTTTCCAAGATGGCGACCGAACCACGTGTCTGATGACGTCATCATTAACATATTTTATTCCCCATGGAGAGTTCTTTTCAATGAGCCATGTCTCAATTTTTTCTGTTCAGCACTTTTGGAGATATAGTGGTGCAAAGTTTTGCCGTTTTTCCAAGATGGCGACCGAACGACGTGACCGATGACGTCATCATTAACGTATTTTATTCCACATGGAGAGTTCTTGACAATGAGCCATGTCTCAATTTTTTCTGTTCAGCACTTTCGGAGATATAGAGGTGCAAAATTTTTTCAGTTTTTCCAAGATGGCGGCCGAACCACGTCACCGATGACGTCGTCAATTGGGCACAGTCTATTCCAGGGCAAGACCAATATGTGTGCAAAGTTTGGCGATTCTACGTGCAACAGTGTAGACGCAGTGCTGCAAACAGACAGACAGACAAACAGACAGACAAACAAATGAAAAATCGGTCAGAGACCGAGGACTTGCCGGAATGTACTTTTTTGTCGGCCATTTTGGACAAATATGGCGGCCGAACCACGTGACCGATGACGTCATCATTAACATACATATATTATTCCCCATGGAGAGTTCTTTACAAAGAGCCATGTCTCAACTTTTTCTATTCAGCACTTTTGGAGATATGGAGGTGCTACGTTTTTCGGTTTTTCCAAGATGGCGGCCGAACCACGTGACCTATGATGTCATCATTAACATATTTTATTCCCCATGGAGAGTTCTTTACAATGAGCCATGTCTCAATTTTTTCTATTCAGCACTTTCAGAGATATGGAGGTGCAAAATTTTTCGGTTGTTCCAAGATGGCGGCCGAACCACGTGACATATGATGTCATCATTAACATATTTTATTCCCCATGGAGAGTTCTTTCCAATGAGCCATGTCTCAATTTTTTCTGTTTCGCACTTTTGGAGATATAGTGGTGCAAAGTTTTGCCGTTTTTCCAAGATGGCGGCCGACCACGTGACATATGACGTCATCATTAACACATTTTATTCCCCATGGAGAGTTCTTTACAATGAGCCATGTCTCAATTTTTTCTGTTCAGCACTTCCGCAGATATGGAGGTACTAGGTTTTTCGGTTTTTCCAAGATGGCGGCCCAACCACGTGACCTATGACGTCATCATTTACATATTTTATTCCCCATGGAGAGTTCTTTACAATGAGCCATGTCTCAATTTTTTATATTCAGCACTTTCAGAGATATGGAGGTGCAAAATTTTTCGGTTTTTCCAAGATGGCGGCCGAACCACGTGACATATGACGTCATCATTAACATATTCTATTCCCCATGGAGAGTTCTTTACAATGAGCCATGTTTCAATTTTTTCTGTTCAGCACTTTTGGAGATATAGTGGTGCAAAGTTTTGCCGTTTTTCCAAGATGGCGACCGACCACATGACATATGACGTCATCATTAACATATTCTATTCCCCATGGAGAGTTCTTTACAATGAGCCATGTCTCAATTTTTTCTGTTCAGCACTTTTGGAGATATCGTGGTGCAAAGTTTTGCCGTTTTTCCAAGATGGCGGCCGACCACGTGACTGATGACGTCATCATTCACATATTTTATTCCCCATGGAGAGTTCTTTACAATGAGCCATGTCTCAATTTTTTCTATTCAGTACTTTCAGAGATATGGAGGTGCAAAGTTTTGCCGTTTTTCCAAGATGGCGGCCGACCACGTGACTGATGACGTCATCATTAACATCTTCTATTCCCCATGGAGAGTTCTTTACAATGAGCCATGTCTCAATTTTTTCTGTTCAGCACTTTTGGAGATTTCGTGGTGCAAAGTTTTGCCGTTTTTCCAAGATGGCGGCCGACCACGTGACTGATGATGTCATCATTAACATATTTTATTCCCCATGGAGAGTTCTTTACAATGAGCCATGTCTCAATTTTTTCTGTTCAGTACTTTCGGAGATATAGAAGTGCAAAGTTTTTCGGTTTTTCCAAGATGGCGGCCGAACCACGTCACCGATGACGTCATCAATTGGGCACAGTCTATTCCAGGGCAAGACCAATATGTGTGCAAAGTTTGGCGATTCTCCGTGCAACGGTGTAGACGCAGTGCTGCAAACAGACAGACAAACAGACAGACAGACAGACAGACAGACAGACAAACAAACGAACAGATCAACATACTTGCCGGAAAATTTTTCCGGCAAGTAATGAAAAATCGGTCAGAGACCGAGGACTTGCCGGAATTTACTTTTTTATCGGCCATTTAGGACAAATATGGCGGCTGAACCACCTGACCGATGACATCATCATTAACATATTTTATTCCCCACGGAGAGTTCTTTACAATGAGCCATGTCTCAATTTTTTCTGTTCAGCACTTTTGGAGATAGAGGTGCAACGTTTTTCGGATTTTCCAAGATGGCGGCCGAACCACGTGACCGATGACGACATCATTAACATATTTTATTCCCCCTGGAGAGTTCTTTCCAATGAGCCATGTCTCAATTTTTTCTGTTCAGCACTTTTGGAGATAGAGGTGCAACGTTTTTCGGATTTTCCAAGATGGCGGCCGAACCACGTGACCGATGACGTCATCATTAACTTATTTTATTCCCCCTGGAGAGTTCTTTCCAATGAGCCATGTCTCAATTTTTTCTATTCAGCACTTTCGGAGATATGGAGGTGAATTTTTTTCCCGTTTTTCCAAGATGGCGGCCGCACCACGTGACCGATGACGTCATCATTAACATATTTTATTCCACATGGAGAGTTCTTGACAATGAGCCATGTCTCAATTTTTTCTATTCAGCACTTTCGGAGATATGGAGGTGCTAGGTTTTTCGGTTTTTCCAAGATGGCGGCCGACCACGCGACTGATGACGTCATCATTAACATATTTTATTCCCCATGGAGAGTTCTTTACAATGAGCCATGTCTCAATTTTTTCTGTTCAGCACTTTTGGAGATATAGTGGTGCAAAGTTTTGCCGTTTTTCCAAGATGGCGGCCGACCACGTGACATATGACGTCATCATTAACATATTTTATTCCCCATGGAGAGTTCTTTACAATGAGCCATGTCTCAATTTTTTCTGTTCAGCACTTTTGGAGATATAGTGGCGCAACGTTTTGCCGTTTTTCCAAGATGGCGACCGAACCACGTGACTGATGACGTCATCATTTACATATTTTATTCCCCATGGAGAGTTCTTTACAATGAGCCATGTCTCAATTTTTTCTGTTCAGTACTTTCGGAGATATAGAGGTGCAAGGTTTTTCAGTTTTTCCAAGATGGCGGCCGAACCACGTCACCGATGACGTCATCAATTGGGCACAGTCTATTCCAGGGCAAGACCAATATGTGTGCAAAGTTTGGCGATTCGCCGTGCAACGGTGTAGACGCAGTGCTGCAAACAGACAGACAGACAGACAGACAGACAGACAGACAGACAGACAAACAGACAGACAAACGAACAGATCAACATACTTGCCGGAAAAATTTTTCCGGCAAGTAATGAAAAATCGGTCAGAGACCGAGGACTTGCCGGAATGTACTTTTTTGTTGTCCATTTCGGACAAATATGGCGGCCGAACCACGTGACCGATGACGTCATTATTAACATATTTTATTCCCCATGGAGAGTTCTTTCCAATGAGCCATACCTCAATTTTTTCTATTCAGGACTTTTGGAGATGTGGAGGTGCAGAGTTTTTCGGTTTTTCCAAGATGGCGGCCGAACCACGTGACCGATGACATCATCATTAACATATTTTATTCCCCATGGAGAGTTCTTTACAATGAGCCATGTCTCAATTTTTTCTGTTCAGCACTTTTGGAGATATAGTGGTGCAAAGTTTTGCCGTTTTTCCAAGATGGCGGCCGACCACGTGACATATGACGTCATCATTAACATATTTTATTCCCCATGGAGAGTTCTTTACAATGAGCCATGTCTCAATTTTTTCTGTTCAGTACTTTCAGAGATATAGAGGTGCAAAGTTTTTCGGTTTTTCCAAGATGGCGGCCGAACCACGTCACCGATGACGTCATCAATTGGGCACAGTCTATTCCAGGGCAAGACCAATAAGTGTGCAAAGTTTAGCGATTCTACGTGCAACGGTGTAGACGTAGTGCTGCAAACAGACAAACAGACAGACAGACAGACAGACAGACAGACAAATGAAAAATCGGTCAGAGACCGAGGACTTGCCGGAATGTACTTTTTTTATCGGCCATTTAGGACAAATATGGCGGCCGAACCACGTGATAGATGACGTCATCATTAACATATATTATTCCCCATGGAGAGTTCTTTACAAAGAGCCTTGTCTCAACTTTTTCTATTCAGCACTTTTGGAGATATGGAGGTGCTACGTTTTTCAGTTTTTCCAAGATGGCGGCCGAACCACGTGACCTATGATGTCATCATTAACATATTTTATTCCCCATGGAGAGTTCTTTACAATGAGCCATGTCTCAATTTTTTCTATTCAGCACTTTCAGAGATATGGAGGTGCAAAATTTTTCGGTTTTTCCAAGATGGCGGCCGAACCACGTGACATATGACGTCATCATTAACATATTTTATTCCCCATTGAGAGTTCTTTACAATGAGCCATGTCTCAATTTTTTCTGTTCAGCACATTTGGAGATATAGTGGTGCACAGTTTTGCCGTTTTACCAAGATGGCGGCCGACCACGTGACTGATGACGTCATCATTAACATATTTTATTCCCCATGGAGAGTTCTTTACAATGAGCCATGTCTCAATTTTTTCTGTTCAGCACTTTTGGAGATATAGTGGTGCAAAGTTTTGCCGTTTTTCCAAGATGGCGGCCGACCACGTGACTGATGATGTCATCATTAACATATTTTATTCCCCATGGAGAGTTCTTTACAATGAGCCATGTCTCAATTTTTTCTGTTCAGTACTTTCGGAGATATAGAAGTGCAAAGTTTTTCGGTTTTTCCAAGATGGCGGCCGAACCACGTCACCGATGACGTCATCAATTGGGCACAGTCTATTCCAGGGCAAGACCAATATGTGTGCAAAGTTTGGCGATTCTGCGTGCAACGGTGTAGACGCAGTGCTGCAAACAGACAGACAGACAAACAGACAGACAAACAGACAGACAAACAAATGAAAAATCGGTCAGAGACCGAGGACTTGCCGGAATTTACTTTTTTATCGGCCATTTAGGACAAATATGGCGGCTGAACCACCTGACCGATGACGTCATCATCAACATATTTTATTCCCCACGGAGAGTTCTTTACAATGAGCCATGTCTCAATTTTTTCTGTTCAGCACTTTTGGAGATAGAGGTGCAACGTTTTTCGGATTTTCCAAGATGGCGGCCGAACCACGTGACCGATGACGTCATCATTAACATATTTTATTCCCCATGGAGAGTTCTTTCCAATGAGCCATGTCTCAATTTTCTCTGTTCAGCACCTTCGGAGATATGGAGGTGCAAAGTTTTTCGGATTTTCCAAGATGGCGGCAGAACCACGTGACATATGACGTCATCAGTAACCTATTTTATTCCCCATGGAGAGTTCTTTACAATGAGCCATGTCTCAATTTTTTCTGTACAGTACTTTCGGAGATATAGAGGTGCCAAGTTTTTCGGTTTTTCCAAGATGGCGGCCGAACCACGTCACCGATGACGTCATCAATTGGGCACAGTCTATTCCAGGGCAAGACCAATATGTGTGCAAAGTTTGGCGATTCTCCGTGCAACGGTGTAGACGCAGTGCTGCAAACAGACAAACAGACAAACAGACAAACAGACAAACAGACAAACAGACAAACGAACAGATCAACATACTTGCCGGAAAAATTTTTCCGGCAAGTAACAAATGAAAAATCGGTCAGAGACCGAGGACTTGCCGGAATGTACTTTTTTATCGGCCATTTAGGACAAATATGGCGGCCAAACCACGTGACCGATGAAGTCATCATTACTTGTTTTCTAAACTAATTTATTCCTTGATGATGCTCAAGAAATTTCATCTTGATCGGATGAAGTTTTGTACTTGGCGAATTATGACGTCATAATGGAGGAACCTATGACATCATCATTAACATATTTTATTCCCCATGGAGAGTTCTTTACAATGAGTCATGTCTCAATTTTTTCTATTCAGGACGTTTGGAGATGTGGAGGTGCAGAGTTTTTCGGTTTTTCCAAGATGGCGGCCGAACCACGTGACTGATGACGTCATCATTAACATATTTTATTCCCCATGGAGAGTTCTTTACAATGAGCCATGTCTCAATTTTTTCTGTTCAGCACTTTTGGAGATATAGTGGTGCAAAGTTTTGCCGTTTTTCCAAGATGGCGGCCGACCACGTGACATATGACATCATCGTTAACATATTTTATTCCCCATGGAGAGTTCTTTACAATGAGCCATGTCTCAATTTTTTCTGTTCAGGACTTTTGGAGATTTCGTGGTGCAAAGTTTTGCCGTTTTTCCAAGATGGCGGCCGACCACGTGACTGATGACGTCATCATTAACATATTTTATTCCCCATGGAGAGTTCTTTACAATGAGCCATGTCTCAATTTTTTCCGTTCAGCACTTTTGGAGATATAGTGGTGCAAAGTTTTGCCGTTTTTCCAAGATGGCGGCCAACCACGTGACATATGACGTCATCATTAACATATTTTATTCCCCATGGAGAGTTCTTTACAATGAGCCATGTCTCAATTTTTTCTGTTCAGCACGTTTGGAGATATAGTGGCGCAACGTTTTGCCGTTTTTCCAAGATGGCGACCGAACCACGTGACTGATGACATCATCATTTACATATTTTATTCCCCATGGAGAGTTCTTTACAATGAGCCATGTCTCAATTTTTTCTGTTCAGTACTTTCGGAGATATAGAGGTGCAAAGTTTTTCGGTTTTTCCAAGATGGCGGCCGAACCACGTCACCGATGACGTCATCAATTGGGCACAGTCTATTCCAGGGCAAGACCAATATGTGTGCAAAGTTTGGTGATTCTACGTGCAACGGTGTAGACGCAGTGCTGCAAACAGACAGACAAACAGACAGACAGACAGACAGACAGACAGACAAACAAACGAACAGATCAACATACTTGCCGGAAAATTTTTCCGGCAAGTAATGAAAAATCGGTCAGAGACCGAGGACTTGCCGGAATGTACTTTTTTATCGGCCATTTAGGACAAATAGGGCGGCCGAACCACGTGACCGATGACGTCATAATTAACATATTTTATTCCCCATGGAGAGTTCTTTGCAATGAGCCATACCTCAATTTTTTCTATTCAGGACTTTTGGAGATGTGGAGGTGCAGAGTTTTTCGGTTTTTCCAAGATGGCGGCCGAACCACGTGACCGATGACATCATCATTAACATATTTTGTTCCCCATGGAGAGTTCTTTACAATGAGCCATGTCTCAATTTTTTCTATTCAGCACTTTCGGAGATATGGAGGTGCTAAGTTTTTCGGTTTTTCCAAGATGGCGGCCGACCACGTGACTGATGACGTCATCATTAACATATTTTATGCCCCATGGAGGGTTCTTTACAATGAGCCATGTCTCAATTTTTTCTGTTCAGCACTTTTGGAGATATAGTGGTGCAAATTTTTGCCGTTTTTCCAAGATGGCGGCCGACCACGTGACATATGACGTCATCATTAACATATTTTATTCCCCATGGAGAGTTCTTTACAATGAGCCATGTCTCAATTTTTTCTGTTCAGTGCTTTCGGAGATATAGAGGTGCAAATTTATTCGGTTTTTCCAAGATGGCGGCCGAACCACGTCACCGATGACGTCATCATTGAGGCACAGTATATTAGAGGGCAAGACCATTATGTGTGCAAAGTTTGGCGATTCTCCGTGCAACGGTGTAGACGCAGTGCTGCAAACAGACAAACAGACAGACAAACAGACAAACAAACGAACAGATCAACATACTTGCCGGAATCTTTTCCGGCAAGTAACAAACGAACAGATCAACATACTTGCCGGAAAATTTTTCCGGCAAGTAACAAACGAACAGATCAACATACTTGCCGGAAAAAATTTTCCGGCAAGTAACGAACAGATCAACATACTTGCCGGAAAATTTTTTCCGGCAAGTAACAAACGGACTCAAATGCAATACCCTCTCTTCTGGCGAGGGTAATTAGAACGGCGATCGGTGGAGCACACACCTCCACCAGGCTGAGCAGTTTATGTTTTGTATCCCACTGCTAAGCCATATCTGCATCGGACCATTCGTCCTTGTCAAACACTAAAATCTAGTCGGCTTGTTCTTGTCACTGATCCATTTCATACAATCGGTCCACAACATTTTGAAAAATAAGCTATATATCATTTTTGGCCTTATCTCACAATGGTGAAGAATTACTTGAAGAATTAAAAAAATTATCGTATCCGAATCTGGATCTACACCAAAATCGAATCGATTCGTCCTTGTCACACACCCAACCTGTCCACCAAGTTTCGTCTGAATGAGTCCATAACTTTTTGAGATACCCTGCTTACAGGCAGACAAACAGACAGGGGTAAAAACATAACCTCCTCCACCTTTAGTGACGGAGGTAATCAGTAATCACCCTTCCTGAGAAACAATCACCCTTCCTTACTTCAGTAAAAATACAATTTATAGCTAGGCCAAGACTCCAACTGTTCTCCACTGCATCATCATAAAAAATGATATT
Organism: Myxine glutinosa; assembly: GCF_964187855.1. Lineage (NCBI taxonomy): Eukaryota > Metazoa > Chordata > Myxini > Myxiniformes > Myxinidae > Myxine > Myxine glutinosa. The sequence goes on along the minus strand of NC_136269.1, from coordinate 61,265,125 downwards.
CCTCCATGCTCTCTAGTCTTTCTCTGACATGAACCTCAATTTTGCACAAAGTAAAAAAATGTACACATTACGACACATGGAAAGCAATGAGATGGAACAAGTCCTTGAACACAATAGGTGGACATACAAGATAGCACATCATGGCATTGCTTTGTATTCACTATGAGTATGCATGTACCTTGAACATCAGCTTTTTCAACCAAGGACGAGGAGCCAAGAAGTCAACTATAGAGAATCCTTCCCGAGACCTCACGGTTGCTACGCCGACCCAATAACCACCGAAGCTGCTGGGACTGATGTTGTCTGGAAGACCTGGCAGATTCTCTGCAAACACCTCATGCCGTCCCTTGTTCTTTCCATTGATGTAATACCTTGAAATAATTATAATTACATAATTCATAAAATCGAATTCATACAATTGATGACCTATTTTTTTTTTTTTTTACATCATCATATGTCAGTGTCATTTATCAGCTTGCATCTTAACTTAGCTTGTATTGACATAAAAAGGGAAACCAGGACTTGGGAAAGAGGTTGCTTGAACTACACGTACAGTGTTGTGTGCATGCAACTTTTCATCAGTCTATTTTGCAATGAGAATTCCAAAATATTTAAATAATTTACTTTGATGTTATCTTCCTGATAACATGACTGACATCGTATTTATTTTATATTCAGATGATTAAAGACGTATCAGTTTTTTTGACATTCCCTTTGGACGAAAGCACATTCCATGATGTCAAGCCCTCTGCTATTTCCACAAAAGAACTAAAGCCTGATTAGACTGTGCATGGGATAAAAGCAAAATCAAATATGGTACTCATGAGATATCCTCGTGTTTTTTTTCAATATTCTGTTTATTTAAAATACTAGGACGTGCCCGTACGTGGGTGCCCGTTCCTTGCCAAAAAAAAAAAAAAAAATGTCTTCGCCCATGCATGCATGGGCGTGCCCATGGGCCCATGGGCGTGCCCGTAAGTGCGTGATGTGACCGTACAATGAATGTATCGTCCCGACGCCGCAGCTCGGATGGCGCTGCAGTTAATCGGGCCTGTATCGGCAGAGTTATTATAAACGTGTACTACAATCGATCGTACCTTACAACAATCAACACAGATTGCAACGTCAAATAAATGAATACGCTCTCAAATGTGCCGTCCGAGGCAGCGTCAGCTCGCCACGTTCAGCATCAGTACGTCGTCACTATGACTATCCGTAAGTCCGGAAGTGACGTCCTCATTTGACTGTCCGGAAGGTCGCATATCGCAGTTACGATGAATCGCAAATTAGTTTTAATTAGTTTTAAAACATAGTTTAACGCCAACATAGCGCCAACATAGTTTGCCAACGTGAAATAAATGAATACGCTCTCAAATGTGCCGTCCGAGGCAGAGTCTGTTCGCCACGTTCGGCACACGTGATAGCTCGCTGCTCTCTGATTGGTTGAATCGTTTTTTGGACATAGCTCGGTAACTACTTCTCCGATTAATATGAAACCTTGAAAAGGCACATCCTCGGGTCCCCAGCAATATACCTGGCAAGTTTCAAGTATATCGGACCCGTGGTTGTCGAGAAACAGCGGTCACAGACAAACACACAGACACACAGACAAACACACACACACACACAGATTACTGGAATTATAGATAGACTAGGGCATGCCCGTACGTGGGTGCAATGCCCGTACGTGGGTACGTGGGTACGTGGGTGCGAGTACGGTGACAACCCCCCCCCCTCTATTTACATGAAATGGTTTGGTCCATGAAATGTTTTGGTCCATTCGCAACGCCAAAGCGAACGGCGAACGGCTTGCGAGTACAGTGACAATCCCCCCCCTCTATTTACATGAAATGGTTTGGTCCATTCGCAACGACCACAGAACCCCCCCCCCCCCTCTATTTACATGAAATGGTTTGGTCCATTCGCAACGCCAAAGCGAACGGCGAACGGCTAAATCGCCATAGCTCGGTAACTACTTGTCCGATTAATTTCAAACCTTGAAAAGGCACATCCTCGGGTCCCCAGCAATATACCTGGCAAGTTTCAAGTATATCGGACCGGTAGTTGTCGAGAAACAGCGGTCACAGACAAACATACACACATACACACATACACACATACACACAGAGATTAATGGAATTATAGATAGATGATCACTGCTGCTAACTTCGAATCAACCATCTCTTCTCTCACCTAATGATCCGGGCCATTGTTGTTTCGCATACCAGGATGTGGTCCTCAGCTGGAGACAGCTCCACTCCATTTGCAAAGCACAATCCACTCAACAGCACATGGACGATTTTCGTATTTACATCATACTCGAGCAACCTGCAACAAAGAATGGTTCGTTCACCATTGAGAATGCAAAAATACACGTTGTTATCAATTTAGGAAGGTGGTTGTCTTCATGACTCGTTTTGATTTGCACTAAAAGAATACTGCAACAGAACATCAATGACCAATGAAGCAGTATATGTATTACACGACTAAAGGTATTTTAAACAGTATCACCGTATTTAAAACTATTTTCAATGGTCACTTGGAGACAGGGCAGCACGTGGAATCATTCTAAAGGCATCATAACTTAAAACGAAACGATAGATATATAATTAAATAATCATGAATGGTTTTATATTTTTTGAAAAATAATAAATATATAATAATAATAATAATAAGTAATTTTATAAAAACAATTTTATGAATTTTTTTTTTTTGGCGTCCGTCAGTAACCACAAGTATGTGAAGCACAGGGCCACAAATGTATAAGCAGGTCATATCATAAGCAGGTAGCTTTTCCTGGTCTTCATCAATGACCTCTCCGACTCTCTGGAAAATCCTCTCTATCTCTTTGCTGATGACTCCACTATCTGCCGCTCCATTCCTCTTCCCTCAGATCGGCAGTCTGCAGCCTCCTCACTCTCTGCAGACCTGGACAAAATCACAGACTGGTCAATCAAGTGGAACATGTCTTTCAATCCTGACAAATCTCACACTCTTACTATGTCTCTCTGAAAAGACCGACTGGACAACCCTCCCATCTACTTTCTCAACAATCCTCTCCAAGAAGTTCTATCGCTCAAGTTTTTGGGTCTCACTATCTGCCATGATCTTTCCTGGGAAAACCACATTTCCAAGCTGGCCTCCAAAGCCAGTCGCCGACGGGGCATCCTCCGTCGTGCGAAGTCCATCCTTGGCACACCTGAGCTCCTCACCACATACAAGGCTTTCATCCGCAGCTCAATGGAATACTGTTCTCCCCTCTCCTCATACCCAGCTCGGCTTCACGCTGTTGAAACCAAAGCTTTCAGAATCATTGGAATCTCCCGTGATGAAGCTAACTCCGAGGGCCTTTCACTCACTCACCGCAGGCAGGTTGGTGGTCTTTCTGTCTTCTCGACTCCTCTCAGGCCTTGCTCCCCCAGCTCTCTCTGAAGCCAAACAGTTAAATCTTGGTTTCATCAGACCACAGAATCTTGTTTCTCACAGTCTGAGAGTCCTTTAGGTGCTTTTTTGCAAACTCCAAGCGGGCTTTCATGTGTCTTTCACTGAGGAGAGGCTTCCGCCTGGCCACTCTGCCATAAAGCCCAGATCGGTGGAGTGTTGCAGTGATGGTTGTCCTTCTGGAAGTTTCTCCCATCTCCACACAGGATCTCTGGTGCTCAGCCAGTGACCATCGGGTTCTTGGTCACCTCTCATACCAAGGCCCTTCTCCCCTGATTGCTCAGTTTGGCCGAGCGGCCAGCTCTAGGAATAGTCCTGGTTGTTCCAAACTTCTTCCATTTAAGAATTATGGAGGCCACTGTGCTCTTGGGAACCTCTAATGCAGCATAAATTTTTTTGTAGGCTTCCCCAGATCTGTGCCTCAACACAATCCTGTCTCTAAGCTCTGCAGGCAGTTCTTTCGACCTCATGGCTTGGTTTTTGCTCTGATATGCATTGTCAGCTGTGAGACCTTATATAGACAGGTGTGTGCCTTTCCAAATCATGTCCAATCAATTGAATTTACCACAGGTGGACTCCAATCAAGGTGTAGAAACATCTCAAAGATGATCAAGATAAATGGGAGGCACCTGAGCTAAATTTCAAGTGTCATAGCAAAGGGTATGAATACTTATGTATACTTATGAATACTTATGTCAATGTGATATTTCAGTTTTTTCTTTTTAATAAATTTGCAAAACTTTCTAAAATCCTGTTTTCTCTTTGTCATTATGGGGTATTGAGTGTAGATGAGGGAAAAAAGGAATTTAAACGATTTCAGCATAAGGCTGCAACATAACAAAATGTGAAAAAAGTGAAGGGGTCTGAATACTTTCTGAATGCATGCACCGTGTGTATATATATATATATATATATATATATATATATGCTAGCAGGAGTGCCCGGTGTTGCTGGGGGTGGGGGGGGGGAGCAGGAGAGGAAGGGGTGAGGAAGGGAGTGGGTGGGGGGAGGGGAGGTGGACAGGAAAGATGTACTACATATACATCTTTTTTGAGGAGTGGGGGGGGGGGCTTTGACAGGCCCCTCCGTTTTGAGGAGGGGGGGGGGGGGAGAGGAAGGAGGAAAAATTTACCCATGCAAAGAGTGCTTTAACCTCAGTGTTGCCATGGTAAAAAAGGAAATTGTAACACCCTCTGCCACCATCACCAGGTGGTGCTACACGGTACACATTTACATAGAGAATTTACGCCCCTCCCCCTGTCCCCCACACACCCGAATGAGGCCGCGGACACATAGCCAATGCTCCCCCCAGACAAAGTTGTATTTTTATTTGTAACCCTGATGTATAGATACATACATATATGCACACATATGAACAGATTCAGAGCCCACTTCATCTTAAATGTTAAAAGGAGAGTAATGTTCTGTGTAGATTCACATTTTTTGAGGGTATTTTTAATTTAATAGTGTAGGCCACCAATTCCATAATCATGCATTTCTCACTTTAATGCATTATGTGCTAAAAATGAAGATGAGAGCAAACAAGATAACAAAGAAGAGTGAATTCTTTTTAATTAACACCACAGCGGTAGGGTTGAACCCAAAAACCAAGAGTGCCGCCTTAGTGAAAAAAACAAAGAAAGAAGATGGGGAACTATATAATCAGGAAGTGGTTGTGTTACGGATTCGTCACTTCCGTTGTTGTGGTTTTCATCCACTTGAAACATTTCTGGTTCCATGTATTATTATTATTGTTGTTTGAGGGAAATAGCAATTATTATTGTCAAAAGGTAAAAAGGTTAATGTTTAAATGAAACAGGAACCGGACGGCGACGAAGAGGAAGGAGAGAAAAAAGAAGGCGGAGCGAGTGAGTCGGACAAGAAAGCCGAGCTGCTCCGAGTTCTGAAGCGAATGTGGTCGAACGGGAGTCACTCGCGAACTTTCGGGTTTACCGGGAAAGGGATTCCTGCGACAGAGTTGTCATCGATCAACCTGCGTGTCAGGTTTTTGGTGGTGGATTCCGAGGAGAATTATCGTCGGGCCGTTACGTCTCAAGAACGGGTCGTCGGCCATTTTGACTCGCGCGTCGAGCAAGGTCTTTGCTTCGTCAGCCGTTTCCACCGCTTTCAGACGTATCTGGCGTGTGTGTGTGCACCGTGGCTTGAAGATTAATTTGCGGTTCGCCGACTGTGAGCCGTGAAAGTCCATACCCGAGAGTGTGATTTCCCAGTCGCCTGGAGGGCCTTTGGATTTCCCAGTCGCCTTGAGGGCACCTTTGTGCAGCTTTGGCTGTGTGACTGTACTTGCCATCCGCACGGGATTCTGGTCTTGATTGGACATCGTTCTGGCGATCGCTGGAGCGAATCAACTTCGGCTTGAAGCCGGAAATAAGAGACATTGGGAATGTTCTTGTTTCGCTCAATTGGAGCACAGCGAGTTATATATTGCGAAACTGATGGTACCATCATAGGGTATATATTGATTGTATTTTTGATTACTATTATTGTTGTACTGTTATTCTTGTGATCTTAATACAATATTTGTTTGTGAGTAACAATTGGTGTGGCTTCACCATTGATCTTTGACATACAGAATAACACATTTTTCTGCCGTGACTCCTCTCGGGGCTTGGAGGTACACCGTGACCAGGGGGTCGGGGAGGAGCACGTAACAGTTGCCACAGATGACTAGCCCACAGTAAAACAAATAAGGGTTCTTCAGGGACCTTTACTGACAAACAAGGAGCATTCCAGATGGCACCAAGTACAAACTAGTGGCATTGGAAGGGCTTCCCGGAACCCCGTCCTCTTTGCAGCTCCGGTTGCAAACTGGCAAGGAAGGGGACAAATTATATTCCAAATTAAATTTGGGTCTCTAGCTTTCTGGTGACAAACATATAGAAACAGACTCCACCAATACCCTCCTGCAGGCACTGCAGATCAGAAACTGAACCCATAAAGCAGAAAGACTCCAAAACCCCAAATTCCCCCCCCCCCCCCTCTCCATCTGGCAGCCTGCCATAATAAATTGTTAAATTAATGTCTACAAAACATCAAACTCGTTGAAATCTACAGACTGTACATTTACTTATGGTGATTATTCCTTGCCAAGGTTATACAGTCGCTTAGTTGTAAATAAGTTCAAAGTATACACTGAAAGTGGGCTTCCTAACTGCTTGATGAAGATGAAAATAACAAGAATATGACCTGCCATCACAAGTGCCCTCCATCACAAGGAAGCGGTTGTGTTGGCGTTGCCAGCGACTGCTCGAATCTGTGAAGTAAATCTTGCTGCCATTGCTAATTATTGTCAAATCGTTGAGAAAACCAAATTTCTGACCCTCCACCAGCAGTGTGGCTGGTACCAAAAGCACCTTCTCACCTGCACTCAGGCACACCACATGGAAGAAATGGAAAGGAAAATAGATAGTATGGCAAAAACAACAACAATTACTCAAACAAAAAAACCGCAAAACAATAAAAAATAACTTTCGTAAGTAGTAGAGAGTTCATAGCACATGATACCCAACACAGTGTTACTTCGATCACAATGAAATAATGATTTTAACTCGTTAAATCGTTTAAAAAGTTCAGAAAATTTAGTCCTATTGAAGTAGTTAGTCCAGAAGCAGTCCTGAATACAACCCTTATGCACCACCCCATTGAACCTTTATTAGCCCCCATTGGACTTAGTCCTAAACTGGGTGTCTCATCCGTCCATCCATCCACAACCATATCTCGAAGATGTATGGACTGATTTTGTTCATACTTGGCACAAAGACAACACATAATGGTATACATATGCACATCATTTTGTTTTGCGATGCGATCATATGGCCGACTGGCGGCCATTTTAGTTGTAAAAAACCTGATGTTGAACATGTCCTCAACCATTTCTCGGACATGCATTTACCGATCTTGTTCAATCTTGGCTAACATATAATGAATTATGGCTTATATGCACGTCATTTTTTTGAGATACGATCCAAGATGGCCGACTGGCAGCCATTTGGTTACCGAAACGTGTCGCCAATAATTTCTCGGACATGCATGGACAAATTTTGTTCAAACTTGGCTGAAAGAATACATTGGAGTATACATATACAGAAGATTTTGTTTTGTAATCTGAACAAAGATGGCCGACGTGCGGCCTTTAACTCCTTACAGCAAAATTAGCCAAACCACGGGGGCTATGACATTTTATGTCTTTTAGTTCTTGTTTATATTGAAGTACTGCAAAACTTGAGGCTTTTGGAAGTATTACAACAGGCGTCATGTGTACTACAGTGTTCAAGTGTAAGATTAAATTTAAATTAAATAAAGATTGTAAAAGTTGTGGAAATTAATTAATTCTGGTTTATCACTATTTACCACAGTGGCTCTTACATCAACCTATCTAACACATTACATTAGTTATTCATGCCTGTTGTATGTGTCCATTATGATGTCCTTAAAAACAATACGTTTCCTGTTGGGAATGATTTTCAATTTTGTTTGACTGCCAGGCAGGCAGACAGAGTAAAACAAGACTAATAGTCTAACAACAGCATAGCCGGGCTTGGATCTGCTGAGTGGAAGATCTGCTGTCCCCCTGTCATCCTCAGCTCTGATTGGTGGACGTTTGTAAGGGACATACATACATCGGATGGACAGACAAACGCTGTTCCAGATGACAATGCTCTACGGGCTACGCCGTAAAAATGTAGCTGCCGAATCACGTGACCGATGACGTCATCAATTTTTTTCTCAACCAATTTATCCCGAGATCACACTCAATAAATTTCATACCGATTGGATCAAGCGTTCTACCGATGAAGGCACTTATGACATCATCATTAACAGCTGTTATGTCTCATGGGGGTTACTTTACAATGAGCCACCTTTCAATTTTTTCCATGGAGCGGTTTCGGAGATATAGAATTTTTTTGGTTTCTCCAAGATGGCGCTCATCCCAAGATGTACGGGCATCATCTTGGAAAAACGTTTTCAAGATGGCATCCAAGATGGAGGGACATGAGCCAATTGCTTCAACCAGCTTTTTGCTTCACATGCATGGGGTAAAAATTACTACTTCAATAAAATTTGTTTATCAATCAGGAAAACTTTCAACACCAAAAAAACACTGCAGCAAGTAAAAGTAGAATACAGGTAATTCATAAAACGAAATTTAAAATCTTAATAGCATTTTTCAGCAATGCCATGAACAAACTAGAAAGAACAATCAGAGATTGCAGACCCTTGCCAGGACTTGTTTTGTGTGGTGTATTTTGTGTGACAAATAAATGGACGAATGTACGAAAAGAAAGGTTATTTATTGCAAATGAAAGGTCTAAATGGTCTAAAGGGCAAAGGAGTAAAGGTTAAAATGTCTGAAGGGTATAATTTATGGTCTAAAGGGTCTTGTATCGTCTAAAAAGGGTCGAAAGGTCAGAGGGGTCTAAAGGGTATAAAAGGTCTGAAGGGTATAAAGGGGTCTAAAGGGTCTAAAAGGTCGAAGGGTCTAATGCATAGGTTCTTAACCAGGGGTACCTGTACCCCCTGGGGGTACGAAACCTCCAAGCTGGGGGTACGAGACACACCGCCCCAAAATAAATTTCAATTAAAAAATAAGGGTATAACAGTATTTAAATAAAAAAAGAAATTGGAGCTGAACATAGTGTTCTTCTTTTCCACACGGAAGTGAGACGGCTTTCCCGTGGCCGGGTGCTTACTCGTGTCTTCGAACTGCACGAAGAAATCAAGCAGTTTCTTAGAAAGCAAGACAGTGACATTGCTGACCGACCACTTTGAAAATAGGGAGTTCATTTTGTCCCTGGCATACCTGGCAGATATGTTCACACACCTCAACGATTTGAACACCTGCATCCAAGGAACAGGGATGAACATGATCACTGCCAAGGAAAAGGTGTCTGCCTTCACCCAAAAACTTCCAATTTGGACGCAGCGCATTCAGAATGCAAATTTTGCAAACTTTCCTAAACTTGATGTGGCTGCTAATGCAAAAAAGAACTATCCATCGTGATTGAAGTGAAAGAACATTTGCAGGTGCTGATTCAATCCTTCCAAGGATACTTTCACCATGGAGAAGTTTCTATTGCACAGAGATGGATACGGGATCCATTTGTTTTCAACCTGGATTCCATGGATGATAGTGATATAATGAAAGATGATCTTCTTGAGCTGGAGGCCAATGAAAAAATCCAAATGGAGTTTGAATCAATGCAGCTAGATATCTTCTGGAGTGCACAACTCAAAACGTTCCCAGTTAGCAGAGAGAGCTCTGGAGATCCTTGTGCCATTTGTGACCACCTGTTTGTGCGAGACAGGTTTTTCAATACTCCTACACATCAAAACAAAGGCCAGGAACCGTTTGGATGCAAGTGACGTGATTTGGGGGGAGGGGAGGGGGAAGGGTAGGGGGGAGGGGAGGGGCGGGGGGAGGGGGGAGGGGGGGGGAAGGGGAGGATGGAGGGGGGAGGGGGAAGGGGGAGGGGAGGGAAGAGGAGGGAGAGGGGGGAGGGGGAAGGGAAGGGGAGGAAGGGGAGGGCCAGTCAACAATGACGTTGCAGTTCTCATGGTAGGAGAGCAGCACAACAATCGCGACATCGTCCTGCATCTTCGCAACAACAGCGCGAAGCCGATTTTGGAGACTCACCGATCCTGTGACGCCCTCCAGTACCGGCGTTGCCGGGCGGGGGAGGGGAGACCCATACATTCCCAACCCGTACATTCGCCCTCTCGACTCAAGCTCACTTGGACAAAAGCCTCACACAAATTACACCGTGAAGGCCCAATGGCCATGTCTATGCCACAAATCAAGTACGTGAGCGAGTCTGGCGCACTGAATTGAAAATATATAGAATGCTCATACTCCGTGAAAAGTGTAGCCACCACGTCGCCATCTTGGTTGGCACGACTCGACCAACTCGCTTCGCGGATCTCGTTTGTTTTGAACGTGTCCCAGATTTTAAAAGCCAGACAACTGTTAAAATGCCATTTTGTGCGGCAATAAACTGCTCCAATCGGTTAAGGAAGGGTTGTGGAAAGACGTTTCACAGCTGTTTCAAAGACGTTTAATTCATATCGCACAAAATCGACACAAAACACGATCGCACAAAAGGTGAAAAAACGCAATCGCTTTTCGCTCTGAATTACGTGCAAACGCATGACGGAAATCACCATCGCCCAGCATCGAGTGCCAACCAAGATGGTGCCCGGTAGCTGCATCTCCACCTATGTGGTATGAATGGCAATGGTCATTCTATATATTTTCAGTTCAATGGTCTGGTGGTGAGGATGGAACATCACGTGATCGCTCTGAGCGAATCAGCGAGCTGCTCTGGCACAGGCTTAGATTCCGTGGATGTTCCTCGCTGAAATGCGCTGAGGTAAATATGAATAAAAAATATGGATCTCGTCAAATATTTTTAGGTAGGCCATGTCCTTCCCAGGCTCAATGGCCACGTCTGTGCCAAATATCAAGCACGTGAGCCTCTCCGTTTAGGAGTCTATTGGTAACACACACACACACACACACACACACACACACACACACACACACACACACACACACACACACACACACACACACAAACTGTGTTTTATTTACATAGATTATTGTAGTTTTAAGTCATTTTTGACAGGGGTACGGGAAAATATTATGAAAACTCAAGGGGTACGGGCACTTAAAAAGGTTAAGAACCACTGGTCTGAAAAAAAAAAACCACCTTTAGAGGCCATTTTTCCCCGCAAAGCGGGGGTTGGCCTTTTTCGGGCACCGTGGTTGTTGTTGTTTTTTGGTCCCCTTTTCGAAGCAATGTTTTACGGCCGGATGCCCTTCCTGCCGCCAACCCTTTTTGTCGCCTTTTACGACAAACAGGGAATTACCAGTGAACTGGTACTCAATTTTCCGACCTCGGAAGGATGACAGGCCTGGCGTTAATTGGCGTCAACCCCCCTGGCGTTAATTCAGCAATCGACCGGGATTCGAACCCAGGATCCTAGGATCCTAAGCTGGCACCCTAGCCGCTAGCCCAACACCAGGTCTAATGGATGTAAAAGTCTGAAGGATCTAAATTGTCTTTAAAAAATCTAAAAGGTGTCTAAGGGGTCTGAAGGGCATAAAAGGGTGTAAAAGGTGTATTCCAATAGTATGTAATTACTGTATCTAATTAATAGATGTAGCCACTGTCCAATAATACATAATTAATAATTAATAGACATACTCACAGTCCAACTCACGTTCAAACAGCACACAATTAAGAGACGTACTCACATTTGAACAGTACAAACAACTTGTTTTGAGAATGAGTTACGTTCCTGGACCCTGTTCTCAAGGTGAAATGGAAAACCGGAACACACAATAATTTTATTGAAACCAACATAATATATAACACCATATTAATAAGTAAAACAATGTAAATAGTCATCAAGGAGAATTAAAAACCTGTGTAGTAAAGATATTATTAAAGAAAATAAAAAGTAAGTACAGCACAATAATACATTCATATATGGACATAAAACAGTACAAAGACACGGACACAAATCAAAATGTACATCAATCAGCCAGTCACCTCTTTCAATCTCCTAATTATTTCCTGAAATTCCTAGTAGTGTCAATTTGTTTTATACAGTGTATCCCTTCCCTCCTCCCTCTCCTCCCACCGGCCCTCTCTCTTCCACAGATCTACCCATGTCCCTGTTCTCCACTGTTTTTTTTCCTCTCTCTCCCCGCTTGTCTCCTGCTCCCTGTAATAATTGTATGCTTTATGGGTCTGTGTCTGTTCTCGTGTGTAATGTGTTAGCTCTTACAAGAGCCTCGACTGTATACAAAAAACAAAAAAAATTAAAAGTAAGCATTGCCTGCATCTTAATTGTCTTCATTTACGTATGATTTTTGAAGAATGTTACTGTGTGGAGTCGAATAATATAATACTTATTAATAATTAACTTTACATTTGGTTATTTTAAACTTTTTGAACAATTTCCAATGTAAAAATGTTATAATTTATACCTCTTTTCATTCCAGGTCTGGTCTTTTACTGGAAAAATGGCGCAAAGCAAAACACAACTGCTGTATAAGCCTAAGTTTTTGAAATATGGCTTCACCGAGATGAGAGAAAAATCTGGGAATATCCGACCTCAGTGTGTTCAGTGCCTGCAAGTACTCGCCAATTAATCTATGAAGGAAAACAAATTGAAGCGTCATTTGCATTCAGTTCATCCAAATTCTGTCGAAAAGCCACTGAGTTACTGGAAGGACAAATAATAACAGGTAAAACGAAGTCAGATTGATGCTCCCTCGAGTTCAGCCTTTTCTCTGGAGAAAGCTTCCTTGGTATTGTAGAAGTCCGCATGGACTTCTGAGTTTAATGAAATGTCCCTCTCTTTATTTGTAAGTGAGTTATTACTTGCCTTCTGTTCTAACCTGTTCTAACCTGTTCGTACTCTTCTCATTGCAGGAAAGCACAGAAACAATGGGTGTTGTTTTGTAATACTAATTGTGATGCACAGCAGTATTATATAATCTTTGGAATATGGAATGCTAATAACATGAAAAACATATACTTAGTGATAACTCCTTGAGTAATATGCATTATGAATTATAGAAGTTATGTGATGTGCTTAGATATACTTAAAAGAAATAAAAGGCGACATTGATAAATCAGTGCAACGATGTTAAACCCTGAAAATGTACCTTGCAGACAAATGGAATGTCTGAATACTTGATCTGAAATGCTTATCTTTATGGCTTATGCTGGAATGGAAACCAGATGCCTTTTTACGCTTGCCTATCTGAATCCCTGACCTCTTGATCGAAACCTCATCGCTCAAGCCGACACCCCAAAGCCCAAAATAATTTATTTGTATCAACAAAACACGATACAAGACAAGATTCAGACCGAATCGGCAGAAGACCTCCTCGATATGTCGTTTGGAGTCCTGCTTGAGTATGCCGGCATAGTCCTGTTTAACTGTATTGTAACCTTTATTATATTCGAGTGAGGTTTCTCCTTTTAATTAAATCTTGACATTGTTTTTGAGGTGTGGACATTCTATTTAGTGTACACCCTTCAAAGACAGTGTCCTTCAGGAAGAAATGGACAGGTATTTTCCAGAAAACATTGACCTCAAGAAGCATAGTTGGATCAGAAATGTGTTCAATGTGGACATTAGTAAGTCGGAGAAGATATTCCGGGATTTCAAGAAGAACTTATATAACTCCAGGAAAATCAAGTGCAGAAGCAACGCTTTGAAAAGGTCCCGTATTCAAAATTTTGGACAAAACTTGAGGATAAGCCCATTCTGACTCAGGAGGCTGAAAAAGCTCTTCTCCCTTTTCCAACAATATATCTCGGTGAACAAGGATTTTCAGGTCTTATTTTCAGGTGAACAAGGATCTTGCAATCAAGTCTAAAGCAAGGAACCATGTGGATCCTCAGCATGACTTGCATTGTGCTCTGTCCATCAACATAAAACCAAACTTAGAGAGCTTACTCACAAAATGAAGCAGTATCATGGTAGCCACTGAAAAACATTTGTGTAATAAAGTCTCATTTTCATGTAAATTTGTTTTTCATTTTGTCCAATTAAAAACTCTGAAAATCATTATGTGTTGGTAATTAATTCAATAAAACCATATGAATAAACACAATGTATCAAAATGATAGGTCATTAACACTGCATGTACAGCATTTAGGGTCGCCAGGCCAGGCCAAGATTGTATTCAGGGTCGCCACCAAAAACGTTTGGGAAACACTGGTCAAAGGGTTTAACGGGTCTCAAGGCATCTAAAGGATGTAAGTGTCTAATGCCGTCCAAAGGGTCTAAAATATCTAAAGGTGTTCAGAGGTCTAAGGGGTCTCTGCAGTCGAAAGGGTTTAAAGGTTTGAAAGGTACGTTCTAATATAACGTAATTAATCGACATTTCTTCACATGAGTTAGTGGATAGACATAGCTTCACTTGCTCCATTATATATACACGAGTATAAAGCCGGTCAATATGACGGTTTGGAACAGTTTTTGACGGTACAGCCGCGTGAGAATGCCAAAGTTACGTCTGGGCCGAGTGTCAGGGGTGCTTAAATCATTTTTATTTATTAGACATCATACAGATGGAAATGAACACTCGTTTTATTCTGCGCACATTGCACATCACGTGCAGCAAATTTCACCTCCCTGTGCCTTGTATTTATTGTGATTTAAAAAATACCACTTCTGTACACCGACCTTGAGGCTCAGTTTGCAAGCTACCGTCTACAATTCCAATGTAAGAGGCATAATTACTCTTCGTTTGGGTCTTCGTAGTTCTTCGGGTCTTTTGTGTCCATGAGGTATTTTGTGTCCTTGGGGTCTTTTGTGTCCTCTGGGTCATTTGGGTGCTCGGGGTCATTTGGGTGCTCGGGGTCATTTGGGTGCTCGGGGTCTTCGGGTTCATCGGCATCTTTTGGGTCATTTGAGTCTTTTGGGTCCTCTAGGTCGTTTGAGTCATTTGAGTATTTTGGTGCTCAATCTGGATCTTTGGGGTATTTTGGGTCTTTGGGATCCTCAGAGTCTTTAAGAGTCTTTTCAGTCTTTTGGATTGTTCGGGTCTTTGGGGTATTTTGGGTCTTTAAGGGTCTTGGGGGTAATTTTGGTCTTCGGGGTCTTTTCGGCCTTCTGGGTCTTTTCAATCTTTTCAGTCTTCATGGTTTTTTGGGGTATTCTGGGTCTTTAGGATATTTTGGGTCTTGGGGTCTTTTGGGTCTTTTCGGTCTTCTGGGTGTTTTTGATCCTTTCAGTAACCAGGATATTTTGGGTCTTTGGGGTCTTTTCGGTCTTCAGGGTCTTTTCAATCCTTTCAGTAACCAGGATATTTTGGGTCTTTGCGGTCTTTTTGGTCTTCAGGGTCTTTTCGTTCTTTTTGGTCTTCGGGGTGTTTAAGTCTTTGGGATGTTTTGGGTCTTTTCAGTCTTCAGGGTCTTTGGGGTATTTTGGGACTTTTAGGTCTTTAACAGTCTTCAGGTCGTCCGGGTCTTTTCGGTCTTAGGGGTATTTTGGGTGTTTGGGGCCCATTGGGTCTTCAAGGTCTTAACGCTCTTTTGGGTATTTTGGGTATTTGAGGTCTTCAGAGCCCTTGGGGGTTTTGCGTCCTCTGGGTATTTTGTATCATCAGGGTCTTTTGGGTCTTCAGGCTCTTTTGGGTCTTTAGGGTATTTTGGGTCTTCAGAGTCGTTGGGGGTCTTCTGCATACTTGGGGTCTTTTGGGTCATCGAAGTTGTTTGGGTTTTTGGATCCTCAGGGTCTTTTGGGTCTTCCTGGTCTTTTGGGTCTTTTCAGTCTGTTGGGTCTTCAGGGTATTTAAGGGTCTTTGGGGTATTTTGGGTCTTCATGGTATTTTGGGTCTTCAACAGTCTTCAGGGTCTTCGGGGTATTTTGGGTCCATTGGGTCTCCAGGGTCTTTGGGGTATTTTGGATCTTCAGAGTTATTGGGGTCTTCCAAGTCCATGGGGTCTTCCAAGTCCTTGGGGTATTTTGGGTCCTCTGGGGTCCTCAGGATTGTTTGGGCCTTTTGGATAGATGGGGTCTTTTGGATCCTCGGGGTGTTTTGGGTCTTTGGGGTCTTTTCAGTCATTTGGGTCTTCAGGGTATTTTGGGTCTTCAGAGTCCTTGAGGTCTTCTGGGTCCTCAGAGTCTTTTAGGTCTTTTAACCAATGGACACACAGTTGTGTTCGAAGATTTCCCATTAACCTCCCTTAACCCACTCAAATCCCTCCTAAAGCACTACTCAAAGCCTTTAAAACCTACCCTTATGAACGGGGACAGACACACACAAGCGCGCACACACACACACACACACACACACACACACACACACACACACACACACACACACACACACACACACACACACACACACACACACACACACACACACACACATTGTGTTTTATATGGTAGATAACCATGATCAACATTATCATTTTCAATATTGTCATTATTATTATTATCATTATCATTATGTACCATTATCATTTCAATAGTACATAATTATTACACATACTCACATTCTGGGTGAACAGGCCGACAGACAGACAGGCAGACAAATGAAAAATCACTCATAGAGCGACACTTGGCAAAACAGAACAAAGTAGAATGGCACTCAGTAGAGCATCCTTTTGATCTCAAAAATAGTTGGTGGTTGGTTTCAGTAAGCTGATATGAAAATCCTTTTCAAATTCCAAGTCAATCGGATGAAAATTGAGGATTTTTGAAATATAAAAAGGTGGTTGACCTTTGGCCTATGTTGACCTTTTGGCTTATGCTGATCTCAAAAATAGTTGGTGGTTGAATACTGTTCGCCGATCTGTAAATCCTTTTCAAATTTCAAGTCAATCGCATGAAAATTGAGGATGGCCTATGTTGACCTTTTGACCTATGCTGATCTCAAAAATAGTTGATGGTTGAATTCAGTTCGCTGATATGAAAATCCCATTCAAATTTCAAGTCAATCGGATGAAAATTGAGGATATTAGAAATTTGAAAAAAAAGTGGTTGACCTTTGGCCTATGTTGACCTTTTGACCTTTTGATCTCAAATACATATAGGATTTTGTCGGACGAAGAACTCTACCATTTGGTGAAGTTTCGTGAAGATCGGTTTAAAATTGTGACCTGTAGGCAAGTATAAGTGAGCGGACAAACAAACACACACACAAATCGGAGTGATCAACATACTTGCAAAAAAAATAAATATATTTTGCCAAGCAAAAAACAAACAGACAAACAAACACACACAAACAAACAAACAAACACAAATCGGAGTGATTAACATACTTGTCAAGAATTTTTTTTTTGCCAAGTAACAAAAGCCACATACATTCACGTGAAAAAGTAAGTACACCCCATGTAAAGTTTTGACTTTTTCAACATATTTCAACATACAGCTATTTGATCTTCAGTTCAAAAATATTGATAGATAAAGGTGATATAATATAACAAATATCATGAAACATTTACATTTTGTAGTCTATTGTATAATTTAAATAAACATAAATGCAAATTTCGCATGTGGAAAAAGTAAGTACACCCTTGGCTCTAATAGGTGGTATTGGCCCCATTTGCAAAAACAACCTCAAGAAGGCGTTTCTTATAATTATAACTGTCTACCAATCTCTGACATCGACTGGGAGAAATGTTTGCCCACTCATCCATGCAGAATTATTTCAGCTGTGCGATGTTTGAGGGGTTTCTTGCATGCACAGCTCGTTTCAAATCCCCCCACAACATCTCGATGGGATTTAGATCCGGGCTTTGACTTGGCCATTCCAGAACCCTCCATTTCTTTCTTTTCAGCCATTCCTTGGTGGATTTACTGGTATGTTTAGGGTCATTGTCATGTTGCAAGGTCCACCTTCGGTTGAGCTTCAACTTTCAGACAGATGGCCTCACATTATCCTCCAGCACCCTCTGGTAAAATGAAGAATTCATAGTGGATTCTATAATGGTGAGCTGCCCAGGACCTGATGCAGCAAGGCTGCCCCAAACCATAATATTTCCACCACCATGCTTTACAGTTAGTATTAGGTTCTTGTGGTCAAATGCTGTCTTTGGTTTTCACCAAACATGTCTTCTGGTACTGTGGCCAAATAGCTCTACCTTTGACTCATCTGTCCAGAGCACATTGTTCCAGAAGTGCTCGTCTTTGCCTCGGTGTTCATTGACAAACTTTAGTCTTGCCCTGATGTTCTTTCTGGACAGCAAAGGTTTCCTCCTGGCACACCTCCTATGTAGATCAAATTTGTGCAGCCTCTTTCTAATGGTAGACTCGTGCACTTTGACATCAACAGTGGCAAGAGCTACCTGTAGGTCCCGTGATGACATTCTTGGGTTCTTGGAGACTTTTTTCAGCATCATGCGGTCTGCTCTTGGGCTGAACTAGCTGGGGCGGCCTGGCCTGAACAAGTTGGCAGTTGTTTGGAATCTTCTCCACTTGTCGATGATCTTCCGGACAGTCGAATGATTGATTTCAAATTGTTTGGAGATCTTTTTTAATCCCTTCCCAGATGCGTAGGCATCTATAACCTTCTTTCTGAAGGCCTCAGAGAGCTCTTTTGATCTAGGCATGTTGACGCCTGTTACATATTTATGTGAATGTATGTGAATTACTATTCAGGTCTTTGCTTATCAATGTGTAGTCGATTAAAGGTTGTTGTGATTAAAGGGTCAGGAGCCCTTCTGGGAAAAAGGAGACCGGAAACGGAAGAAGAAAAGACACGAGGTCCGGGAGAAGCGACGATTCTTCTTCTTCCTCGCCGAGCTCGGAACGCGAGCGGTCTCGATTGAGCAACGTAACAGAATCGGCGTTTAAAAGCCCGTCTGGCGAGAGGAGTTACCGGGACGTGTAACTACCCTTTGACACGTCAAGTCACCGTGGGTTCGTGCACGGAACCAAGCAGCCGGCACAGTTCGCCTCACCGTCTACAAGGCCGCGTACGGGTCGCCCCTTGGGCCGCGCGCGCTGGGCAAGCCGCGTGTTGCTTTGCCTGCTTTGCTGTACCCGCTTTGCTTGGCCAGGAGGTGTGCGCTGCAGCCGTTGTTCCCGGTACGGGACGTGCCCGGTGGAAGCACGTCAGGAAGGGTCCGTTCAACCGCCCACGTGCGGAGATCGAACTACAGGAGTACGGAGACATTGAGAGAGACATTGACCATGGAGGGAGTCGGGAGTGGGGCTCACGTGAGGAATGTATAAGATGGCCATCTTAGAGTTAATGTAGATGAGTTTACATCTTGGTGCTATTGATTGCTGATTGTTGATTGCTCGGGGAATATATCCTTGATTATTCCGGATCCTTGGTGTGGGGTTTTTTCTTGATTGGGATTCATATTGATTGCGTTACGAACGCGCATAAATAATAGATCTTTCTGGCGGAGTTCCTCTCACGGTCCGGGGGTCACCGAGACCAGGTAGTCACCGGGAGGACCACGTAACAACGCCGCACACTTCAACAACAAAGAGCAAACCAAACTAAATGTCTGAGGTTTAAATAAGACAGGTTCCTCCAAGATCCTCTCTAACGATGTTCTAATCATTTGCACCTGAGCTGGTGCACCTGATTCTAATTTTAGGTATTTGAAGTAGTGATAAATGTAGGGGTGTACTTACTTTTTCCACATGCGAAATTTGCATTTATGTTTATTTAAATTATACAATGGACTACAAAATGTAAATGTTTCATGATATTTGTTATATTATATCACCTTTATCTATCAATATTGTTGAAATGAAGATCAAATAGCTGTATGTTGAAATATGTTGAAAAAGTCAAAACTTTACTTGGGGTGTACTTACTTTTTCACGTGACTGTATACCCTCTCCACTGACAGCAATACCCTCTCCACTGGCGAGGGTAACAATGCCTTCATTCATGGACTCACCTGTATTTGGGTCCACCTCAAAAACACCAAGATATGCATCGACCACAATTAACTTCCCTTGTGAAGCACAAAGGCCCAGTGGACGACCACAGTTCGGCTCATGCTCTGGTAGACCTGTTGGGGAGATCTTTAGTTGAGTAATTTCACATGCCACCTCATATCTGATCTAGCCATTATCATGACATTTACGTGTGATTAAAAAGAGATTCTCACCGCATGGAGGTGTCCCCAGTGTTGCTATCGTTGACAACTTGTCGTTTTCGATTTTGATAATTTTTCCATCTGCAGTTCCAGTATATAAAATATCTGAAGATAAATGAAGACAATCAATTAAGAAGTAAGTTTTGATCTACACACAAACCTGAAGCATGAAAATGCAAACAAACAAATATCAAAAGTAAAACGTCACTCGGTAGAGAGCATACCTCCACCAGGTTGAACAGTTTACGTTTTGCATCCCAGTGATAGGTCAGATCTGCACCCGACATGAACCAAAATCGAATCGGCTTGTTCTTGTCGCTTACCCAACTCATTCACCAAGTTTTGTCACAAGTTATCCACAAATTTTTTGAAATATCATGTTATTTATCGCTTTTGGCCCAAACCACTCAATGGTGAAGAATAACTAAAAAAATTAAAAACACTCTCGTCTTCGGATCTGGATTCGGATCTTCACCAAAATATAATCATTTAGTCCATGTCACATACCCAACCTCTCCACCAAATATGGTCCGAATACTTCCATTACTTTTTGAGATATCCTATTCACAAACAGACAAGGGTGAAAACATAACCTCCATTCACCTTTGGTGGCGGAGGTAACCAGGTATATAAGCCAACATAAAAACTCAGTGTGTGTGTGTGTGTGTGCGTGTGTTTGTGTGTGTGTGTGTGTGTGTGTGTACATACAGCTTTGGAGATACCATGCAATCATAATGGTAGATGTGCTGTAACCTGGAAATAAATGGCTGTTTTTGGAAAGAAATTTTACAGCTACAAATGGCTGTGACAAACAAGTGAGCGATATTGGACGCAGTTGCCATTGTAAGTGAGAGACGTTATTGGCAGCGAATAACTCAAAGTGGAGAAATCAAAATGAATAACTTGAAGTCAAAGTGAATAACTGAATACACTCAATGCTAATCACATCATTTTACTCTCACCGTGGCCTCGGCAAGTGCGTATTGCCATGATCTGAGGGTTTGTTTATTTGTCGTCGAATAACTGGACAATGATGGCAGTTAGAACTGCCAAATTTGGCACATAGCTTTATTTTGTGAATGCCTGAGTTCAACTTTGAACTCACAGTAATTAAAATTAGTACAGGACTATATTTACTCATATCACGCTATGCCAGAGTAGAGCTTATGCCCTCTGGGGAGGTATTGCACAAAGAGAAAACAACGGCACATGTCAGCACCTTCATCAAGTGTGTTCTAGTTTTATATACTGTACATATAATACACTACCGGTCAAAAGTTTTAGAACACCTCAATTTTTCCAGTTTTTATTGAAATTTACGCAGTTTAATGTCTGAATGTACTCTGAAATTAAACATAGAACAAATAAACAATTGGAGATAAAAAAAGAAATCATAGAATCATTTTGTTCAACAAAATTTAATTAAAATTTTTGACTCAGCAAAGTAGTCACCTTTTGTAGATACTAGGGCATTGCCCGTACTATATCTATATCTAAAATTATATCCCCCCCCTCTATTTACATGAAATGGTTTGGTCCAAAGCGAACGGCTTCCGGAGTTTGGTAAAGAAATCGCCATCGCGTGCACAAACGCGCAGGAAAGCGAATGAATCGCAAATTCGTTTTTATTAGTTTTAAAACATAGTTTAACGCCAACATAGTTTGCAAACGTGAAATAAATGAATACGCTCTCAAATGTGCCATCCGAGGCAGAGTGTGTCCGCCACGTTCGGCACACGCGATAGTTCGCTGCTCTCTGATTGGTTGAATCGTTTTTTGGACATAGCTCGGTAAGTAATTGTCCGATTAATATGAAACCTTGAAAAGGCACATCCTCGGGTCCCCAGCAATATACCTGGCAAGTTAAAAGTATATCGGACCCGTGGTTGTCGAGAAACAGCGGTCACAGACAAACAAACGTACAAACGTACAAACGTACAAACGTACAAACAGAGATTACTGGAATTATAGATAGATAACCACCGAACACACTCGTGGCATTCTTTCTACAATGGAAATCAAATATTGTTCAGGAAGTTCTTCCCAACACTGTTGCAGAAATGCAACACTGTTACAGAAATGTTGCAGAAATGAAATGCAACACAAATGTGTTGCACTTGTAGGTTGCTTTGCTTTCACCCTTCTGTCCAGTTCATCCCAAACCAGCTCGATGGGGTTTAAGTCTGGAGACTGTGCTGGCCATTCCATGATTTGAAGCCTACCATCTTGTTCTTTTCCTTGAAGGTAGTTTTGACATAGCCTGCAGGTGCGTTTAGGGTCATTATCTTGCTGTAGGATGAACCCCTGACCAACTCGGCGTATACCAGAGGGTATTGCATGGCGCTGCAAAATACTGTGGTAGCCCTTTTGGTTCAGGGTGCCAGTCACTCTGTGCAAGTCGCTGACTCAGGATCCAGCAAGAGAGCTAAAGACCATCATGCTTCGTCCTCCATGTTTGACAGTTGGTGTCACACACTGAAGAACCATCCTTTCGCCTAATCGACGGCATACAAAAACCCTGCGTGATGAACCAAAGATTTCAAATTTTGATTCATCGGTCCATAAGACCTTCTTCCAGTCTTCAGTAGTCCACTGACGGTGCTTCATGGCCCAGGCAAGCCTCTTTTTCTTATTTTGCCATCTTAGCAATGGCTTTCTTACTGCCACTCGACTTGTCAAACCTGCAGCTCGAAGTCTTCTCTTCACAGTTGAAACTGAGACTTGCTTACTTCGACCAGTGTTAAGCTGTGCTTGAAGCTGTTGTCCTGTGAGCCGCCTATCACGCAAGCTGTTGACTCTCAGAAACTTGTCTTCTGATTCTGTTGTGGCTTTGGGTCTGCCAGACCTCTTCCTGTCAGAGTTTCCTCCAGTTTCCAAGTGCCTTTTGATGGTGAA
This sequence comes from Myxine glutinosa, assembly GCF_964187855.1. Lineage (NCBI taxonomy): Eukaryota > Metazoa > Chordata > Myxini > Myxiniformes > Myxinidae > Myxine > Myxine glutinosa. The sequence continues at coordinate 61,242,173 of NC_136269.1, read as the reverse complement.
GGAAACTGTACTCACTGACACCTTGGATTTCTTTGCAATTTCTCGAAAGGAAAGACATACACTTTTAAGGGTTATAATGGTCTGTCTGTCTCCCTTTGTTAATTGCCTTTTTTCACCATTATGATACAACAGTTCAACAACTCTTCCCTGAATACAATCCATTGTTCATTTCAGAGCCTTTGTCATTATGTTTGCCATGTCAACGAGTGTGCACAATGCAGTTCATGGGGCCACTTCGAGTTCAAGTGCTTCTAAGCTCTACAACTTAACCCTCGTCTTCAGACGCTGCTCTCTGCAGCAAAGCAGAGAACTGAATCAGCTTCACGAGCGACACGTACAAACTGCAACGGTGACTCCTGCCAAATATGTGTTGGTCTCGTCGAAAGATATCCTACATGAGTTCCAGCCCCACCTCACGATGAGGTTTCTAGCCTCAAACGCCGAAATAGAACCATTGTTACATCAACTATTGCTGACGATTCTTCAGATGCGAAGCTAGATTTGGGCACCACTGACTTGCTTGCCATGCAAACTGATATGTCTTCATCAGCCCGTGCAATTTCCAAAGCTGCAGACGGTCAACGTGCACGTGCTCTACAAGGTGAATCGCTAATTTCATGTCCTTCCAGATCAAAAATCAGAAAAGCTGCATCAGCTGCAAACAAAGCATTCCAGACAAATTTCATTGTCGCTCCATGTGAATTTGCTTCCGATGGGGGATTCTACAACGTTCGCGATCTGGCAGAATTTGTTCGAAAATGCGCATGGCTCCGTGGGAAAAAGGTTTGTATTTGTGTTATTTTTGATGGTGAAGATTTCTCAAGGGGTCTGAATACATTCCGCATGCATGATTGATGAAGAAACGAATAAAGATGCTTATGAGGCTAGGCGGGTGACGTGTGAAATATGGAGTGTAAATTAAGGCTGATGCAACCCACACAAAGTTTTGAACTATCGGAGGGTTAACTCAATTTTATCCCACTAACTGCTAGAGAAATTGCTCACGATCACATAGATAGAGTATAGTATAGTAGTGAATTCTTATCTTCTATTTTCAGTCTCAAGTTTTGTATTGCTCAATATTCACTTTGCAATATGTTTTTTGGTTGTGATTTGATAGCTGACAGACGTCCATTTAATCAAACTGAACGCGGATGACGGACAAGGCTCTTTGAAACACAGCATGCAGATAATACATGCTTTTCCAAAACTGGCTTTTCAGTTTCTTACTGAGGTAACGATCTTCAGATTAGTAGTTGTAGCATCTTTTTGGCTTTGTAAGTGTACATTTTTTTTTAAGATGAAACTTATCTAAAAAATTAAAGCTATCAGAAGAAAGGTCTATCTCATGTTAAGACCGACAAATGTTAAGAACACAAGTCAGGAGACGACGATGGTTCACGAGTGAGCGGTATTCAATGACAAAGGATGGACTATAACCGAAACAGGCCCGGACTGGGGGGTCGGGGGCCCACGTGGCAGGTGTCGGCCCCCGACATGCGGTGTACATGCCTATTTACATGTGTACATGCCTATTCAAATGGAAATGAAGAGCATCACTTGTCGGTGACATTGCTTCTGGTTTACCAGCCTTGGAGAACATCATATGTCGTGCTGAATCAAGAGAGGAAACCCTCAAAATTCTCTAAATTCAAAATTAGGCTTGGGAACCGGGTTAATCGAATTCAGCATACCCCAATTATGTTAAAAAGTGAGGTTCCCAACTTTTACCCAAAAATGCACCTAGAACCTTATACATGGCCTTTTTCCATAAATCAGTCTAGTCTAGAATTAGAAGAGGTGTCCGCATACTTTTTGTCATGTCGTGTGTGTGTGTGTGTATATATATATATATATATATATATATACAAAGTTTGGTAGGGTATATATATATATATATATATATATATATATATATATATATATATATATATATATGGGTTTTTTTGTTTTTTTTTAATTTTGAAGACTACAGTCACGGACTACACAGACTATAGACTACAGACTACAGACTATATAGTCCTCATCGAGGCCAGGCCTTATATAAAATAACTGCATTGATAAATGTGAGGAAAGAGAAATAAAAGAGAGAATGTAAAGGTTTGTGAAAATAAGTAAGAAAAGTGGATGATGAAAAGTGTATAATGTTTGTTTGCAAGAAAGAGAGATTAAAGCTAGCCCGGTAGCTATAGTTTGAGAGAGACAGAAATAAAATATAACTTCCAGAATATCACACAATATAATTCTATAATTTGTTTACAAAGCGATGTAATTTATTAAATACCTCCAATGGTAGTGATTGATTCTGCACCTACAAGTTCTCCTTCATACAAATGTTCTGCATGCTGTAATTTGTCATTCAGCCGAAGGGGACCGACAAGACTTGGACAATCAGGATACCTTTGGGATGAAACAAAAACAAACACTCATGAGTGACTCACAAAATGGTGACACATTTCCAACTGTGATTAAAAAGTTATCATGTGTATGTGTATGAAGCAATAATACATTGATCAAATATGAACAATATTACAATATTGTTTGCAGATTTATTAATCGTGAACAACATATTCAATATGACCATCATTTTTCTTCTGCACTTCAGTTGCCACACCTGCATATCAACTGCAGTTGGAAGTTTTTCAACCCTTAATAGTGTGTATATTGATTCTTCTTGAAGCCTCTTCAATTCGAGCACATAGCCTCTCTTAATTCAAATTATATGCGAAGTCAAACAACTATAGCGCCTTGGGGCCTCCTGAGCGGCCGAAAGCCAACAAGAGGGTGGGTTAAGTTGGAGTTGAGAGCCAGGGCACACGTGAGAGAGTCCATGGCACATAAATGCCACAAGAGCACAGTGTATTCAAGGAAAGGCTCCACAGGAGCTTTTTGAGATATCATGTTCACAAACAGGCAGACAGGGGTTAAAACATAACCTCCGTTCACCTTTGGTGGCGGAGGTAGTTATAGTATCTGGAACCGGATCTTCACCAACATTTAATCAATTCGTCATTGTCGCACACCAAACCTGTCCACCAAGTTTCGTCCGAATCTGTCCATAACGTTTTGAGATATTCTGCTTACAGATGGACAGAAAGACAAACAGACAGGGATGAAAAAAGATTCCTTTCCACCTTTAGGTAATTAGTGGCCAGATTGCAGGCAACGATGTGCAAACTTGTGTTCATATAATATGTACGTTTATTTTTGACAAGTTGGACAATTCTCATTATAATTAGTCATAGTTTCAGCTGGGGTAATTGATTTGGTGAGATGATTAATTACTTATAGCAAATGAAGTTGAGATATGTAAACGGCTTTTCAGATTTACAATGTGGGAGGCTGTCTTACTTTCAAAATTGAATTTGGTAGGGTGCTTTTATATATTTTCTATACATGGGCTAAGGCTCAGAATAGAGCTGACACACGCGCACGCACACACACACACACACACACACACACACACACACACACACACACACACACACACACACACACACACACACACACACACAATGACGAGACAAACACTTAACACAGCCACTGAGCTTGGGGAAGTACCATCACTTCCCAGGATACTCTGGGTACCAGCGACGTCACAACAATGGCGCCACTTTTCTCACTGTACTCAGCGGGGCATTTCCTCAGGAGGAATTTCCTCCTCCCCATGGATGCCAACCAATGGGGATTGTCCGTGCTCTATCCTTTTCAAGTCCAGGGAAGCAGACATACCATTTTTAAGTCAATGGTATGACTTGAACCCGTCCAAACCGGTTAGGTGTTTTTTTAGGAGACACCATCTTCTTACTGGATGGCCGTTGGCTCTATGGGAGCTCATCCTCCCTTTGCCAGGTATTGTTTTTGGTCCTGACATGGTGTCAGTCACACTCCCCACTCGAAAAGCCTGTGAAGGTTGTCGGTTTAATCGCCGACATCCCGACCATGCGGCAGGCAGCACTGGGTTACATGTTATCAGTGGCAGTCCCAAAAGTCTGACCTGACCTGCATGCTCTATGTTGTATATTGTATACTCCACGTTGTATGCTGTATATTGTATACTCTATGTTGTATGCTGTATATTGTATATTCTACGTCATATGCTCTATATTGTACACTCTACGTTGTATGCCCTATATTGTATATTGTATACTCGGCGTTGGATGCTCTATATCTATGTTATATATTGTATGTGTTACGTGCTCCTCCCCGACCCACTGGTCACGGTGTACCTCCGAGCCCCGAGAGGAGTCACGGCAGAAAAATGTGTTATTCTGTATGTCAAAGATCAATGGTGAAGCCACACCAATTGTTACAAACCAACAAGTATTGTATTAAGATCACACAAGAATAACAGTACAAAAACAATAGTAATCAATTGTACAACAAATAGTATATCATTCCTATGATGGTACCACCAGGTTCGTACAATATAACTCAATGTGCTCCAAGTGAGCGAAAAGAAGAAGATTCCCAATGCCTCTATTCCCCGGCTTCAAGCCAAAGTCGATCCGCTCCAGCGATCGACAGATCAATGTCCAATAGAGACCAGAATCCCGTTCGGATGACAGCCACAGTCATGCGGCCAAAGCTGCACAAAGGCGCCCTCAAGGCGACTGGGAAATCCAAAGGCGCCCTCCAGGCGACTGGGAAATCACACCCTCGGGTATGGACGTTCCACAGCTCACAGTCGGCGACACGCAGACTTTCCACTCAAAAGCCACGTCACACGCACACACCCCAGATCGACGTCTGAATGCGGCGAAAATGGTCGAAACGAGACGAAACCTTGAGCGAAGCGCAAGTCCTGCACGAGTCAAAATGGCCGACGGCCCGGTCTTGTGGCGCAACGGCGCGACGATGATGGCGAGGATTCTCTTCAGAATCCACCGCAAAATCTGATACGCATGTTGATCTGTCACAGCGATAACAACTCTGTCACAGCAATCCCTTTCCTGGGAAACCCAAAGTTCCCATGTGACTCTTGCTCGCCAACATTCACTCCAGACCGCAAAGCAACTATGCTTCTTGTCCGACTTCACTCGCTCCGCCTTATTTTTCTTCTCTTCCTCTTCGTCGTCGTCCGGTTCCCGATCCAGTTTTCGGTTTCTTTTAACTCTAACTTTTTCACCTTTTGAAAACAGTTCATAAACAATAAACCTTTTGAAAACAATAATAGTACATGGAAACAAAAATATTTACAGTGGATGAAAACCACAACAACGGAAGTGACGAATCCGTAACACTTCCCCCCCCTCAAGAAAGAAAGTTTGAACATAGTGAAAACTTTCTTTGCAGGCAAAAATTCTTTTAACAAACAAAAGTAAAACTCACACCCAAATCACCAATTCCCGTGAGCAACGATAATTAATATTTCCCAAAATAAAGCAACAAAACTTCCAAACAACCTACAGAAATTTCCAAAGTTAGTTCACTCTGGACAAAGCATCAGCAACGACATTGTCCCTGCCCTTTACATGCTCAATCTCCAAGTGGAACTCCTGCAAAGCCAAACTCCATCTCATCAACCTCTGGTTTTTATTTTTCATTTTTTGAATGAAGGTTAAGGGGTTGTGATCAGTGAAGACTTTTATAGGAAAGGTAGTAGTTCGCAGATACACCTCATGATGCTGAAGCGCTAGCAGGAGAGCAAGGGTCTCTTTTTCCACGGTGGCATAATTTGCCTGGTGTTTGTTAAACTTTTTGGAATAGTAGCACATCGGGTGATCCACTCCATCCTCATCTTCCTGTAATAGAACTGCCCAGCCCGCGCATCACTTGCATCAATGGCCAACTTGAAAGGTGCTTGAAAATCCGGGGCTGCTAGGACAGGAGAGCTCATTAATATTGCTTTGACGTGGGCAAAGGAAGCCTGACATTTGCCATCCCAAACAAACTTGGTCTCTTTCCTCAGCAAATTCGTTAAAGGGGCTACCACATCAGAAAAATTCCTGCAGAACCGCTGGTACCAACCAGCCATACCCAAGAATCTCATAAGCTCCTTCTTCCCTTTTGGAACTTGGAAGCGATCAATGGCTTCTATCTTGGCTGTCACCGGTTGCACCTGACCCTGACCTACTACATGGCCTAGGAACACCACCTGTGCCTTTACAAACTCACTCTTAGATAAGTTGATGGTCAACCCTGCCTCGGTCAGTTTCTTGAAAAATGCATGGATTTGTTTAATATGATCTTCCATGGTCATGGTGTGAATGATGACATCATCCAGATAAGCCTCCACCCCCTCAAGGTCTGCAATAAGCTTATTAATCAGCCGTTGAAATGTAGCAGGCCTGTTTTTCAATCCAAAGGGAAGAACCTTGTACTGATACAACCCATTTGGTGTGACTAAAGCCGAGATTTCCTTGGCTCTATCAGTGAGAGGAATTTGCCAATACCCTTTCAGCAAGTCAAATTTAGTTACAAATTTAGCTGGGCCTATTCTATCAATACAGTCATCAATCCTCGGGATGGGATATGAGTCGGTCTTGGTCACTGCATTAACCCGTTTTAAATCCGTACAACAGCGAAAACTGCCATCGGGTTTTGGAACCAACACACATGGTGAGCTCCATTCACTGCTGCTTGGTTCGATGATGTCATTCTCCAACATATACTGAACCTCCTTCCGAAGATACTCCATCTTCACAGGGTTCATCCGATAGGGGTGTTGTTTCACAGCAGTGGCTTCCCCCACCTCAATATCATGATATACCAAGTCAGTACGACCAGGTACATCTGTGAACAAATGTGCAAATTAAAAAATTAGGATGGACAGTAGCCATTGTTGTTCCCTCGTCAAATGACCTAATTTCTCATCTAAACGACTCAACACTTCTGTGTTCGTCAATCTGGGACAAGCCTGGTCATCAAAGTTATCAAACTTCACACCGGCGTCAACCTCTGGATTCTATTGCACCCCAACTACAGGCACGACAGGTGAGACAGGAACCATTTTTTCCACAGGCTTCCTCTCATGATATTTCTTCAGTCGGTTGACATGACACAGCTGCCGCTTTTTCCGTCGGTCGGGAGTTGTCACCACGTAATCTGTTTCATTAACCCTCCTTTTGATTGCATAGGGACCAAAATATCTAGCCTGTAGTGGTTGACCTGGAACAGGAAGCAACACTAACACTCGGTCCTCAGGACTAAAATTTCTTATTGTACACCGCACCTTTCCTATGCCATCTCCAGGCATTTGCAAATCGTCATTGCTGGGCACCGAAGGGGGCTCGGCAGTGACGCACGCTGAAAGGGAGTACTCAGTTTTCACTCTGGTTGTTTGTTTGTTTTCTTGCTTTCTTGTTTTCTTGTTTGTTTGTCCGGACGATATCTCAGCCATCCTTTGAGCTAGGAAGCTAAAATTTCGACACAGTAGTGAGCAAGTGCTTTGACAAAAACAACATTTTTTGTTTTTTGAATAATCAATTAATTAAGGAGTTATTTAATTATTAGCGATTAATTAAGTACTTATTTGATTAATTAAATTTCATTTCTCTTCTGACCATTAACTCAGGCACCTTTTGAGGTAGGAAGCTGATATTTGGACATGCCAATGACCAGGTGATTTGGCTGCAAAGGTTATTTTTGATTTAATAATTAATCAATTAATCAATTAATAGATTAATTATTTAATTATTCGATTAATGACTAATTTTTTTTTTTTTAAAGTTACAGATTCTGATGAAATGGTGGTGGTTTATGTGTTCTCTGACCGAATTGATTAATAATTTAATTTTTTTATGATTATTATTTCTTTATTTTCATTATTAATCATTTATTTATTTTCTTTCTCATTTGGCCAATATCTCAGGCACCTTTTGAGCTCGGAAGCTAATATTTGGACATGAGTGACCAAGTGATGTGGCTATCAAGGATATTTTTGATTTATTGATTAATCAGTTAATCAATTAATCGATTAATTATTGAATTATTCGATTAATTACTATTAAAAAATATATTCAGTTACAGATTCTGATAAAATGGTGGTGGTTTATGTGTTCTGTGACCGAATTGATTAAGAATTTAATTTTTTCACGATTATTATTTATTTATTTATTTTCTTTCTCATTTGGCCAATATCTCAGGCACCTTTTGAGGTGGGAAGCTAATATTTGGACATGACAGTGACCAAGTGATGTGGCTATCAAGGATATTTTTGATTTATTGATTAATCATTTAATCGATTAATTATTTATTGATTAATCGATTAATTATTTAATTTTTTATTAATGACTTCCTTAATTAAATTTCTAAAAGATACATCTTCGGATGAAGCACTAGTGGTTTAGTTATGCTTTTAGCCAATTGATTAAGAAAATATTTTGTGATAATCTTTTATTGATTTAAATTATACAATTAATCAATGAATTAATGTACACCTCTCCCTCCCAATGCAGCCTCTATGAGCTGTACTGCGGTATTGCCGGGCGCCAAAGGCGCCCCGGCAATGCCGCGCTGTAGGATATTTAATTATTTGGCATGGGGGCGGTGTACTTTGAATGTATGTGTACTTGTCTGAGACTGTCTGAGAGCCCCGAGCTTGAGAAGACAAGAGAGCCACCTCCGAGCGCTGAGAGACCTCCTGCATCTTTTGGGCCGCGCTATCCTGTCCCTGAGCACAAGGTGCACCTTGTGCTGGCCATCGAATACCCGCTTTCCTTGCCATCAATCCCCGTGTGAGTCAGTTTTTGTCCTGTTTATCTGTCGTCTGTCAGGGCTATTATAAGACCGTAATTAAGTGCCTATCTTACTATGCTGTACCTCTCATCCCTGTAATCTGACCTTCCGCCCTAATATAATCTCCTCCGGAGGTCTTGAGAACCGTATCCCTGGTGTCGTGTCATTTTAATCCAGCAGTTGTGTCCTTTTCCTTCATTGATTTAGCATAGCGCGATTTGGTCAACGTCGGGTGGAATCGGGTGAGTTGGGGAAGAATCGGCTCCTGGCTTCGCCTGCCCGGCTCCTCCACTGTTTCCTCAGGCCCGCTCCCGTTGTTTGTGGCCGTTGTTTGCGGCGGTGGCTGTTTGCCGCTGTGGTCTTGATTAGCGGCTGCAGTCGTTTGCCGCTGCGTTTTCCGCTTTGCCTCCTCGACCTTGGCCTCGTACTCGTCCCTTCGCTCCTGCCTGGCATGGCTCTGAGGTACTCCGCCGCAAGGCTTCTTCTGCTCAATACCCGCTCCACCCCATCATGCATCTCTGCCATCAAATCAAATGGACTCCTCCGACGACCCAGGTACATTCACCGTGGCTCCGGTCGTAAGTTTGTTTATTTGCAATCAGGTCACTCCATCCCCGTCCTCTGGTCGGCTCAGCGCACTCTCACTCTTCGTCCCAGCGCACCTGGTCACAGCAACCCACACGATCGCACCTCCTGCCTACGAACCCTGGCTAAATCACCTGAATTCATCCCTGCTGTTCAAAACAACATCAAGCTCACCCTGTTCAACACCCGGTCCCTCAACAACAAATGCCTCATCCTGAACGAATACATCCTGGATAACAAACTGGACTTTCTCTGTCTCACCGAAACCTGGCAACAACCTCTGGACTACTACACACTTAACCTCACCACACCCAATGGATATTCCTACGTCAATAAACCACGCTCGGAGGGCCGAGGTGGTGGAATTGCCGTTATCCACCGTCAAGACATCAAGACCAACCTCATCTCCATCTCATCTGCTCCATCATTTGAACACCTGGCTTTAAAACTCTCTGGTCACACGCAGTCAGTCATGGCTGTCGTCTACCGCCCTCCCAAACCACACCCATCATTCCTGTCTGACTTCTCCTACTTTCTGACCCAGCTATGTTCCCTCTCCCCCTCAATCCTCCTCCTTGGTGATTTCAATATCCACATGGACTCCACTGACTCCACAATAACCACTGACTTCACTGATTTACTCACCTGCTTTAACCTCACTCAACACGTCGACTTTCCTAACCCATATCCGTGGTCACATTTTGGACCTTGTCTGCTCCACTGGATTAAGTTTGCACCATCTCTATGGCTCCGACCTCACCCTCTCTGACCACTTAGCCATCACTCTGACCATCAACATCCCCGCCCCAACACCAAGGCATTATCGCACAATCAACTTCCGTAAGCTAAACGCTCTTTCACCTACCTCATTCTCATCCACCCTCTCTGAAAAAATGTCCACTTCTCCCTTCATTGACCTCCACACCCCTTCCGACCTCACTGACTACTACAACCACACTCTCTCCTCCTGCCTTGACCAGCTTGCACCTGTAAAAACCAAAACAGTTTCTTTCACCCATTCTGCTCCCTGGTTTACCCCTGAACTCCACCTGATGAAAACTCGTGCTCGCCAACTTGAAAGACTCCGCAATAAAACGGGTCTCACAGTTCACTCCCAAGCCTACAAGGACCACATACAACACTACAAAGATGCCCTCTCCCGCGCCCGCTCTGCCTACTACTCTCAAATTATCCACTCTGGCTCCGGAAACCCAAAAGCACTCTTCTCGACAATAAACAAACTCCTCCGCCCCCTGAACACCACCACCCAGTCATTCACAGTAGACAACTGCATCTCCTTCCTCTCTTTCTTCCAACGCAAAATTGACAACATCTACAACAGCTTGACCACCGCCGCACCCGCTCCCCCTCCAACCACCTGCCCCCCCTTGTCCTGCCATCCCCTGTCTCGGTTCTCCCCAATCTCCCCTACTGACCTCTCTGAACTCCTCATAGGAATGAAAACTGCCACCTGCACTCTTGACCCCATCCCCTCCAGCTTTGTCAAAGCCTCCCTCCCTGCTCTCTCTCCACTTATCATTGCAACAATAAACTCCTCCCTGTCTACAGGCATCGTCCCACCTTCCCTCAAAATTGCTGCTGTTACCCCCATTCTAAAAAAACCTGGTCTAAACCCTGACACCCTAAACAACTTCAGACCCATCTCCAACCTACCCTTTCTGTCAAAAGTTTTGGAACGCGCTGTAGCCACTCAACTCAAACATCATCTCTCTGCCAATAACCTGTATGAAACATTCCAATCCGGATTCCGCTCCAACCACAGTACTGAAACTGCTCTCCTCAAAATCAACAACGACCTTCTCCTCTCCTCTGACGCTGGCAACCTCAACATTCTCGTCCTCCTCGACCTCAGCGCTGCCTTTGACACCATCGATCACACTATCCTCCTCACCCGACTTGAATCCACCTTTAACGTTACCGGCACTGCCCTCTCTTGGATTAAATCATACCTCTCTGACAGATGCCAGTTCATCTCCATCAATAACTGCAAATCCCCCACTGCTCCCCTCCCCCAAGGTGTCCCCCAAGGTTCAGTTCTTGGCCCCCTCCTCTTCATCCTTTACCTGTCCCCGCTCGGTCACTTAATCCGCCGTCATGGTCTCCAATTCCACTGCTTCGCCGATGACATCCAGCTTTTCATCTCCACCAAGTCCGTCTCCACCGACACCCACTCTATCCTGACAAACTGCATCACTGAAATAAAATCCTGGCTTCAAATCAACTTCCTCAAGCTTAACTGTGATAAATCTGAAATAATCATCATTGGCCCAAAAACGCTCACAAAATCCACCCATAACTTTGCCCTCAACATCGACGGTATCCCAGTATCCACCTCCCCTCACATCCGGAATCTTGGCGTCATCTTTGACCAAACCCTTTCCTTCGACAAATACACTAAACAGATCACAAAGTCAGCCTTCTTTCACCTGAAAAACATTGCCCGTCTCCGCTCATCCCTCTCCTCCACGGCTGCAGAAACCCTCATCCACGCCTTCATCACCTCCCGTCTGGACTACTGCAATAGCCTCCTCTATGGTTCACCCTAAAAAATCACCAATAAACTCCAATACATTCAGAACTCCGCTGCCCGTCTACTCACCCATTCCCGGACCCGTGACCACATCACCCCCGTCCTTTACAAGCTTCACTGGCTCCCCATCCCCCAGAGAATCCAGTACAAAATCCTCCTCTTGACATACAAAGCCCTCCATAACCTGGCCCCATCCTACCTGGCTGACCTCCTCTCCAGACACACTCCCACCCGCAGCCTCCGCTCTGCTGGTACCAACCTCCTGACCCCCTCCATCCGGACCAAATTCAGATCCTGGGGGGACAGGGCCTTCTCCATCGCTGCTCCCACCCTCTGGAACTCACTACCTCACACCATCAGAGACTCCTCCTCACTCACCACATTCAAAACATCACTAAAGACCCACCTATTCAACACTGCATTCAACATTCAACCCACAGCATTTAACCCCTGACTATCTCTTCTCCTTCTCCCTCCTTTTGCTTTAAATATTTCCCTATTGATTCTTGTCTTTTTGCAATTGTTGTTTTCATGTATTGTTATGCATTATGTTTGCCACTCTGTCAAAGCGCCTTTGGGCTTCTGGAAAAGCGCTATACAAAATAAATGAATTATTATTATTATTATTATGTCTCACTTTCATTTTATCCTGTGTCACTTTCAAGTTTCTTCTCACAACTTCACAAGCCTTTGCCAATCTGTGCCTAACCGATGACATATACTCCACCACTGTTGACTGTGACTCCTCCTGTAGCCACTGTTCTTTCACCAATTTCAACGGTCCTCGCACTGCATGTCCAAACACAAGTTCAAAAGGACTGAGCCCCAATGACTCCTGAACAGATTCCCTTGTAGCAAACAACAATAAGGGTATTCCTTCATCCCAATCCTTGTCACATTCAAAACAATACGTTCTGATCATATTCTTCAATGTCTGGTGAAACCTTTCCAAGGCCCCTTGGCTCTCGGGATGGTAAGTACTTGATCTTACTTGCTCCACTCCCAACAGGTGTACCACTTGCTGAAAAAGCGTTGACATGAAATTGGAACCCTGATCAGACTGGATGACCTTAGGTAGGCCAACCAAAGTGAAAAATTCAATCAAGACCTTCGCAATAACTGCCACAGTAATTTTTCTAAGAGGCACTGCCTCTGGGAACCTTGTGAAAGCGCACATGATGGTCAACAAATACTGATGTCCAGCCTTAGTTTTAGGTAAAGGGCCTACACAGTCAATAATGACACGACGGAATGGCTCTTCAAAAGCTGGAATGGGTTTTAAAAGTGCGGATGGGACTTTCTGATTAGGTTTTCCCACCAGCTGGCAAGAATGGCAAGATGTGCAGAACTCCGCCACATCATGTCGCAATCCTGGCCAGAAAAAATGTACCAATATTCTGTCACAGGTCTTGTTCACTCCAAGGTGCCCGGCCAAAGGTGTCTCATGAGCAAACTCAATATCTCCTTCCGGTACGGCGGTGGCACCACAATTTGGTAATGAACTTTCCACTCACCGTTTGCTGGCACCTCTGGTGGTCTCCATTTTCTCATGAGTATTTCCCCTTTCATGAAGTAACCAACAGGTATCTTCATAGCCTCTTCCTCTGTAACGGCTTTACCAATTAAACTCCGGATCTCCGAATCTCCGTGTTGTTCTTCAACGAGTCTCTTTCGGACCAGCACTGTTTGCTCAACCTCGTTCCCAGATATCTCCGACGGACACTCCATTTCCTCTTTGGATCCAGATGCCACCTTTTCCTTCTCTTCAGAGCGCTTCCTACCCATAGCACGAGTCACTGCACAGGATGGAAAGATACCCGGAATCTCCTGCCTTAACTGTGCGGTGTTATTTTCCATACTGGGCTTTTCAACCAACATTGGATTACCAGAAACTCGACCAGCGGCCAAATCATTCCCGATAATAAAAGAGATTCCCTCTACAGGAAGAGTGGCTTGTAAACCTACGGTGACCGGTCCTGACACCAAATCAGACTTCAAATGGATGACATGAAGTGGAGCTTTAACATAGCCACCAACTCCCTGTAAAAGAACACTAACACCAGTTGCCGTCTTCTATGACAATGGCAAAATGCCTTCAGGCATCAAAGATTGATGTGCTCCTGTGTCCCTCAATACCCTAACAGGTCTTGGGTTAGTCAAGTCCCAATCCAGTGACACAAACCCCTCTGAAATAAAAGGTATGTAACCCTCTTGAACAAGGTCGTTCTGTGATGCCGTAACTTTGGCATGGGAACCTTCACTAGGCACTGTCCTCCAAGGACGATTTCTCGCATTTGCCAATGCATTCGGAGTTGTACTAGTCTGACTCCGCTCCTGATTTTTCCTTTTCAGGGCGTAACATTGGGACATCAAATGCCCAGGTTTCTTGCAAAAAGCGCAAGTAGGCCCGGAGGAAAAACTCGTGGTCTGCCTCGTGCCCCCCGGAAGATAAGTCTGTCTTGGAACTGTAGTCTTCTGATCCCTAAAAGTCGCGGTATCAGATTTGTCCTCATAGTCATCTCTAGGTACCATAACTCCCCTGGCGAACTCTAGGCGGGAAGTTAGGTTTGTGGAACCCCATCCTGTGTGTCAAGGCATAGTCATCTGCCACGGTTGCTGCCTCATACAACTCTGGTACCTTCCTTTCCTCCAGATGTACTTTAATGTCCGTGTGGACACACTGTTTGAATTCCTCCACCAAGATCAATTGTCGCAACAGTTTGAAGTCTTTTCCAATCCCTTTCGAATTACACCACCAATCAAACATGGTTTCCTTCATTCTGGCAAACTCCACATGGGTCTCACTCTCCCTCTTCCTGGCATTCCGGAATTTTTGCTGGTAAGCTTCAGGGACCAATTCATAGGCTTTGAGAATGGTTTTCTTCACTATCTCATAATCTGCACATTGGTCAATCGGTAAAGCCGAATACATATCTTGAGCTTTACCCACCAGAACACTATGCACTAACATAGTCCAGGACCCCCCAGGCCATTTTAGCATTTGAGCCACTTTCTCAAAGTGTAGAAAAAACTTGGCTACCTCTTTTTCATTGAAGGGTGGAACCAGCCTCACATGCCTACCAACATCCCAAGTGTTCTGACTAGTTGTCGAACTAGCCGGCATGGATAAGACTTCTCTCCGTTCTCCCATTAATTCCAGCTCCTTGAGTTTAAGCTCCTTCTGATACTCCATGTCACGTTCCTTTAACTCCCTTTCGGCTCTCCTTTCCTCTGCTCTTCTCTCCTCGGCTTTCCATTCCAAGTCTTTTAACCTTTCCTGGCTCTGCAGTTGCATCTCCATTTTCCGGGGCTCCACATTTTCTTTTTCCTCGGGTAACCAATCCAAGGCTACCCCTGTCCATGTTCCCTGTCCCACCAGAGATTCTACCACCAATGTCTGCATCTCTGCTTTCTTCATATGAGCTCGGACCTCCAAGTTACAATGTTTGGCCAATATCAAGAGTTCCGATCTTTTTAACGCTAGGAACTGTGCCTCATTAGGGGACGCCGCAAACGTTTCTGCGTCAAACACCATGGTGACTATCAGTTAACACCTATTAACCTTCACACAATTTTTTTTTCCAATTTTTGGAAAAATTTGGGAATGTTAGAAAAATTCCAAATTTGGGAATTTTGGGAATGTTAGGGAATTCTATCACGGACGAGTAGTAGGGAATTTAATCCCAGACGAGATTTTTGTCAGCAAAGACGAGCCCCCAATTTCAATTTGGGCCAATCCCGGAGGAGCCCCCAATTTCTGTTACGTGCTCCTCCCCGACCCCCTGGTCACGGTGTACCTCCGAGCCACGAGAGGAGTCACGGCAGAAAAATGTGTTATTCTGTATGTCAAAGATCAATGGTGAAGCCACACCAATTGTTACAAACCAACAAGTATTGTATTAAGATCACACAAGGATAACAATACAAAAACAATAGTAATCAATTGTACAACAAATAGTATATCATCTATCTATAATTCCAGTAATCTCTGTCTGTCTGTCTGTACGTTTGTCTGTGACCGCTGTTTCTCGACAACCACGGGTCCGATATACTTTTAACTTGCCAGGTATATTGCTGGGGACCCGAGGATGTGCCTTTTCAAGGTTTCATATTAATCGGACAATTACTTACCGAGCTATGTCCAAAAAACGATTCAACCAATCAGAGAGCAGCGAACGATCGCGTGTGCCGAACGTGGCGGGCACACTCTGCCTCGGATGGCACATTTGAGAGCGTATTCATTTATTTCACGTTTGCAAACTATGTTGGCGTTAAACTATGTTTTACAACTAATAAAAACGAATTTGCGATTCATTCGCTTTCCTGCGCGTTTGTGCACGCGATGGCGATTTCTTTACCAAACTCCGGAAGCCGTTCGCTTTGGACCAAACCATTGCATGTAAATAGAGGGGGGGGATTGTCACCACTCGCAAGCCGTTCGCTTTGGACCAAACCATTTCATGTAAATAGAGGGGGGGGATATAATTTTAGATATAGATATAGTACGGGCATGCCCTAGTTCCTATGATGGTACCATCAGGTTCGTACAATATAACTCACTGTGCTCCAAGTGAGCGAAAAGAAGAAGATTCCCAATGTCTCTATTCCCCGGCTTCAAGCCAAAGTCGATCCGCTCCAGCGATCGACAGATGAATGTCCAATAGGGACCAGAATCCCATTCGGATGACAGTCACAGTCACACGGCCAAAGCTGCACAAAGGCGCCTTCAAGGCGACTGGGAAATCCAAAGGCACCCTCCAGGCGACTGGGAAATCACACCCTCGGGTATGGACGTTCCACAGCTCACAGTCGGCGACACGCAGACTTTCCACTCAAAAGCCACGTCACACGCACACACCCCAGATCGACGTCTGAATGCGGTGAAAATGGTCGAAACGAGACGAAACCTTGAGCGAAGCGCAAGTCCTGCGCGAGTCAAAATGGCCGATGGCCCGGTCTCGTGGTGCAACGGCACGACGATGATGACGAGGATTCTCTTCAGAATCCACCGCAAAACCTGACACGCAGGTTGATCTGTCACAGCGATAACAACTCTGTCGCAGGAATCCCTTTCCTGGGAAACCCAAATTTAACTCGTGACTCTTGCTCGCCAACGTTCGCTCCAGACTGCAAAGCAACTATGCTTCTTGTCCGACTTCACTCGCTCCGCCTTCTTTTTCTTCTCTTCCTCTTCGTCGTCGTCCGGTTCCCGATCCGGTTTTCCGTTTCTTTTAACTCTAACTTTTTCACCTTTTGAAAACAGTTCATAAACAATAAACCTTTTGAAAACAATAATAGTACATGGAATCAAAAATATTTACAGTGGATGAAAACCACAACAACGGAAGTGACGAATCCGTAACATATGCTCTATGTTGTATATTGTATACTCTACGTTGTATGCTCTATGTTATATATTGTATGCTCTGCGTTGTATGTTCTATGTTATATATTGTATGCTCTATGTTATATATTGTATGCTCTATGTTGTATATTGTATGCTCTGCGTTGCATGTTCTATGTTGTATATTGTATGCTCTATGTCTATGTTATATATTGTTGCGGTTTTGAGTCTGTCAAGTGAGTTTAATAAACGTTAAAGTCTGTCCCCCATAGTTAGTCACACAAGCAACATCAGCCACCCTAGCCTCAATCGAGTTTGTTAAGCATTGGGTGATCATTGGCCGAGTTAACACGAGGTAGGCCGAGGAAGGATCGGGGCGGAGTTGAGGTAGAGCGGCAGAAGCGATGACGGTAAGCACGAGCTGCCAATCAGGGCTCGAGGGTGGTGGCGGCGGTGTCGCATCAGAGGGCGTGGGGAGAAGAGTCTGGTGAGTTCCAGAAGGTTCGGGGGCGTAGCTCTAAGAACCGCTGCGCAAAAGCCCTCGAGGGGACTTGGCTTGCTGTGAGAGAGAGAGAGAGATAAAAGGACTCGCAGAGGAGAGAGAGAGATAAGCGGACTGCTGCCTGATGAACTTGACCATTGCACGAGAACGCGCGCGCTAACCAACACCAAGTGTATTGAAGAAGAGGAGTTGGTCGCTACATATACGCGGGCGCAGCCAGGCGCGTTTATAATAAAATAGCACATTTCAGCCGCGCGAATGAACGAGGCTGAGTAACCGCCAGCCGCGCTTAAGTCCGCCCTCTACCGTTTCGCCCCGATCATCCCTGTGTACGAGAGACACGCCACGAGTCCCTGTCCTCACCTGCCACCATCTTCGCGGGACGTGCCGGGGCCGTGGAGAGCCGGATGGAGGCGGTCTCTGGACGACGACATCGACGCGTGAGGAACACCTGCCCATCTGCAATCCCCTGTGTGTGTGTGAGACAGGCCCATTGTCCAAGGGTTACGTTAAGACTGTTTAAGCATTGCTCTGTGTCTCTTCGTCCTTGAACTGTATAAACGTGTGGGAATAATTAAACCCATCTGTTCTTCCTTTCTTCTTGATTCGATCGTTTCTGTCTTTCTGTTTGTCGTTTCTGTTTGTCTTTCTGTGTGATTAATGTTAGCTCTTTCACGAGCCTCGATCTTGTAGACAAAAAAAATCAAAAAAAAAAATCTGTGATTTCTCCAGTTGACTAAGTGTGGCACGAATAAGATCACTCCAATCGGGTTCCACTAGTTAAGACTGCGCGGACAACGTGTACGCAATCCGCTCGGCGTACTCACATCACACGTGGTTCGTGCGAGGCTTGTTTCCTCGCTCCCAAGGCAGCGTGGGTACTTAGGTACGAGCGAAAAGTAGTCCCGAAACCCTACGCCGCGTGTGTCCGGGAGGGACGTAATAAGTCTCGGTTCCGCCAGGCCCAGTAAAGACAAGGGGATTAATCCCCCCTTGATAAGGCAAAGAAGGCCGGCGTAGAGAACCGCAACAATATTGTATGCTCTACGTTGTATGCTCTATGTTGTATATTGTATGCTCTATGTTATAGACTGTAAGCTCTATGTTGTACTGTATATTGTATACTTTACGTTGTATGCTCCATGTTATATATTGTATACTCTACATTGTATGCTCTATGTTATATATTGTATGCTCTATGTGGTATGCTCTATGTTGTATATTGTATACTCTACGTTGTATGCTCTATGTTATATATTGTATGATCTACGTTGTATGCTCTATGTTATATATTGTATGATCTACGTTGTATGCTCTATGTTGTATTTTGTATGCTCCATGTTGTATGCTCCAAGATAAAAATTGTATGCTCTACGTTGTATGCTCGACATTGTATGTTCTATGTTGTATGCTCTACATTGTATGCTCTATGTTGTATGCTCTATGTTATACATTGCATGCTCTATGCTGTATGCTCTATGTTATATATTGTATTCTCTACGTTGTATGCTCTATGTTGTAGCCTCTATGTTATATATTGTATGCTCTACGTTGTATGCTCTATGTTGCGTGGCTAATTAGTGATGACACCATTGTGGCAGTTGAGTGGTCGCACGACTTTGGAGTTGCCTGCGTTTGTTTGTTAATGTGTTTTGCAATTGACCATTTGGGTTGTGTGGGAAATGGTGACACGCTCACTTGTATGTACTTTGTAGCTCTTTCCGACTGGTTGTGCAATTCTCTTTCTTGTAATAATACATTTTTATCTTCATGAAAAATATCACATCCAGGCACGTAAAGATTCAATAAAAATCTAAAGGGCAAAAATGTCTCGCAAACCTGAAGGACAGAGGCTCAACAGGTGAATCAACAAAGATCCAGACTGCAGCAAGCAGAGCAGCAATAACAAGGAAAAGTTTGAAACAGTTTCCAGCAACAGCTTTAAGTCTGCAACAAATATCCAACCAACACATTACTGCAATATGGAAACTCCATTTCGACTGACATTCAAAAATAAACCAAACAAATTTGCATACTTGAGATTCGCTTGGAAGCATATTTTCATGAGAATTTCAAATGTTTGATTAAATTTACTTGAATTACAGTATACTGCTCGAAATATAGCAATACATACAGGCAGAAGGGATATTAGGTGGAACAAAGAAAATTAGCTTGTCGGGGCTTGTCGTTCCACTATTTATTACTTATGCAATGAGGGTGGTGGGAGGCTTCGGGGATGAATTATGATAATTAAAACAAAAATGATGACAAAAAGCACGATGGGAGAGAGAAAGGAAGGAGGGAGGAGAAAGAGAAGGAAAAATAAGTTTGAGATGAGACAGGAGTAATGGGATTGAGAGAAGGGAATAAGCATGCATGTAGCACATTGAGGTAAGTGTGTGGGATGAATGCAACATAATATCTGCATACAATAATATCTGCATTATTTGTGTACAGCAACAACAACAACAACAGGCATTTTAAGGCCATTTTCCCTGCAAGAGCGGGGGTTAGCCTTGCGGTCCCCATGACAATCTTCTCCATTTTGCACTATATTCTGCATCTCCCCTTGTTAACCCCCTTGCCCGCATTTCTCAGTCGACCATCTTTAGCCAAGTCTTTCTCGGTCTTCCCCATCCTCTACTTCCTTCTACATTCATTTCCATCACTCTTCTCAACCAGTCACTTTCATCCTTCCTCAACACATGACCAAACCATCTCAAACTGTTTCTCTTCACAGCATCCATCACAAGCTCTATTCCCATCATCTTTCGCAATTCATCATTTGTCTTCCTCTCTCTCAACGATACTCCACACATTCACCGAACCATTCGCATTTCCACCCTTTCCAGCCTTCGTTGCTGCTCTACGTTCATTGCCCATGTCTCGCTCCCATAAATCATAACACTTCTCACACATGCAGCATACACCTTTCCCTTCAGCTTCAACGACACTTCCCTCCTCGTCAGCACGCCACTCAGTTCCCGAAACTTCTTCCATGCACATCTCACTCCAGCAACCGTTGCAGAGTCTGATCCACCTTCTCCATTCAGCATGTCTCCTAGGTAACAAAATGTTTTCACACCTTCCAGCTTCACGCCATCTCCAAGATTCAACTCAACATTTCCTCCATCTGCAGCTCCCTCTGTGCACACGTTACACTTGAATGTAGCTGCCACACTGGTTAATGACCCTCTCAAACCACTACATTTTTGATGAACCCACTCAGCGCACATTGTACATTGAATGGAATTCACTCCGACACCCTTCCTGCACACAGCACACGGCCACTTCCCAGTTCTTTCCACCTCACCACATGCTTTACCACTTGCCATCACCTTCATCTTTCTGATATTCACCTTCAGACCTTTTGGCTCCATACATTCCTTCCACTTGTTCATCTTCTCCTTCAGTCCATCCATACTTTCTGCAATCAACACCAGATCATCTGCATACAACAACTCCAACGGTAAACCCTCCTTTACGTTCCGAGCCAGCATCTCCATCACAGGTACAAATAGTAGTGGACTTAGTACCGAACCCTGATGCACTCCCACCTTCACCTCAAACTCACCACTGTTCCCGTCCTTCGTCCATACAGCTGTGCGCGCTCTTTTGTACATTGCCATCACTACTCTGATCAACCCTTCCTCCACTCCTAACTTCCTCAATGCCTATGTCACTACTTCACGTGGAACCCTATCGAATGCTTTCGCCAGATCAACAAACCCAAAAAACAACTTCTTCCTCTTCTCCATGTACTTCTCCTGCAACTGCCTCACAATAAAAAGCACGTCTGTCGTCCCTCTTCCTGGCATAAATCCAAACTGCATTTCGTCAATCTTCACTTTCTTCCTTATACTCCTCTCCAACACCCTTTCCAATACCTTCATTCCATGCTCCAATAACTTTATCGCTCGGTACGAGCCACACTCCAGAGGGTCACCTTTCCCCTTGTATCGAGGGACGAGGGCACTCAGTTCCCAAGCCACTGGAATGCGGCCTTCTTTCACCACCAGATTACAGATCTCTGTCATTCTCTTCACACCCCAATTTCCTGCTGCCTTCAACATATCTCCCACAACTCCCGTCGGCCCTCCCGCTTTTCTACTCTTCATTGCTTTTATCGCTTCCTCAACTTCCTTCTCGGTTATTTTCTCTGCCGGTCCTAAAACTGGGTTACTCTCTATGTTGCCATCCCATTCATTCTCTGCATTCAACAGTATTTCCATATATCTCTTCCATCTTCCTTTAATTCCATCTGGGTCCACAACGATTTGTCCCACTTCATCCTTCAAGCAACACACCCCCATCACATCACACCTCTCTGTCACTATCTGCTTTGCAATCCTGAATACCGCTCTCTGACCCTCTTCCAAATCCAAGGGTTCTCTGAACATTTTCCTACATGCCTCCTGTGCCTTTGCTACCTCTTTCTTTGCAGCCTTCCTGGCTGCCTTATAACTTTCATGCTCTGCCTTTTCTGCCCCCATACCCTTCACCTTCTGCCACTCCTTGAAATTCTTCCTCTTCTCGTCAATCTTCTTTCCAACTTCGTCATCCCACCACCATGTTTCCAAGTGCCTCCGTGGTCCTTTTGTCCATCCACATACCTCACCAATGGCATTTACCGGTGTGTACCCCGGTTTAGAATAGGTAAACCGTATCCCTGCGTGTCGTAAGAGGCGACTAAAAGGGTTGGCGTCAGGAAGGGCATCCGGCCATAAAAACATTGCCTCAAAAAGAGAACCATGACAATTACAACTACATATGGGCAGGGTACAGCCTGAAGTACCCCATGAGGGACCCCACTCCCTCTCGTCAAAACTCAAGGTGGGGAACCCGATCGAAGCAAGGGTGGAAACCACTCCATTTATGACGACGAAACGTCTGATGCCCGACGTGGAGATCGGTTTCTGAGGTTTGGGACATGGAATGCAGGGACAATGACAGGGAGATCAGGAGAAGTGGTGGAAGTATTGGTCAGAAGAAGAGTGGACATATGTTGTGTGCAGGAGACGAGATGGAAGGGAAGTGGTGTGAGAATGGTGAAGGGTAGGCAGGGACAGAAATACAAGTTTGTGTGGCAAGGGTGCCTAGAAGGCGTGAATGGTGTTGGTGTCCTGTTTTCTGAGGAGTTTGTAGACTGTGTGGTGAGTGTGACTAGAGTGAGTGAAAGGTTGATGATGGTGAAAATGATGATTGGAAAGCTCTTGGTGAACATCATCTCGGGATATGCTCCGCAGGTTGGTCGGAGCGATGAAGAGAAGGGCAATTATTTGTGTATACAATAAATATATGGCTGCCTGCCTGTAGGTTATACCCATTGGTATTCTTCTGCGGAAATAAATGCATAACCTTTTTTTGTGAAAGTACGTTTGTTTTGTATTCACCAAGTTGCATAATACCATACATTATGCGTTAAAAGAAATTAAACATTGAATTGTTCATTATATTGGGATGTGTAACAGCGCGACAGCACAAGAGGGCTAATTGGGCCTTCAAAGCATTTGCAACCACTCCCGGAACCAATAAGGTAACAGACCTTCACCATAACACAATTGAAGAGTTGCGAAAACTCAATTGCAATGTTAATTAAATAAGAACATGTGCAGCAGCTGCACAAGAACCAGTGTACTTACTCCAATGAATCAACTACAGCAGGGCCTGAATTCCATCACAATTATGTAAACCGAGTTTAAACAGTGTGAACATGTGTTCAGCATAGCCAGCATGATTAACAGTGCACCTAATACCTTCAGCACACACCTGCAAAAGTTTCTGGGCTCAGGTCGCTGATCCGGAATGGTTTCAGTGTCGTGAATCGGTTTTCTCCTCCGCACGCCCAAATCATCCATCCTAGCTCAGTCTTTTGTCTTGCTGGTGATGTCGAACGGCCCAGTTTTCCTATCTCGATTCTCCAAGGTCAAACAATGCGTGTGGATCCGGTGCAGCTGTGCCACTGTCGAAATACGCAGCCTAGTTACATTGCCTAATGCCCTGTGGTCAAATGGTTGTGTGGAACAAAAACATGCCTTAAAGTAGTTCGTTACAAACTGTCATGTATACATGCTAAACAATGCACATAAAAATTGAAAGGGCATAAAATATCGTTCTTCAAAAAGTTTTGTACAAGGTGCGCCCCCCCCCCCCCCTCGATCCAGGATGAGGGTGCAGGGGGTGCGAATCTGCTGAACTGTTGGAACAGGGAAGAACGCAAGGAACTGCAGAAACTTCCAAGAACGCACGAAATGCTGTTTCTGACGATCAATTTTTTTAAATTTCCTGGGGGGGCTCCCAAATTTCCCCTAGGTCCCCCCTTTATCCCCCCAAGCACTATAGTTTCATGCACCCCCCCCCCCTGTCTTGAAATTCCTGGATCCGCCCCTGAGAAGGTAAACAAATTCTATGAGACATTTACTTAACTTTTAAGATGGACTAATTTTCTCTATACAGGGTGGCCCAAAAGTAATTATACTGAGATAAAATGCGTTTTCATCACTTTTCAGATAAATGCCCCAAGTTGTTTTCCCAAGTTGTTTGGAGGCCAATTACATCTCTCACCTACCAAATTTAACATTGAAACTTTTTTCAACTTCCAGTGTTCAATTGTCTCATGCACAAAGATTTGGCTGAAAATGCACATGGTAATCTTGGTAATCAGACTTTCGGTCCACCTAATGTTTGGGCATCGTGTCAATACCTATTTCAGTCTGTCTCTTTCTTCTTACTTATCCAGACTTGCATGGAATCATCCTATAAACTACAGTAAAGAGTTGTATGTACTTTGTGCTCACAACATGAGGACGGGAACACCAGTGGCTAAGCCACAATAATGCAGACATCAAGTTACGGTTCAACAGGATGAACTTTTTCCTTTTTTTTTTTAAACGAGACTGCGTAAGGGTGGTGTGGGGGTATGTGCAGGCTCAGCTATCAGATATTAATACACAAGATGTTTTGACCACTCATAGTAGAGATGGCCCCTCCTTCCCTTTTAATGCGTTGAACTTTTTGATTGAAGTTTTCTCCTACCTGAATTGATTATTCACTATGAATGGTCAATCCACTAAATCTGGCAATTGTACATAGAGGGTGTAAAACATTTATCTCTACCTGTCTTTCAAATCTTTTTTTTTCTTCTGTCATGAGTTATTATTTGCAGAATTGTAGTTTTGCAAATAATATGTTGGTTGGTCTGGTCTGTTATTCTGTCCGTTTGTCTGTATATCAATTGCCTACAGGTCAAAGTTGTACTCTGATCTTCACGAAACTTAACCACCTGGTAGAGGTAGTCAAAAGCCAGAAGCCTATTGTTTTGAGGTCATTAAGTCAAAAGGTGAAAGGTCAAGGTTACATAAAATGTTCAAACTTCATCCAATTGATTTGACATTTGAACAGAATTGGCCAATTGAGTCACTGAATTGGTTCACCAATCAAAAGCTAAAAGCCCATTGCTTTTGAGGTCCAAAGGGCAAGGTCGCAGTGACTGACTGATATCACAAGTGGCGGTCTATGACCAAGTTTTTTTTTAACCTTCTTCTAGCTCTACTATTATTTCCACCTTTGCCACACACCCTCACCCCTGCCCCACCTTCCAAACACCCACATATATTCATTTCACATTGAGCATTTTGGCTTACTAATGATGAGGTTATGGCAGGAATAGACTTGTCCAGCACTAATGCTAATGCAAACTTGTGAAGATACAGGTGACCATTGCACATTGCCCTTTTTGGTGACCAGTCCTTGGTAATTCACTTTGCTTCACTCTGTACTGAGAGATGTTGATGGCACACAATTCTATTGGGCAGATGCTATCCACCTTCAAAACCATTGAATTTGTTTACCAATCAGCAATATTTCACTGAATTGTTCTTCCATTAATTCTAGCTCTTTCACGAGCCTCGGCGAAGTATGTATACAAAAAAGCCTGTCACCCTCATATCATAAGATGTGTTGAGTCATTTCGCATGTGGGACAACTGCTTGTGGAGTGACCCGGAAGCAAACCTATTTTTAGCTCACCTGCAACAAAGTTCAGGGGAGCTTATGCGATGGCGCGTCGTCCGTCCGTCAGTCCGTCCGTCGATCCATAAACACTTGAAACTTCTCTGAAACCGCTGATGGGATTGCGACCAAATTTGGCAGAAATTATATTTGTTGTGTTGTGACTAAAATGGGTTCACGGCATTAAAAAAAAAGTCGGGATCTAAGGGGGTTTACCAGGGTCAAAGTGGATCCAGGTTTGACCCCCCCCCCCCCCCCCAAAATACAAATTTGCTTTTTCCTCTGAAACTACACACACTATTTCGATGAAACTTGACCACAACCTTCATCACCCATGATGTACCGAAGTTTGTTCACGGCACGAAGGAAATCAAAGTCTAAGGGAGTCTACGGGGGTCAAAGTGGGTCCAGGTTTGACCCCCCAAAATAGGTATTTGCTTTCTTTTCTGAAACTACACACACGATTTCGATGAAACTTGACCACAAACGTCACCAACCGTGCTGTACCAAAGTTTGTTCACGGCATAAAAAAAAAATCTGCCCCTTTGGGGATCTACGAGGGGGGGGGGGGGGGGGGTGGGGATGGGTTGCCCCCCAAAATAGGTATTTGCTTTCTTCTCAGAAACTACACATGCAATTTCTATGAAACTTCACCACAACCTTCATCACCCGTGATGTACCAACGTTTGTTCACAGCATTAGAAAAATTGGGGTCTGAGGAGGTATGTTCCTATAAACTTGGGGGGCAACCCCCCACCTCCCCCAACCCCCAAAATAAGTATTTTTTTGTTTGTTTGTTTAAAGTCTTATGATTATGTTAGTATGATTCTACATGCTGCCTTGTCTTCTAGCAACCATTGAAATTGGTTTTAAATACCTTTAGTCAGTGCGGTATACTGTATATTTTACCAGTTGAGTGCCAGGGGTATTGCCCCTATGTTTGAATAACTTGTTCGACCACAGCTATTCCACCATGAACCTTCAGCTTTGTAAAAAAACAAAAAAAAAACTGTGTACCCTTATAACGTCAAATAAATAACTACAACGACTAAAGTACTATTGCCCATTTGCATAAAGCATCTTCAAGGAAAGATTTGAGGATTTACTTAAATACTTCCTCAAGTTTAGCTCTTTTAGCTCTTTTAGCTCTTTCACGAGCCTCGATTCAGTATACAAAAAAAAAAAAGAAAAAAAGTTTCCCTGAAGGACATCCTAAGCTTGAGGATCGTTGCATATTCGAATTTTCCTTAAGTTTTTGCTTAAAAGCTACCTTAAACTAAAGAGAGCACCTCCCCTTTCCCCTCCCAACCCCCCCCCCCCCAACTCCCCGTCCTTAAACTCCAACCTCTGAGTTTCTAAATGGCGTCGTACATGGAAATTGGTCACGAAGAGGATGATCATTATCGTGCAAGATGTCTCGAACACTAGAGGCTGATCGAACAATACTTCCGCAATTGAGAAATGATTGTACATTGCGAAACACACTCAGCGGCAGAACAGTGACCCAGATAACAATTTCATTCCTTCATGACATCCACAATATTCTGCTTGTAGTTTCGCACCCATATTTGACTTTCAGAGTTTCACATTTTCACCATTATCGGAAAGTTTCCAAACATTTACTGCACACATTAACGCATTTACAATAAAATGCTTAATGAGAATCAAATTAATTATATACAAGAATGCCTTGTATTTGAATAATCAATCATTTTATTCCTCCTTCATCCAGAAGCCAATGAAACATAACACAAAAGTGTATGCAGCAATACACCAAGCGTCATTTAAAAGTAGGCGTTCATTTCGTGTTCTTGCATTCAGACACCTCTTCCTATCCCTAATCTGAATGGTTGCCTAGCATAGCAATGGCTCCTAAGGATTTCCTCAACGTTAAGGAAATCCCTACTTGAGGATTTCCTTAGGGTTGTTTATGCAACAGCCCTTAAGGAAATCCTTTGCTAAGGAATCACAGTGTACCTTAAGGGGAATCTTTCCTTAACCATAAGGGAATTTTATGCAACTGGGCCTATAATCTTCTTTAATGGCCACAATTAGTCCCATATTATTGTGGGGTTATCCAGTGAAAGATTATGGCCAAATATTCACTAACGGACTGGCAAGGCCTGACATTCGACTGAAGGTGATTTGGGCAGGAATTTGCCATTTGTTCAGTGTGTTGGCAATAGCAAAGACACCCGTGCACTAGTTTACATCCACAAACAACCAGTGTTATCAGACAGATCCCCTGGTTTAACATCTTTCTGATTGAAGGTGCACATACTCATGCTTTGCCGTGCATGCAAAACACCAAAGTAACAGTTCATAGCTGCGTCAAGATTCAAACCCGGAGTGGACAGCTCAAAGGCGAGTGCCCACACCCCAAAGTTTCAGCAGGGAATACTTATCAATTGGACATATGGATTACAAGAATGTTTCAAATTTTCATCATCCAAACTTAAGCAGTTTGTTTATGAATACAATGTTTTCAAATGGTGTGCACTTTTTTTCTTTCGTTCTCCAGCTTTTTTTAAACCATGCTTACTCCTGATATTTATTTGACATTGTGAACAATGATTAATTTTTCAAGAAGCATATATCTTATCAAGACTTTTATCACACATCATTCGCGACCTTTGGTTACCCTTATCTTTTTCTTAGAAGTGTTGATATTTCTCATTACGTGGAGACCAGCCACCAGCCGTGTCTTTCTGGTGAAAAACCAAGCATGGCAAGCGAGTCGGGAAAGGGGTAAGTTTCCCTACAGAAAGTGTGATGATTCCAAAGTGTGCAAATTGTTTGTGGCAGTTGGTCACTTAAAAGTCATCGGATAATTCCATCCAAAGGTAAATGTTGAACCTGAGATTTGCCAAAGTGTATGATGTATAATAATAATAATATCAGGCACGTCACCAATCTGACACATGGCACAGGATACTCGACTAAAGTTGGCAGGAATTTGTAATTTGTCCAGGGTGCCGGTAATAATTCACCTCTTCCAAACAAACGGTGGGACATTTACATTCCACCAACAACCAGTGCTGGCAGATGGGTCCTCTCTGCCAACATCCTTCCAATGGACGGCGCACACATTGATCCATCGCCATACGTTCAAAACTCCATGGTGACAGTTTATAGCCGGGTCGAGATTGAACCCCAGGACAGACAGATCAGGGGCGAGTGCGCATATCTCTTGGGCCAAAGTTATCCCGCCAGCCCTTTTATGATGTATTGATGCTACTAAATGTTAAAAGAACATTATATTCTCAAAACTGAGACCAACTGCATGGAATAAATTGCAATTGGGATGAATGCGTTGGACATATTTACAAACTGCATTTGGGAAAACATTATTTTCTTGACTTGTAATTAGAGAGAGCGTCCGTCCCATTTGCCAACATTAGTTGGTGGACGATAAATAAACCGCAGTGTCTTTTGCAAAGAGTAGGTAAGCTATCTCCAGCACCTTCACCAAATTCCAAATTCCTGCCCTAACTACTGCTGGGAGAGGGATGGCAAACCTACCAGCATGACCCTAGGCCAAGAAACTGCTTTGGTGGAACCAACGGTCTGTAATACAGAGTATGCCTTGGTACATCATGAGCAAAGCAGGTGATGAAAGATCACAACACACACTACTTACTCTACATGATGTCATTCAACCTGAGTTTTACAGCAGGTACATTAAATATTAGTCTGGGGATACAATATTGCCTGGAGGTAAGGAACCAAAGTTGTGACAAAATGCATCACCATAAGGATGTAATATGGGTGGTGTTCATTCAGCAAGCAGCTTGATATCGCTTGTCAAGCCAGCCGTTCTGTATAAACTGCTTTGCAAGGAGCTTGGCAAGCGGAACAAAGGATCAAGCGTTAGTTGAAGCTTTAAGTTTAAGGGGTTAAGAAAAAGGGCGGGAAACAATGGCAATCGGATGACTTATGCAACTTTATCGCGTTCAGCAGGCAATGCTAAGCTACTTCTTTCGTCTCGATTGTAAGGCACACAATGTACACTTCGTACCTGAAATTCCACCACTTTTTAATAACAATAACAAAGCAATCGCACATGAGAAAAAGAGAGAAGAGGGGTCAATTGAAAACAATGGCAGGTTGAGAAAAATGAGAGGGGAGGAGGTGGTAAGGGGGAAAAAAGAAAGGAGAGAATTAAAGCCGCACAACCAGAACACCCACCGGGGCGGTTATTCCAGTTCCAGGGAAACAGCTCGCTCGCTGGAGCCTGGAAGCCTTACCCAGGACCACGAAGTAGCGAGCACCGCCCAGCCGTCCTTCGTGCTTTGGAATAAAAAGCACGAAATGAAAGAAAGTGTTTGAAAAGTGTTACAATAATACAAAATGGAATATTAATCCGAAATAGCAGAGTGATTGTTATTCCTACAACTTTCACTTTGCCTCTTGCGCCGTAATCCGGCTGTTGGATGATGTTCAACTCGGACTTGCAGATGAATAATACTAATAGGTTTGTCCTTTTCATGATTGCTTCCGTGATTGCATGCGAAACTGTCAAAATTGTGCTTACTTTTGGTGAAGTTATATGTCCAAGGCCTACACAGAGGCAACTGCGTTTGATTTTAAACAGAAAACTGCCGTCTTGGTCTTGGTGCCAGCGAAAGGGGCGTTTCCTCGTGAGTCATGCGCTTTTGAGACTTGAGTTGAACTAGTAGTCTAGTACTGTACTTACTACACGTCGTCTGTACTAGCATGGTAACCGCGTCTCTGACGAGTCTGATGGGTTTGTGGATGGCTCACCTCAAATGAGCAGGTGTTTGGAGTGTGGAGGCTATTCGTAGGAACGGGAATTCCACGTAAAGTGATGATGTGGACCATGACACGTGGTACATATTTACCTTATAGTTATAGAGTATAGACAGACAATGGTGGTCCGCTCAGAAGAACAATTGTCGTTGGTGATATTATATACGAGCTTGGCTTGGCTTGGCTCGCTGCGCTACCATCACCACGCGTCGTTACAGAGGAACGGGCTTATTTTAGCTGAGGATAATGAGTCAATGACTGTACCTGAGTTGCTGTGTTGTCATGATTTGCACCAATCATCTATCTATAATTCCATTAATCTCTGTGTGTATGTGTGTATGTGTGTATGTGTGTATGTTTGTCTGTGACCGCTGTTTCTCGACAACCACGGGTCCGATATACTTTAAACTTGCCAGGTATATTGCTGGGGACCCGAGGATGTGCCTTTTCAAGGTTTCATATTAATCGGACAAGTACTTACCGAGCTATGTCCAAAAAACGATTCAACCAATCAGAGAGCAGCGAGTTATCGCGTGTGCCGAACGTGGCGAACACACTCTGCTCGGACGGCACATTTGAGAGCGTATTCATTTATTTCACGTTGGCAAACTATGTTGCCGTTAAACTATGTTTTAAAACTAATTAAAACTACTATCTATAATTCCACGGTCCGATAAAAAACACCGTACTCGCAAGCCGTTCGCTTTGGACCAAACCATTTCATGTAAATAGAGGGGGGGGGGGGGGGGAATGTCACCACTCGCAAGCCGTTCGCTTTGGACCAAACCATTTCATGTAAATAGAGGGGGGGATATAATTTTAGATATATATATAGTACGGGCAAGCCCTAGTCTATCTATAATTCCAGTAATCTCTGTGTGTCTGTGTGTATGTCCCGCTGTTTCTCGACAACCACGGGTCCGATATACTTTAAACTTGCCAGGTATATTGCTGGGGACCTGAGGATGTGCCTTTTCAAGGTTTCATATTAATCGGAGAAGTAGTTACCGAGCTATGTCCAAAAAACGATTCAACCAATCAGAGAGCAGCGAGCTATCACGTGTGCCGAACGTGCCGAACAGACTCTGCCTCGGACGGCACATTTGAGAGCGTATTCATTTATTTCACGTTGGCAAACTATGTTGGCGTTAAACTATGTTTTAAAACTAATTAAAACTAATTTGCGATTCATCGTAACTGCGATATGCGACCTTCCGGACAGTCAAATGATGACGTCACTTCCGGACTTACGGATAGTCATAGTGACGACGTACTGATGCTGAACGTGGCGAGCAGACGCTGTAAGGTACGATCGATTGTAGTACACGTTTATAATAACTCTGCCGATACAGGCCCGATTAACTGCAGCGCCATCCGAGCTGCGGCGTCGGGACGATACATTCATTGTACGGTCACATCACGCACTTACGGGCACGCCCAGACATTTTTTTTTTTTTTTTTTGGCAAGGAACGGGCACCCACGTACGGGCACGTCCTAGTAAATATAATACAAACAATTATTTATGTCCACGTATTATTTATTATTATTATTAATTATTATTAATGTTATTATTATTATTTTAATTATTAATTTATGTTATTTATTATTATTATTAATTATTATTTATGTAATTTATTTACCACGTGTCCGCCACAATACAAACAATTATTTTGCACAAATTTATTTGTAGTGTTTGTGGTCGTAACATTTTTTATAAGCAATGTAGGTTGAAGATTTAGGTTGAAAAAATATATATATAATTCAAAAAGGAACCCCCTCAGCACATACATATGGGAGGGGTAGGTGCAGACTGGAAGTTTGGGACTATTACACCTCACCACCACATAATTCAAAACACCTCACCCCCATGTAATTTCATATACCTCACCCCCACGTAATTTAAAACACCTCACCCCACCTAATTTAAAACACATCACCACCAATTAATTTAAAACACCTCACCCCCACCAAATTTAATACACCTCACCACCACGTAATCCAAAACACCTCACCCCCATTGTAATTCAAAACACCTTACACCATGTAAATCAAAACACCTCACCACCACATAATTCAAAAACACCTCACCCACCACATAATTTTTAAAACCTCACCACCACATAATTTTTAAAACCTCACCACCACATAATTTTTAAAACCTCACCACCACATAATTTTTAAAACCTCACCACCACATAATTTTTAAACCTCACCACCAAGTAATTCAAAACACCTCATCACCAACTAATTCAAAACACCTCCCACCAAGTAATTCAAAACACCTCAACATCACGTAATATCAAACACCTCACCACCACGTGATTTAAAAACACCTCACACCACATAATTCAAAACACCTCACCCCCACGTGATTCAAAACCACCACCACGTTATTAAAAACACTTTCACAACCACGGAAACAAAAGTTTCAGGGAGTAGTTCAGTGACAACAGACACTGCCCAGATGTGTCGATATCTCGATAAATGATTGCAACTGAGTTTCTGTTTAGTCATGGTTTACACCAATCATAATTCAAACAATCATAATGCACAAATGTATTTGTAATATACATGATATTACATTTTATAAACAGTCGAAGTTGAAAAAAAATATTCCCCCCCCCCCCCCCCCCACAAAAAAAAATTGGAACATTTAAAATATATATATATTATATACACCCTTAGGACATACCCATGGGAGAGATAGGTGCATACCAGAAGTTTGGTAGGATTTCACAAAAGTTGTGGGAGTAGTTCAGTGACAACACAGGACAACACAGACACCACAACAACAGTAACAACAACATGCATTTTAAGGCCATTTTCCCTGCGAGAGCGGGGGTTAGCCTTGCGGTCCCCATGACAATCTTCTCCATTTTGCCCTATTTTCTGCATCTCAAGGGAGGTCAAGTTCTTTGGAAGCTGTCCATGCGCTCACGCTTTCGAAGTTAAGTAATTTTTTCAGAATTGTGTTTTTGTCGTAACTGTATCTATCTTTCGGTGTGTATACTTATAGTGTGTCTTTAGTAAGATTCTCGGTGTTCATTTTTCATACCTGCATACAAAATCGTCGGTTAATTTGTGTCGCGTATTCTGAGGCCTAGTAGGCTTCCGTGTCCAACCTTGAGGCTTTGTTTTTCTCTCAGCGGTTCGTCGATTGCGCTGCAATTACTTTCGTTCCCTGTTTTTTTGTCCCAGTCTTTCACCCCATACTTCCCTTGTTGAAAATCTCAACTCAGAAAAAAAAAAAACCAGAAAATCTTTCCTTCTCTGCTCTTATTCGTTCATTCGTTGTTCTTAATTGTTAGTTCGTTCTTCGACCACGTTGTTCGTGATCAAGTGATCACGTTGTTAAAAATGTTTAAACTTTCCCCTGAAGAACTGTATTCTGTCGTATATTAAAACACCTTTTTCTTCTTCTTCTATAAAAGGATACTTTCGACTTGCTCATCAAATCTATTCATTCCAAAAAAAAATTCCATCTCTTACAGTTCCTCTTTTCTACATTCCCGAAACTCTCCTGCACACCACCCCTCCTTCAGCGTCCTCAAACGTATTTTTGACTCGAAGGTCTCAAGAAACTCATTTTGCAATAAATGTTCGTTTCCCATTAATCGTACACTTTTCAAAATCCAATCTCACCCCTCCCCTCCAAATCTTCCCCATCACCCCTTCCCTCCAAAACTTGCCCATCACCCATCTCTTTCAAATATTTCCCCTTGCCCCTCCTCTCCAAATCTTCCCCATCACCCATCCCTTTCAAATCTTCCCCCTTGCCCCTCCCCTCCAAATCTTCCCCATCACCCCTTCCCTCCAAAACTTCCCCATCACCCCTCCCCTCCAAAACTTCTCCATCTCCCCTCCCCTCCAAATCTACCCCCTTGCCCCTCCCCTCCAAATCTTCCCCATCACCCATCTCTTTCAAATATTCCCCCTTGCCCCTCCCCTCCAAATCCTCCCCATCACCCATCCCTTTCAAATCTTCCCCCTTGCCCCTCCACTCCAAATCTTCCCCATCACCCATCTCTTTCAAATATTCCCCCTTGCCCCTCCCCTCCAAATCTTCCCCATCATCCCTTCTCTCCAAAACTTCCCCATCACCCCTCCCCTCCAAAATTTCCCCATCACCCCTCCCCTCCAAATCTACCCCCTTGCCCCTCCCCTCCAAATCTTCCCCATCACCCATCTCTTTCAAATCTTCCCCCTTGCCCCTCCCCTCCAAATCGTCCCCATCACCCATCCCTTTCAAATCTCCTCCTTGCCCCTTCCCTCCTAAACTCCCCCCACACCCCTCCCCTCTGAGACTCTCCCTCGCTCCTCCCCTCCTAGACTCCCCTCTCACCCTTCCTCCTCAAAGCATCCTCCCCGCTTCTTCCCCCTTCCAACTTTCACCTTCATCTCCCCCAACCTTCTGCCTCGCTCTTCCCCCTCCTCAAATAACACCTCACTGTGCCTCACCCAATCACTATCAAACCTTTTGTCCGCCCCATTCTTCCCTTTCTCCAAGCTATTCTGAAATCTCTGACACACCTTCAACAGCTCTCCCTAACTCTTCCTCCTCTTCCAGATCTTACCCTACCCCTCCCCCCCCCCCCCCGTTCTGTATCCGGTGCTCGCCCTTCCTCTTCATTAACGGGATGGACCTCAAACATCCGGGGCCTTCGCTCAAACTTGACTGATCTCTCCATACAGGTTGCTTCTGACAAACCAGACGTGATCTGCTTAACAGAAACTTTCCTCCTTCATGATGTCTCTGATTCCTTGGTATCTCTCCCAGGTTACTCCCTCCTCCGGTATGATAGACCTGAGCCTCGTCCTGGAGGTGGGGTTGCTATCTTTATAAAAAAACTCTCTTCCTCACTCGCCCTGCACTGCCCTCTCTCCACCTCACCCCCAGGAATACCTTTGGCTACAGCTGCCCCTTCGCTCCCACCTTTTGTTCATATGTGTGTTGTACCGTCCACCAAACAGTGATGATTCCATCTACATCTCGCTGTCTGATAAAATGGACCAACTCCTATCTACCCATCCCACCTCTCTCTTCCTTATATGTGGTGATTTCAATTGTCACTGTTGTAGAAATCAATCAAGTCCACAACTTTGTCCCATAGGTAGGTTTAATAACAATCAGATCTCTGGCATCATCCTGTAGAAAACAATCATGCAATATATATCAGGATCTTGGCATCTTATAGAAAGGTTCGATAATATTAGTCAATGCAAGCAAGCCTAGAATATCTGCACATACGTACCATCCGAGTCTACATGTCATAGAGTAAATGTCGCAGGAGTGGCTCAGGGTCGCGGACGTCCGAGGTCTTATAGACGCCTCTCAGTGGTTTAAGTGAGCATCACACCTGGGTCAACTTTGATACATTTTCACTACATTCTCCCCACCGTTAGAACTACACTGCCGCTAGGCAGGAATCAAGCATGCGACAGCATTGATTGATTAGTGATGTCAGTCCATGTCAGTCGGTCCATCCGTAGCGGTCAGGGCGGCGAATTGCCCTGCCAGCACGGGTCCGGAAACTACCGGGTACGACATCCCCAAGCCCGGAGTCCCTTGCATCGGAGTAGCCACTGGAGGCAGGCGTCGGAGGGGGCACCACAGTGCCTTCAGGCAGGGGTGTATCTGGCGACGGGAGGGACGGCAGATGCTCCATAGGCGGAGCATCGGGAGAGTCCATAGACTCGTAAATTGGTTCGTCGATGTCCCCGTAAGGGTCGACGACCCCACAAGGGGCGAGATGGCGTACGGAGACAGTGGACTCATGTCCATCTGCCATCATCATGCGAGCATGCTCGGGATTAGCCTGGAGTACCTGCACCTTATCCACTAAGGGATCTTACTTGCTCGTGCGAACCGCACGTTTGAGGTAGGCCGGCCCCGGATCAGCGAGCCAACTAGGTAAAGATCGGATACTACCCGAGCTTCTTGGGTGGTGGAACAGCCGTTCATGAGGAGTCTGGTTGGTGGCCGTACATAGTAGAGCCCTGATCGAGTTCAGCGCCGCAGGTAGTGACCAAGTCCATTTATCTAGGCCCCGGCCGAGGGTCCTGAGGCTTAGCATGACGGTCCTCCATATAATCCCATTGAAGCGTTCGACCTGCCCATTCGCCTGTGGTCTGTACGGGGTGGTATAGCTAGAAGCGACATTATTCTGGAGCAAGAAGCTCCTCACTTCCTGGGACAGGAACACCGCACCCCAATCTGTATGCACGTAGGCCGGATACCCAAACATAGAAAACAATTTCTGCAGGCACCGTATGACCGTGGCGGCCGTCATATCTGCGCATGTGAAAGCAAAAGGGAATCGCGAGTACGCATCAACGATAGTGAGCAGATAACGAGAGTTACTCGACACCGGCAGCGGCCCTTTGAAATCCATCGCCAATCTCTCCCACGGTCTAGTAGCCCTAACCAGCATCCCCATGGGAGGGTTGTAAAAACGCGGTTTGAGTTCCGCACATACAGCACAGTCGCGACAGACCCGGCGGACGTCCTCAACCGAGTACGGCAGGTTACCACGACGCACAAAATGAGCGAAACGTGTCACCCCAGGATGACACATAGTGTCATGCAAAGCGCGCAGACCCTCCAAAGATATGAGACCGCACACGTAGCCGGCCTCGATAAGGCGTCGGCGACCAGGTTATCCCTCCCCGGGCGATATTTGATGGTGTAGCAGAAGTCGGCGAGTTCGATACGCCAGCGAGTGATTTTCTCATTCTTAATGCGTTGAGCATGTAAGGTGTCGTACATAAACGCAACGCTCAGTTGGTCCGTGATGATTTGGAAGCATCGTCAGAGCAAGTACGGACGCCGAATCGACTCGACGATCGCGTACGCTTCCTTTTCGACAGACGGATGCCTCCGCTTAGCGGAGGTGAGAGTCCGCGAAAAGAAAGCCACAGGGCGCCCCCCCCTGGGAGAGAGTCGCCGCTATCGCATGATCCGAGGCATCACTTTCCAAGACGAAAGATTTGCGCTCGTCGATCGTTGCCACAGCGGCGCCAGCGATGTCGGACTTAAGGCCCCGAAAAGCAGCCATGGCGGCAGGGCTCATGGGGAATGCTTCGCAGGCCACAAGTGGGCGGAGTTTCGCGGAGAAATTTTGCACCCACTTAGAATAATGGGCGAACAGCCCGAGAGCATGCTTCAACGAAGCTCGATCGCAGGGCGGGGCCATATCGAGCAAGGGTCGCAGACGCTCCTTATCTGGAGCAACAGAGCCATGGGTCACGGTGTACCCCAGAAGATCTATCGTGCGCGTGGAGTAACGACACTTCGCCTCATTCATGGTTAGGCGATACCTCTGCGCTACCTCGAGGAAGCGCTTCAGATTAGCATCATGATGCCCCTGGTCATGCCCACAAACCGTAAGATTGTCCAGATATACAAAGACATCTGTCAAGTTCTCCTTAGCGATGAGGTCGTCCATAGCCCTCTGAAAACAGGAAACCCCGTTCGTCACCCCAAAAGGTAGTTGGGTGAACTGGTATAACCTTTGACCCGATTCAAAGGCGGTATAGATGCGATCGGCCCCGGAGATGGGGATCTGATGATACGCACTACGCAGATCGAGAGTGCTATAGACCGAGTACTGGGCCACCTGTCGAACCAGTGCGTCCATCCCCGGTAGAGGGTAGGCATCCAGCTGTGTAAATCGATTAATCGTCTGCGAATAGTCGATTACCATGCGTTTGCGATGCGCTTCACTTCGCACCACTAAGACCTGGGCCCACCACGGCGACCGGCTAGGTTCTATGATACCTTCCTTTAAGAGCTGGGCCGTTTCCTCCACAATGAATTGTGCGTCTGCTCGTGAGTAGCGCCGTGATTTTACCGCTACAGGTGTGCAGTCCGTGGTCATATTGGGGAACAGCGAAAGAGGCTCAATTTTCATCCCTGCGAGTGCACACACAGCAAGCGTATCAGTCCCACCAAATTCCATTTCCAAACATCTATGTCACTTAAAAAAATCATGTCCTCACAAAATATCAGCACATAATGCAGGTAAGACCATGAGATGTACATCTGGAAATATGCGTCCCTTTTTCACAAGCTTCAATCGACATTCCCCTTTTGTGCTGAGCCTAAGCCCTTGGGAGGCCATAAAGATCCGACGCCTTGTCCCAAGGATCGGCCATCCATGTTTTTGCACCAGTCGATGATCGACATTACTATCTGTGGACCCCGTATCAATTAAAGCCCGAGCAAAAATGCCTTCGATCATAAGTGGGATAATGGCCTGAGCAAGGCCGGGTGGACCGGCAGGTATCGAGCCATCCGAGCGAGATGATCGCACCTCGCGTGCAGATCCAACGCCAGCTACAGTTCTCCGATCGTTCGAGCGGCCTCCGGATGGCGCTCGTGTCAAGCGCGTAGTTTCAGAACCGACTGCAGTTTGCCGTGCCAAAGCAGGACCTTGTAGTTCATACGAGCAGCCAGCGGATGGCGCCCGTGTCATGCGAGAAGGGTCGAAGCCAACTGCAGTTTCCCGTGCTGAAGCAAGAGCTTGTAGTTTGTACGAGCAGCCTTCGGATGGTGCTAGAGTCATGCGGGGAGTCTCAAAGCCATCATGAGACGTTCGGATACCAGCCAAGGACAGTCGCTCCGCGTTTGGTCGTGTTTGCGCCATTTGTTTTGGCGGCCCGATGAATCTCACCAAGGTCGAGCGCGCAGCCACGGGCCCACGAGGAGGTGCGCCGCTCATCAAAGTCGGGTGAGGCGCCCTGCTCTGTGCTCGGCCCGTTGGCTCGGCGATAAGCCCATTCAAGGTCGCGCAAGTTAGTTTGCCCCGCGCAGCTTTTCGGCAAACTTTTGCAAAGTGTCCTTTTGTCGAACACAAATGACCGCTTCCCGAGCCGGACACACTGACCTGGGATGTTGTCGATTCCCGCAGAAGTAACACGTAGCGTTTCGTCCAGGCTTTGGTCCTGCAGCTGTGGCTGCCGCCAAGCCGGAATCTGGGTCATCCTCGGGAGAGGCCAGGGGTTCCGGCAGTGAGGTCGAGTCCGCTCCCGCGTCCTCGGCGGTAGCTCTCTCTGGTCGGGCTTGTTGAGAAGTCCCCGCAGTGAGACGTGTGTGGTCATAGGCGTTAGATTGTTCCCGAGCCTCAGTGTATACGTGCGCCAGCCGTAAAGCTTCCGTGAACGTCAAGTCCGCAGTTTCCAAAAGTCTTTGTCTAATGGTTGAAGAGCTGATCCCAGAGACAAAAGAATCGCGTACAAGATCATCTTGTACTTGCTCATGTGTGCATACCTCCGGAGTACTATCTGCAAGTAGACGTCGCAGCTCTTGTTCGAAATGGTCCAGCGTCTCAGTGGGCTGTTGACTCCGCGTTGCGAGCAGATGCCGGGAATAAACCACACTTCCTTTCTTAATGTAAATTCGTTTCAGCTCCGTCACAGCTGCATTGAATGTAGTACACTGTTCGATTCCCCTGTAGACGCTATGGTGTACTTTAGTCTGAAGTACATCTAATTTCGTTTCATCAGTGACAGCGGCGTCCTGGGCTTTGAACTGATTGTCCAGGGTCTTGAGCCAATGCGTCAGCTCCGAGCCCGAATCCGCTGCTTGTGAGTCGACGGCAAATTGCGGCACCTGGATCATCCTGTGTCCCGCCATGTTCGCCTCTTGTTCTCGGGTGGACGGCGAGATTGATTGTTATGAAGTGTTGTAGAAATCAATCAAGTCCACAACTTTGTCCCATAGGTAGGTTTAATAACAATCAGATCTCTGGCATCATCCTGTAGAAAACAATCATGCAATATATATCAGGATCTTGGCATCTTATAGAAAGGTTCGATAATATTAGTCAATGCAAGCAAGCCCAGAATATCTGCATATATATGTACCATCCGAGTCTACATGTCATAGAGTAAATGTCGCAGGAGTGGCTCGGAGTCGCGGACGTCCGAGGTCTTATAGACGCCTCTCAGTGGTTTAAGTGAGCATCACACCTGGGTTCAACTTTGATACATTTTCACTACAGTCACCATGCCAGTTGGCTGGGTGTGGGTACCTCTCTCACCAGCCATGGCTCTTCAGCAAAGGACTTCTGCGACTCACTGGGACTGACACAATCTGTCAATTTCCCGACCCGGATCTCAGTCAACGGAGCATCTTCTCTTCTGGACTTGGTTATGACTAACTTCCCTGAAAATGTCTGCTGCTCTTCTTCTGCTCCAATCGGCTCATCTGATCATGTGCTTGTTAAAGTGGACATCTTTCTGACCATTCTCAGAGAGCCTCCTCAGCGTCGACGAGTCTGGCATTTCACTCAGGCCAACTGGCACGGTCTTCAAGCAGCCATTAATCATCTGGACTGGTCTCCCATCTCTACCGCCTCTGCCATCAACTCATCCTGGGAATTCTTCCAAAGTAAATTGCTCTCTCTCATGCACAGATTTATCCCATCTCGTCTTCAGTTTTTTTTTTGTTTTTTTTTTGTATTTTTTTTTTTGTATACAAGATCGAGGCTCGTGAAAGAGCGAACATTAATCACACAGAAAGACAAACGGACACATAAAACAAATAACATCGGGAGCGGTAGACAAGATGGGGAGAGAGGGGGAAGGACACAAACACAACATTTGAGAGCAGGGACCGAGAGACATGGAGACATCGAGAGATCTGTGGGAGGGAGAGGGCTTTGGGGGGGAGGCATGTGAAGGGGGGGGGGGGGGGTGGGAGAGGTATAAACATATGGACACTGCCAGGATTTGCAGGAAAGAAGTTGGAATTTCAAACGAGGTGGATCTGGGGTGAATTAGTGGGGGTAGAAAAGATCAAGGTTTTGGATGGGGGAAGATAAGAGATGGTGGTGAACAGCTGTTTTAAAGACCTGGAGGGAGGAGAGGGATTGAAGGGAGTGTGGGAGTTTGTTCCAGAGGCGGGAGAAAAGAGGAATGAAAGAGTGAAGGTGAGCAGAGAGCCGAGATTTCGGCAGTTTAACCATCAGAGGGTTGCTGGCAGATCTTGTGCGACCTGTAGGAATATTTGGGGGACAGAGCACAGAGAGAGCTGGGGGAGCAAGGCCGGAGAGGAGTCGGTAGAAGACAGAAAGACCACCTACCTGCCTGTGGTGAGTGAGTGAAAGGCCCTCAGAGATAGCTTCATCGCGGGAGATTCCAATGATTTTGAAAGCTTTGGATTCAACAGCGTGAAGCCGAGCCAGGTGTGAGGCAGGAGCACCAGCCCATAGGGGAGAACAGTATTCCATTGAGCTGCGGATGAAAGCCTTGTATGTGGTGAGGAGCTCAGGTGTGCCGAGGAA
This sequence comes from Myxine glutinosa, assembly GCF_964187855.1. Lineage (NCBI taxonomy): Eukaryota > Metazoa > Chordata > Myxini > Myxiniformes > Myxinidae > Myxine > Myxine glutinosa. The sequence goes on along the minus strand of NC_136269.1, from coordinate 61,200,447 downwards.
GGACTTCGCACGACGGAGGATGCCCAGTCGGCGACTGGCTTTGGAGGCCAGCTTGGAAATGTGGTTTTCCCAAGAAAGATCATGGCAGACAGTGAGACCCAAAAGCTTGAGCGACAGAACCTCTTGGAGAGGATTGTTGAGAAAGTAGATGGGAGGGTTGTCCAGTCGATCTTTTCGGAGAGACATAGTAAGAGAGTGAGATTTGTCAGGATTTAAAGACATGTTCCACTTGTTTGACCAGTCTGTGATTTTGTCCAGATGTGCAGAGAGTGAGGAGGCTGCAGACTGCCGATCTGAGGGAAGAGGAATGGAGCGTCAGAGAGTGGAGTCATCAGCAAAGAGATAGAGAGGATTTTCCAGAGAGTCGGAGAGATCATTGATAAAGACCAGAAAAAGCACAGGGCCCAGCACACTTCCTTGGGGAACTCCAGCCTGAACAGGAAGGGGAGATGAGAGAAATCCATTCAGGGCCACACGTTGACTACGACCAGAGAGGAAGTCCGCAAGCCATGCATGGAGATTTCCATGGATACCATAGGAGGAGAGTTTGGTGAGCAGAGCTGGGTGCCAGACCGTATCAAAGGCCCGTGATATGTCAAGGGAGACAGCTCTGATTTCCTGTTTGGCATTGAGGACCTCCATCCATGGTTGAGACAGCAGAAGCAGCATGTCCAGAGTAGAGTGACCTGGTCTGAAACCAAATTGATGATCAGAGATCAAGCCATTGGAGAAGAGGAAAGATTTCATATCCGAAGCAATGATGGATTCCATGACTTTGCTGATAATTGGGAGCAGGCTGATTGGTCTGTAGTTGCAAGGATCTGTTTTTGCACCTTTTTTGTGTAAAGCGGTAATGTTAGCTGATTTCCAGGATGCTGGCAGATGACCATGAGCAAAAGATAGGGTGAAAAGAACAGAGAGAGGGTGAGATAGAGCGGCAGAGCAGGATTTTAGGACCCGTGGGCTGATGCCGTCTGGTCCAGTTGCAGAATCAGAGTCGAGGTTTGACAAAAACTCCTCCACCTTGTCAGGAGAGAAGGACACAGAGTCCAGGAGCAGTTGGGTTCGACTGGGAAAGGTGGGAACAGAGAGAGATGGGTTTTGGACTAAGGATTTTGAGGCGAACACAGAGTTGAGGCATTCGGCTTTGTCACGTGCGATGTCAACTGTGTGGCCATTTGAGGTAAGGGAGGGGATGGAGGGGGAACAAACACCAGAAACGGATTTGACCAGACGCCACCAGGATTTGGAGGAAGGAGACAGGTTTGAGAGTTCAGTTTGAGAGTTTGAGAGTTTGAGAGTTGGCATTCCCTTCCTCCCGTCCATGGCACACGGAATCTTGTGGTGAGGCTATTGCCGAGAAACAACTTGCTTTCGTCTCCTGGAAAGCAAATCCAACGGAAGGAAATCTCATTTCCTTTCACAAAGCCCGAAACAAGTGTGTGTCCACCCTCAGGAGAGCCAGGAAACAATATCTCTCCATTCTCAAGACCGAACTCTCTTATCTGTCTCCCTCTTCCAAATCCTGGTGGCATCTGGTCAAATCTGTTTCTGGTGTTTCTTCCCCCTCCATCCCCTCTCTCACCTCAAACGGCTACACGGCTGACTCCGCACGTGAAAAAGCTGAATGCCTCAACTCTGTGTTTGCCTCTAAATATTGCATCCCAAACCCATCCCTCTCTGTATCCACCATACACAGTCGTACCCAGCTGCTCCTGGACTCTGTGTCCTTTCCTCCTGACAAGGTGGAAAAGTTTCTGTCAACCCTCGACTCTGATTCTGCAACTGGACCTGACGGCATCAGCCCACGGGTCCTAAAATCCTGTTCTTCTGCTCTTTCACTCCCTCTCTCTGTTCTCTTCACCCTCTCTTTTGCTCAAGGTCATCTGCCATCTGCTTGGAAATCAGCCAACATCACCGCTTTGCACAAAAAAGGTGCAAAAACAGATCCTAGCAACTACAGACCAATCAGCCTTCTCCCAATTATCAGCAAAGTCATGGAATCCATCATTGCTTCAGATATGAAATCTTTCCTCTTCTCCAATGGCTTGATCTCTGATCATCAATTTGGTTTCAGACCTGGTCACTCTACTCTGGACATGCTGCTTCTGCTTTCTCAACAATGGATAGAGGTCCTCAATGCCAAACAGGAAATTAGAGCTGTCTCCCTTGACATATCACGTGCCTTCGATACGGTCTGGCACCCCGCTCTGCTCACCAAACTCTCCTCCTTTGGTATCCATGGAAATCTCCACGCATGGCTGGCGGACTTCCTCTCTCGTCGTAGTCAACGTGTGGCCCTGAATGGGTTTCTCTCATTTCCTCTTCCTGTTCAGGCTGGAGTTCCCCAAGGCAGTGTTCTGGGCCCTGTGCTTTTTCTGGTCTTCATCAATGATCTCTCTGACTCTCTTGAAAATCCTCTCTATCTCTTTGCTGATGACTCTACTCTCTGTCGCTCCATTCCCCATCCCTCAGATCGGCAGTCTGCAGCCTCCTCACTCTCTGCAGACCTGGACAAAATCACAGACTGGGCAAACAAGTGGAACATGTCTTTCAATCCTGACAAATCTCACACTCTTCCGATGTCTCTCCGAAAAGACCGACTGGACAACCCTCCGATCCACTTTCTGAATAATCCTCTCCAAGAAGTTCTGTCACTCAAGCTTTTGGGTCTCACTATCTGCCATGATCTTTCCTGGGAAAACCACATTTCAAATCTGGCCTCCAAAGCCAGTCGCCGACTGGGCATCCTCCGTCGTGCGAAGTCCTTCCTTGGCACACCTGAGCTCCTCACCACATATAAGGCTTTCATCCGCAGCTCAATGGAATACTGCTCTCCCCTCTGGGCTGGTGCTCCTGCCTCACACCTAGCTCGTCTTCACGCTGTTGAAACCAAAGCGTTCAGAATCATTGGAATCTCCCACGATGAAGCTAACTCCAAGGGCCTTTCACTCACTCACTGCAGGCAGGTTGGTGGTCTTTCCGTCTTCTACCGACTCCTCTCTGGCCTTCCCCCCCCAGCTCTCTCTGGGCTCTGTCCCCCAAATATTCCTACAGGTCGCACAAGATCTGCCTGCAACCCTCTTATGGTTAAACTGCCAAAATCAAGACTCTCTGCTCACCTTCACTCCTTCATTCCTCTTTTCTCCTGCCTCTGGAACAAACTCCCTCACTCTCTTCAATCCCACTCCACCCTCCAGGTCTTTCAAACAGCTGTTCACCACCATCTCTTATCTTCCCCCATCCAAAACCTTGATCTTTTCTACCCCCGCTAATTTCACCCCAAATCCACTTTTTTGAAATACCAACTTCTGTCCGGGATGTCCTTGGTGTCCTTGTGTTTTATACTTATCCCACCTTCCCCCCCCCCCTTCCCACGCCTCCTCCCCCCAAGCCCTCTCCCTCCCACACATCTCCCTGCTCTCAAATGTTATGTTTGTGTGCTTCCCCTTCTCTCCCCATCTTGTCTTCCGCTCCCTCTTTTTATATATTTTGTTTGTCTGGTTGATTCGTTTGTGAAATAAATGTTAGCTCTTTCACGAGCCTCGATTCAGTATCCCCAAAAAAAAAAAAAAAAATCTCTCCTTGTTAACCCCCTTGCCCGCATTTCTTCTTCCACCATCTTTAGCCAAGTCTTTCTCGGTCTTCCCCGTCCTCTAATTGTCCCCCGTCGCACAGCGGAGCGAAAGGGGGACTATGGTTTTCCCCTCCGTCCGTGTGTCCATCCGTCCGTCGGTGCGTGCGTGTGTGCGTGCGGGCGTGAGTGTTTGCGTGCGGGCGTGCGTGCAGGCGTGCATGCGTGCATGCATAAGCGAAGGACCGCATTCGAATTTGGTGTGTGGGTGCAACCCACGTCAAAATCCAAGATGGCCGCCGCCATGTATGTCTGATGCCATGTATGTCTGAACCTTGTGAGATAAATATCTTGAAAAATAAGTGAAGTACCAACTTCTAATCTGGTGTGTGGGTGTATCTAGGCATAAGGAAGAACGCTATTGAAAATTGGGTCGCCACGTCAAAATCCAAGATGGCCGCCGCCATGTATGTCTGAACCTTGTGAGATGAATGTCTTGAAAAATAAGCGAAGTACCAACGTCTAATTTGGTGTGTGGGTGTATCTCGGCATAAGGAAGAACGCTATTGAAAATTGGGTCGCCACATCAAAATCCAAGATGGCCGCCACCATATATATGTCTGAAACTTGTGATCGAAATATCTCGAAAAATAAGCGAAGTACCAACTTCTAATCTGGTGTGTGGGTGTATCTCGGCACAAGAAAGAACGCTGTTTAAAATTGGGTCGCCACGTCAAAATCCAAGATGGCCGCCGCCATGTATGTCTGAACCTTGTGAGATGAATATCTTGAAAAATAAGCGTTACGCCTAGGTCCCCCGTCGGTGAAGTGATGTGAATTGACAAAGTGGAAGACGCAGAAAACATGCTATGATGTGATATTTCGCTCACAAGGTTCAGACATACATGGAGGCCGCCATCCTGGATTTTGACGTGGCGACCCAATTTTCAATGGCGTTCTTCCTTATGCCTAGGTACACCCACACACCAGATTAGAAGTTGGTACTTCGCTTATTTTTCAAGATATTCCGCTCACAATGTTCAGACATACATGGCGGTGGCCATCTTGGATTTTGACGTGGCGACCCAATTTTCAATAGCCTTCTTCCTTGTGCCTAGATACACCCAAACTCCAGATTAGAAGTTGGTACTTTGCTTATTTTTCAAGATATTTCACTCACAAAGTTCAGACATATATATGGTGGCGGCCATCTTGGATTTTGACGTGGCGACCCAATTTTCAATAGCTTTCTTCCTTATGCCGAGGTACACCCACACACCAAATTAGAAGTTGGTACTTCGCTTATTTTTCAAGATATTCATCTCACAAGGTTCAGACATACATGGCGGCGGCCATCTTGGATTTTGACGTGGCGACCCAATTTTAAACAGCGTCGTTCCTTGTGCCTCAATACACCCACACGCCAGATTAGAAGTTGGTACTTCGCTTATTTTTCGCGATATTTCGCTCACAAGGTTCAGACATATATATGGTGGCGGCCATCTTGTATTTTGACGTGGCGACCCAATTTTCAATAGCGTTCTTCCTTATGCCGAGATACACCCACACACCAAATTAGACGTTGGTACTTCACTTATTTTTCAAGATATTCATCTCACAAGGTTCAGACATACATGGCGGCGGCCATCTTGGATTTTGACGTGGCGACCCAATTTTCAATAGCGTTCTTCCTTATGCCTAGATACACCCACACACCAGATTAGAAGTTGGTACTTCGCTTATTTTTCAAGATATTCATCTCACAAGGTTCAGACATACATGGCATCAGATATACATGGCGGCGGCCATCTTGGATTTTGACGTGGGTTGCTGCGTGGGTTGCTGCTGCGTGGGTTGCGTGGGTGCTGCGTGGGTTGCTGCTGCGTGGGTTGCTGCGTTGCTGCGTTGGTTCGTTGCTGCTCTACATTCATGACCCATGTCTCGCTCCCATAAATCATAACACTTCTCACACGTGCAGCACACACCTTTCCCTTCAGCTTCAACGACACTCCCCTCCTCATCAGCACACCACTCAGTTCCCGAAACTTCTTCCATGCACATCTCACTCGAGCAACCGTTGCCGAGTCTGATCCACCTCCATTCAGCATGTCTCAGAGGTAGCAAAATGTTTTCACACCTTCCAGCTTCACGCCGTCTCCAAGATCCAACTCAACATTTCCTCCATCTGCAGCTCCCTCTGTGCACACCTTACATTTGAATGTAGCTGCCACACTGGTTAATGACCCTCTCAGACCACTACATTTTTTATGAACCCACTCAGCGCACATTGTACATTGAATGGAGTTCACTCCGACACCCTTCCTGCACACAGCACATGGCCACTTCCCAGTTCTTTCCACCTCACCCCATGCTTTACCACTTGCCATCACCTTCGTCTTTCCTATATTCACCTTCAGACCTTTTGTCTCCATACATTCCTTCCACTTGTTCATCTTTTCCTTCAGTCCATCCATACTTTCCGCAATCAACACCAGATCATCTGCATACAACAACTCCCACGGTAAACCCTCCTTTACGTTCTGAGCCAGCACCTCCATCACAGCTACAATAGTAGTGGACTTAGTACCGACCCCTGATGCACTCCCACCTTCACCTCAAACTCACCACTGTTCCCATCCTTCATCCTTACAGCTGTGCGCGCTCTTTTGTACATTGTCATCACTACTCTGATCAACCATTCCTCCACTTCAACAACCTTCTAACTTCCTAACCTTTAAATTTTTTGGTATTGAGGTGAAACCTCTGCCTGTGAAATATATTATGAATACATCAAGTTTTAGGGGTTGCACAGTGACTCATGGTTGCCATACTCTCGTTGTTGCCCGATAAGCGTCCATTTCCTGCAATCGGGAAACCTCTTGCGATGTTCTGTCACAACTTGAAGCAGATACTGGGTTTGCTGTTTATCCCTTGTCAGGAGACGATTTTACTCTTCAATTAGAGCAACTGATTGCACCAGAGTACAGCTGTACTGAATTCAATTAACTTAAAATCAACTTCAAAATGTGCAGTACATAGCAAGGTCATCGGTCAACTGCAATGGTCAAAATCACAAGTATAGCAGTCGAGAACTAGAATGGCACTCAGTAGAGAGCATACCTCCGCCAGGTGAAGAGTTTACGTTTTGTATCCTGGAGTAGACCAGAAAATCACAATACAGAATCACATTTAATCAAAATCATCCGTCCACAACTTTTTGAGATATCCTGCTATGTATCGTGCAAGAGGCGACTAACAGGGTTGGTGGCAGGAAGGGCATCCGGCCATAAAACATTGCTTCAAAAAGGGGACCAAGGTGCCCAAAAAAGGCCAACCCCTGCTCTGCGAGGAAAAATGGCCTCTAAAGGTGGTTCTTCTCCCAAAGGTGAAGAATCACTTTAAAAATTCTACTAGCCGGATCCGGATCCGGATCTTCACCAACTTTGAATCGATTCGACCTTGTCACACACACCTGTCCACACCTGTCAACCTGTGTCAACCTGTGTCAACCTGACACACCTGTCAACCTGTCCAACAAGTTTTGTCCAAATCCGTCCGGAACGTTTTCAGATATCCTGCTATATGTTGGTTTTAGCCCCATCACTCAATGGTGAAGAATCACTTAAAAAAATTAAATCAATCTCATATCCGAATCCATGTTCAGATATTCACCAAAATCGAATCTAATCGTCCTTGTCACACACCCAACCTCTCCACCATGTTTTGTCCAAATCCGTCCACAATTTTTTGAGATATCCTGCTATGTATCGCTTTTGGCCTTATCTCCCGAAGGTGAAGAATCACTTAAAAAATTGTACTAGCCGGATCCGAATCCGGATCTTCACCAAAATCTAATCATTTCGTCGTCACATACGCTACATCTCTGCCAAATTTCGTTCAAATCCGTCCACAACTTTTTGAGATATTTTGTTCACAAACGGACAGACAAACAGACAGACAGGGGCGAAAACATAACCTCCATCCACCTTTGGTGGCGGAGGTAATAATAATCAACTCCAAAAATGTAAGGTTGCCATGTGAAATTACAAACTCTGTGTGCAACCCCCAGATTTAGTACAAATGGCTCAAAAATTTCACCACAAAAGGTTTTTTAATACATACAAAATTTTTTAAGTGTTAGGAGCATGACTTTTCTAACTTTCATTTTGAAGAACCATCATATATATATATATATATATATATATGTATATATATATATATATATATATATATACATATATATATATATTGTTGTGGATATGAGGATTGTGTTTTTTTTTTTGATTGCTTTATTCTGGACCCTCCTGACTCCAGTTGTGTATAAAGGTCAAAGGTTGTTCCGTAGTTATTTCATAAACAATCACGTTAGCCAATCATAGATTTCCCCCTTTGTTGACAGTTATTTCCTTATTCTGTGTAGTAGGGTAAGGCCTTGTCTTCCATTAATTGACACTCCATTGCACCGAATTCAAATAAATAGATCCCCTTTTATTTTCATTCCCAAAGCCGCAATTGCCAACTGTTCCCTCCGCGACTCCATTCGCCGCGAGGTAGGCTCGGAGAAGAAGGGGGAGGAGCTGCCGAATCCTGGGCGTGCCCACCCATCGTCATCAAGGGTGGAGCCAGAGGGCCGTGCCGACCAATCAGGGCCGAGGCGAGCTCACCGATGGGCGTGTTCTAGAGGCCGGCGGCTTGATTTGCCCGCGGCGTTATAAAGAGCGCGCGCGGAAGCCGTTTTAAGAGAAGTGCGCGAGGAGGGAAGAGAAGTGAGAAGGAAGCCTTGAGACAAGTGCGACAGAAGCGAGAAGGAAGCCTTGAGACAAGTGCGACAGAAGCGAGAAGGAAGCCTTGAGACAAGTGCGACAGAAGCGTGGGGGAAGCCTTTAACACAAGTGCACGAGAGAAGCGTGGGGGAAGCCTTGAGAGAAGTGCACGACGTCACCCTGCTCGCTCCCAGCCTGACGAGGCCCGGCTTGCTGTGCGCCCTGCCAAGCCTTCCAGCTTGTGGTCCGAGCTGAACCTTCCTCCCGGTCCAGCCAATCGTTCCTGCCTCCATTCCCCATTCGTGTGAGTCCGTCTTTGTTTGTTCTGTCCCTGGGTTAATTAAGACTGTAATAGATAAGCTAGCAATTTTCACTGTGTCACCTTTCCTCTTCTGTATTTTATTTTCTTATCCTTCCTTCTTCCTTGGTTTCTTTCAATTGTGTAAATAGTAAATAAATTATATTTGTATTTCTTACCCTTTGTCTTTCTTTCTTCTTTACATCCTTCGTTTTAGTCTTTTCCCCATTGAATATCTGTGGCGCGATTCGGCCAACGTTCAGGAATCGGGTTAGTCGGGGTAACTGTTCGGGCGCGGCGGCTATCCGCTCGGCAAACAACATCCTCGCCGCGGTCCCGTAACAATATATATATATATATATATATACACACAGACTTGGCATTTAATATGGAATATTTTTTTGTGGGGGTGAAATTACTTTTCAAGATATCTTTGAACCAAAAGTTCATTGGAATTATGTTGAAATTATTCTAGATTTTGTTAATGTGACCTTTAAAAGAAACAAAAACCACATTTGACATTTCGAAGCAAATAAATTGATCCTTGAAAGTGATCTAAACTGATATCGAACTCAATTCATGGACAGTACTGTGTTAAACTTCTGTACGTTTTCCAGAAGTATCTCTTTATTTTGCACATTAGCCAAAAAAAATTTCAACAAAAACAAAAGCTAAATTATGACTGGGATTACGGACAGTAAAATTACAGTTCAGTACTTCGTGTAACCCCCACGAGCATTCAGGAGAGCACGTACACGTCGAGGCATGCTGTTCACGAGATTTGCCAAGGTTTGGACAGGAATCGCTTGCCATGCAGTGACAATAGTTTGCTGCAATTCACGCACAGAGGTGGGCTGCTGGACCAAGTTGTCGATTTGACGCGTTAATTCTGCCCACAAGTTCTCTATCGGATTCATATCCGGGGACATGGCAGGCCACTCCATATGCTCTACACCACAGTCAGCAAGAAAGTGTTGGATCATGCGAGCACAATGAGGCCATGCATTGTCATCTTGGAAGACAGAGTTTCCTCGAAAGGCTGCACGAGCAAATGGAAGCAATGTTTCTTCCAGAATGACCCTGTACTTGAACTGGTTCAGGTTTCCATTCAGAACAACCAGGTCAGTTTTGCCCCCTGCATGAAAAGCAGCCCAAACGGTCACCCCACCACCTCCAGCTTGGACTCTTGGCACTATACAATCTTAGTTGTGGGCTTCATGCACTTGTCTGCGCACTCGGACGCGGCCATCTTGATGATAGACCAGAAATCTAGACTCGTCACTGAAGGTCACGTGATTCCAGTGTCCTGGCTGCCATTGACGGTGCTCTCTGGCCCACTGCAATCGGCGCTGGCTGTGTTGTCTGGTCAGGCGTGGCTTTCTCAGGGGACGCCTGGCACGATAGCCTGCTTGAACCAGTCGTTGGTTGACTAGCCTTCTGGATACAGGCACATTTGTCAGTTGCTGCCACTCAGCCCTAAGCCGATTAGCTGACTTGGTACGGCCATTGCAGACTAACCGGTGCAGCTGGCGCTCACCTCTCCTTGTGGTTCTGCGTGGACGTCCTGGCCTCGGTATTGGAGTAGGGACACCCCTCTGAGCATTTCGTTTCAGGATCTTTGACACCTGACCTTGAGTGATGCCATACTGCCAAGCAATAGCACGCTGTTTCATGCCAGAATTTCGTAAAGCCACGACTCCATGACAAACAGCATTGTCAAGTTGACGGACCATCTCCAGAGGAAGCGGCAATAGCTTTTGTAGACGTGCAGCAGTTGTTTTCCACTAATACAGAACGCAACAACCCTTATATACCCGATTGTGAAGTCAATCGTCAAATGTACCTGTCCTTACATTTTGTCACGCCACCTGTGATATAATCCTGTTATTGACTTCTTGCTGCGAAAGACAATCAGTGACATGGTTCTTTCAACAAAGACATCACCGAAGGGTAAAAGAAACTCACCAGATTGATATATTGAGTTCAGAAAGTAAACCCAAGTCAAGAAAAAAAGATATATTCCATATTAAATGCCAAGTCTGTATATACTAGTATAAAGCCCGTCATAAATGACGGGTTGGAACAGTTTTTGATGGTACAGCCACGTGAGCATGCCAAAGTCTGAAGTCTGGGCCTAGTGTCAGGGATGCTTATATCATCTTTATTTGTCAGACATCCTACAGATGTAAATGAACACTCGTTTTACTCTGCGTGCATTGCCCATCACGTGCAGCAAATTTCACCTCCCTGTGTCTTGTATTTATTGTGATTTAAAAAAACCCGCTTCTGTACACCGACCGTGAGGCTCAGTTTGCAATCCACCGTCTACAATTCAAATGTAAGAGGAATAATTACTCTTCTTTTGTGTCTTCGGAGTCCTTGGGGTCTTTTGTGTCCTTGGGGTATTTTGTGTCCTCTGGGCCATTTGGGTCCTTGGAGTCTTTTGGGTCTTCAGTGTCTTTAGCATCTTTTGTGTCCTTTGGGTCTTCTGGTTCATCGGTGTCTTTTGGGTCATTTGAGTCTTTTTGGTCCTCTAGGTCTTTTGAGTCATTCGAGTATTTTGGGTCCTCTATCTGGATAGTTGGGGTATTTAAGGGTCTACGGTGTACATTGGGTCTTTTGGGGTCTTTTATGTCTTCTGGGTCTTTGCGATCCTTTCAGTAACTGGGATATTTTGGGTCTTCGGGCTCTTTTCGGTCTTTAACGTTATTTGGGTCCTTTTGGTCTTTGTGGTCTTTTCAGTCTTCAGGGTCTTTTCGATATTTTTGGTCTTCACGGTATTTAAAGGTCTTTGGGGTATTTTGGATCTTTGGAGTATTTTGGGTCTTCGTGATCGTTTGGGTCTTTAACAGTCTTCAGAGTATTTTGGGTCATCAGGGTATTTGTGGTCTTTAAGGGTCTTCGGGTCTTTTGGGTATTTGGGGTCTTGATGGGTATTTGGGGAATTTTGGGTCTTCAGGGTCTTTTGGGTTTTTGTGGTCTTTTGGATTTTTAAGGGTCTTGGTTTCTTTGGGGTATTTTTGGTTTTCAGGGACTTGTCGGTCTTTTAAGTCCTCTGGGTCATTTGGGTCTTCAGGGTCTTTGGGGTATTTTGGGTCTTTGGGGTATTTAGCAGTCTTCTGGGTCTTTTTGGGTCTTCGGGGTATTTAAGGGTCTTTGGGGTATTTTGGGCCTTCGGGATGTTTATGGGTTTTCAGGGCCTTTAAGGGTCTTCGGGGTCTTTAAGGGTCTCCGGGGTCGTTGGAGTCTTCATGGTATTTTTGGGTCTTTTGGGTCTTTAAGGAATTGTGGCCTTTTGGGGTTTTTGGGTCTTTGGAGTATTTTGGGTCCATAACAGTCTTCAGTGTCACCTGGGTCTTCAGGGTATGTTGGGTATTTGGGGCCCATTGGATCTTTGGGATCTTTTGTGTCTTCTGGGTCCTTGGGGTATTTTGGGTGCCCTGGTTCATTTGGGTCCTCAGGATTGTTTGAGTCTTTTGGATACTCGGGATCTTTTGGGTATTCAGGGTCTTTTGGGTCTTCTGGGTATTTTGGGTGTTTGGGGTCCATTAGGTCCCTGGTGTTGGCTTAGCGGTTAGGGTACTGGCTTGGGATCATCGGATCCTGGGTTCGAATCTTGGTCGATCGCTGAATTAACACCAGGGGGGTTGACTCAGCCTGTCATCCTTCTGAGGTCGGCAAATTGAGTACCAGCTTGCTGGGATGAATGATCCCGGTGTGTACCCCGGTTTAGAATAGGTACACCGTATCCCTGCGCATCATAAGAGCGTGACCAAGGGTTGGCGTCAGGAAGGGCATCCGGCCATAAAAACATTGCCTCAAACAGGGAACTATGATTGTCATGGGGCCCGCAAGGCTAACCCCCACTCTAGCGGGGGAAAATGGCCTTAAAACGATCATTCATTCATTCATTCATTCCATTAGGTCTTTGGGATTTTTGGGTCTTTGGAGTCCACTGGATCTTCAGGGTCTTTTGGGTCTTTGGGGTCCTCAGGGTATTTTGGATCTTCAGAGTTCTTGGGGGTCTTCTGAGTCATTGGGGTCTTTTGGGTCCTCTGTCATTTGGGTCCCCTTGGGGTTATTTGTGTCTTTTGGATCCTCAGGGTCTTTGGAGTCCATTGGGTCTTTTCAGTCTTTTGGGTCTTTGGAGTATTTTGGGTCTTCGGGGTATTTTGGGTCTTCAGAGTCCTTGGGATCTTCTGGGTCCTGGGGTCTTCATGGTATTTTGTGTCTTTAACAGTCTGCAGGGTATTTTGGGTTTTTGGGGTCCATTGGGTCTTCTGGGTACTTGGGGTATTTTGGGTCCTCGGAGTCTTTTTGGTCTTTTAACCGGTTGACACAGTCGTGTTCAAAGATTGCCCCTTAAACCTCCCCACTCAAATCCCTCCTAAAGCACTACTCCAAGCCTTTAAAACCTAGCCTTATGTGGGGGGACAGACACACACCAACACACACACACACACACACACACACACACACACACACACACACACACACACACACACACACACACACACACACACGCACACACACAAACATGCACACACACACACGCAATGTGTTTTATATGATATATAATATATATATAATATATATATATATATATATATATATATATATCTATATATATATATATATATATATATATATATATATATATATATATATATATATAATATATATATTTATTTATATATATAAAATAAAGTTTTTGTTTGTTTGTTTGTTTGTCTGCACGCGCTAATCTCCTGAACGGTAAAAGATAGGAGGAAACCTCTAAAACAAAAAATGTTGGGACGGGGCCCCTGGAAGGTTATAGGCTAGGTGGCGAGGCTGGTCGAGGCGCACGTCGGCCGGGCTGGGCCCATTTAGCAATTAAAAGCTGACCTGAATTATAGTAGTCAATCTGCTCCGGCCGTGAGTAAAAGCTGAATTATAGTCGTAAATTCATTCAAAAAGAACCAAAAATGTCTGGACGGGTCCCGGGAGGGTTATAGGCAATGTGGCGAGGCCGGTCGAGGCCGCCTCAACCGGGCTGGGCCCATTTCGCAATTAAAAGCTGAGCTGAATTATAGTAGTCAATCTTCTACGGCCGCGAGTAAAAGCTGAATTATGGTATTAAATTCATTCAAAAAGAATCCGGGCAATGCCGGGTGCTTTCGGCTAATATATATATACACAAAGAATTAAGTTAAGCACCCCTACACAACGAATTAAGGTAAGCACCCCCTAATATATATTCTTTGTGTATATGTATACATTGGCATATATTCTAAGGTATGTGAGATCAAATAATGATTGGTATGACATTAGCAATTATCCATTGATGAAATTGAGTGATCAAAGTGAAAAAAAGTGATTGGTTGAGTCAGTGATCCGATCACGTGGGTCCTACACACGTTATTGACGCAAAGATCGCTAGAGGTCTTCTCAGAACAATGACTGTACGTTAGAAAACATAAACGTCATCCACACTGTCCGTGATGGACCTATAGCTCCATACTTAAATTGAGGTGAAAATATGCCTAAAATTCCCAAAAACTTTCACCTTAAATTATTCAGAATAAAATATTGAAAACGGCATGATTGTTATGTTTTTATGTGACCATAATATCACTTCTCCAGAAAATATAGCAATATCATGGGTATATTACACTGTTTTGACGACAACAAACTTGTAATGTGCGAGGTTGTAAAAAAACGGGGGGGGTGCTTAACTTAATTCTTTGTGTATATATATTGTTGCGGATATGGGATTTGCATCCATCCATATCCGCTTGTAAATATTCCCCTATTTCCTCAATACTTCCCAACTATCCCCAATCCCCCATTCCCTAGTCCCATTTTCTGTAAACAACACTCTGTAGACCCGACCTCCCCCTATTTCCCCCATTAAATGTCGCATCCAGGTCCACCGCATCTCACGTAGACAACTATAGGACATCTTGCTAGTTATTCTTAGTCTATGTCAGTTAAGGACTCGTTTCCATTAATTCTGACTCTTCGTTGCACCAGAATGTGATTGTATGGCACCGTTAGGAAGTTTAGGACCTCCCAATACCTCCCCGCAGCTCTTCCTCACGGTTCAACAACAACAACAACAACAGCAGCGGCGGGCGCGGAGGGAGTGTGCGTCCTCACTCCGGCTTGGTTGGTAGGGGGTGTTGGGAGGGCACCAGGCCTTTCCAACGAGCCGCCATCGAACATGTGCTCAACGGGGTTACCAAATAGGGGCTCCCTGTCAGCTTCTCGTCAAGGGCGGAGCCCGGTAACCCCCGCACCCAATAGGAGCGGCGGACCGGTCCCATCTGGGGCGGAGCCAACCAGCCGAGGGCGTGTCACTCCCCGCTGAGCATGCGCAGGAAGAGGGAGGTGACGTCAGATGCGCGCTGAGCTTGGAGAAAGAAAGACGCCACCTCCGAGCGCTGTGAGGCCTCCCTGCATCTTTTGGACCGTGCTTGATCCTGTCCCCGAGCCAAGGTGCACCTTGTGCTATCAACCGACCTGTCCTTCCCTGCCATCAATCCCTGTGTAAGTCAGCCTTGTTCCGTTTGTCTGTGGTCTGTCTGGGATAGATAAGGTTGTATCTAAGTGCCTATCTCTTCTGTGTCTTTTACCTCACTCTACCTTGAAATCTACCCCTTTTCTCCACCACTAATTATATCCTCCTCCGGAGGTCTTGAGAACTGTACCCCTTGCGTCGTTTCATTTATCCCAGTCGTTGTGTCCTTTCCATCATTGATTTAGCGTAGCGCGATTTGGCCAACGTTCGAGTGGAATCGGGTGAGTTTTGGAAGAATCGGGGGAACTGTTAGGTCGCGGTGGACCATCCGCTCGGCCCATCATAACATCTAAACCGCGATCCGTAACAATATATATATATATATATATACAGTGGTACCTCGGCTTACGAGTGCCCCAACGTACGAGTTTTTCGGGATACGAGCCGTCGCTCGGGCGGTTTGTTGCTTTGGGATACGAGCCGAGATCCGATGTACGAGCTCAAAAAATTTATTTTTTTGAATTTTCCGGTTGTGGCTTCCGGTTCCGGTCACGCGGTTATCTTGCCGTGAAAGCATCTCTGCTTGGATATAAAACACGCAATCGTCGAAATACATGAGCGAGGAATCTCCTTGCTCCAGCCGGTGACGTCATCGGCGGGGATCCCCGCCTCCAGAGTGGCTGGTCACGTGACCGCCAAAGCGTGTCGCGCGTGCGGGTATAATGAGCTACACCTGTGGATCACGTGACCACGGAAGCACGCCTCGCTTGAGAGGCATGGCTTTCGGTTTGCGTTTTGCTTTATAAGGCGCGATAAATGGGCTTTTGAGTGTTAGCGGTTCATGGCGTTGACGGTTCATGGCGGTTGACGGTTCATGACGGTTCATGACGGTTCATGGCGTTGACGGTCAAAAACCCATTACATCAATTTTACCAGGCACTGTACAGTAAGTACAGTGGACACCAAATGCACGGTGGAAGGCTAGAAGTAGAAGATCGTCCAAGACAAGTGAGAATAAGCCATACTTTGGAGGAGATGACGTCATTCGCTGGTCCGATAACCAAAGATGTGGTATAAAAAACCAGGTGAGCTAACAATGCAGCAATGAAGGAATTCGGCCAAGGCACCGGCACACAACGACCTACCTACATCGAAAGACTCAATGCCAATGGTGACAGAAGCCAAGACGGCCGGCTTAAACACCGCCGAAAGACCACGGTGTACCAACTTACGATGCAGAACATCTTGCACTTAATATGATGACAACAGGTGCCATCCTCTGACGTACCATTACAGGTACAGGTACAGTACACGTGAGCACAGAGCAAAAGTTCACTGAAACCGAGATTAAGAAAAAAGAAAAAACACCTCGTGGTCCGTGCTCGATATCCGAGTTTCAATCTTTTCAAACACATGATGCTCTCGGTCACGGTATCTCCTGCGAGCTGCTTCTCCTTCAACCACACAAACAACAACTTCTCCATATCTTCATGGATAGAGGTCCGGAGCTTTGAAATAATTGTAACGCCCTTGGCTGGCGTTATAGCCTTTATGGACTCCTTCTGCTTCAAAATCGTACATATCGTAGAAGGAGTACGATCGTACTGCCTCGCCAAGTCGACAACACGCACACCTCACCTGGCATGCTCTTCTCCTCTGCTTAATAAAACCAGTTTATTTCTTTACATTCTCTTGTATTATGTACAGTATATACGAGGTCGTGCTTGTTTATACATTATTTGTTATTTATAAAGTACATTTTTGTTATTTAAAAGCACCTAACAAAAAAAATTGGTGTTTTTTTTTTGAGGCTGGAACGGATTAATAGCATTTCAATGCATTTGAATGGGAAAATTTGCTTTGACTTACGAGCGATTTGGCTTACGAGCTCCGTCACGGAACGGATTAAACTCGTAAGCCGAGGTACCACTGTATATATATATATATATATATATATATATATATATATACAACAACAACACAACATGCATTTTAAAGGCCATTTTCCCTGCTAGAGCGGGGGTTAGCCTTGCGGTCCCCATGACAATCTTCTCCATTTTGCCCTATTTTCTGCATCTCTCCTTGTTAACCCCCTTGCCCGCATTTCTTCTTCCACCATCTTTAGCCAAGTCTTTCTCGGTCTTCCCCGTCTTCTACTGCCTTCTACATTCATTTCCATCACTCTTCTCAACCAGTCACTTTCATCCTTCCTCAACACATGACCAAACCATCTCAGCCTGTTCCTCTTCACAGCATCAATCACAGGCTCTATTCCCATCATCTT
>NC_136269.1:60900526-61178026 GCF_964187855.1 Myxine glutinosa | reverse complement strand
AGTGAAGCAGGGTCGGTCCAGGACCAAATTGAGGGACGCGAGGAGAGCGAAGCAGTGAGGGCGGCAGGGTCGCAAAATAGCGTGGTCGCGCACGTGGGTGTAGCGGCACCAAATTTAGCCGCGGCCGTGGTCGCGGTAGCCGAACCCGAGATGCCAATGAATTGGAACCTGTTTATGAAACAGATGATGGCCTTTATGGTAAAAACAGACGATAATTTCAAAGGGATGGGAAACCAAATGGGGGTAATGAGGGACGAAGCGAGGGCTCGGAGTGAGCGATTGGGGGTAATGGGAAGCCAGATGGGGGTAATGAGGGACGAAGCGAGGGGTACTGGTGAGAAGGTAGACAAAAATTTTGAGGGGTTAGACAACGGGATAAAGGAGGTGAAAAATGGGTTAATGGGGGTAGAAAATAGAATGGCTGCCCAGGAGAATCAGATAGAGGGAGTGAAAAATGGGGTAGAGGGAGAGGAGATTAGAAGAGGTGTGAGTGAGGGGGTCGGAGGAGTGCGCGAGGAGGTGAGGCACTGTAAGGAGCACATGGAGAAGGAGGTGAGAAAGGGGACTGTAAAGTTACAAGGGGGCATAGAGGACCTGACGCAGGAGGTGGAGCAGCTGACGGTGGGACAGACGGAGTTAGTGGAGCAGGTTCAAAGGAACACTGCGGTATTAGGAGGGTTGAAAGCGACACAGAAAGAAGTGGAAGAGGGGGTGAGCGAAATTAAAAAGCGACGGAGAGAGGATAAGAAAGAGATAAAGGAGGAAGTAAAAGAATTGGTCCAAAGTCTGTGTTCGAATCGTGATGATGTGCTCATTAACCGGATGAGGGATTCGCAGGTGATGGAGGAGAAGCGAAAAGAAAGAGGACCCGGTGTAAGTGGTGACCAATATGGTCGTGCGTATGATGCGCCAGGTGATTTAATAAGCTTGGGGGTCGAGATAGACCCGGATGTTCGTGAGAGGCCGTTGGTGAAGTGTGCGACAGGTCTGGTGTGCGAAAATGGAGGTGTGCAAGAAAGTCCGACTCTGGGGTGTGTGAGGAAAAAGTGTGTACCAAGGAGTGAGTGTGCTGGCGAGAGTGAGTCGGTCGTAGCGTGTGTGCGAGGGAGCACATGGGAGCGCGGTGTGGTGAGTGTTGCAGAGGGTGTGACGGGAGAGTGTGCGCAAGAGTGTGCGCGAGAAAGGTGTGTGACGGACAGGTGCATGAGGAAAGAGTGCGCTGTCAGAAGTAAGGAAGAGTGTCCACCTGTGGTGAGTGTTACAGAGGGTGTAACGGGAGAGTGTGCGCGAGAAAGGTGTGTGACCGACAGGTGCATGAGGAAAGAGTGCGCTGTCAGAAGTAAGGAAGAGTGTCCACCTGTGGTGAGTGTTACAGAGGGTGTAACGGGAGAGTGTGCGCGAGAAAGGTGTGTGACCGACAGGTGCATGAGGAAAGAGTGCGCTGTCAGAAGTAAGGAAGAGTGTCCACCTGTGGTGAGTGTTACAGAGGGTGTAACGCAAGAGTGTGCGCGAGAAAGGTGTGTGACGGACAGGTGCACGAGGAAAGAGTGCGCTGTCAAGAGTAAGGGTGAGTGCGCTGTCAAGAATGGAGGTGAGAGTAGTGAGAGTGACAAGGAGCGTGAGTTAGTTGTGACAGGTGAGCGAGGATGTACACCTGGGATGGAAGGATGCACACCTGGAATGGTAGAGCGTGAGTGGGAATGCACGCTGGAGTTGGTGGTGAGGCACGTGGTTGGGTGTGCGAATGAGAGCACACCTGTGATTGTCACAGAGGAGGTGACCGAGGAGGGGGCGCGAAGAGGTGTTTTGGTGAGGTGTGCGAGCAACGAATGTGTGCCAAGGTGTTCGGTGGTCAGGTGTGTGACCAAGGCTGTGAGTGGAATGGGTGTACCTGGGTGTGTAAGGAAAGGTACGAGGAGCATGGAAACGGCTGGATGTGTGAGCAAGGAACGGGCTGCGGGATGTAAGCATGCAGGTGAAGCATCGACGTTAGACGGGATAGAGTTTAGAACGACTTATAGCCGAATCGGGCCCTCGGTGCGTGCTGGGCCTCGCTTTGAACGGCCGCGTCCGTGCTCCACTAGGCGGAGCTGGCAGCCCGATAGAAAGGGTCGTCATGGCGACCACTTTTTGGTGAGACGTGCCGGCAGGTCTAGATCGGGGCATTGGATGGTTCCACGCCGAGGTGGTGTGTGGGATCTCGGCCCGGGTAAGCCCCCGTCCCTGCACCGAGTGCCGGACGCATCCAGCCGCTGGCACAAAACAACCAGCATCCATTGCTTGGCTTTACGAAGCCGGGCTTTGGACAGGGATTGGCGCACCGAGAGGTATTAGTGAGTCGACTGGGTGATGAGGTTAGTGTTTTGGACCCAAAATTGGAGAAAAACAAAATTTGATGATTGGCAAGGGATTGGCAGTAGTGATTGGCAGATGATGGTTAGTGATTGGCAAATTTTTAATTTGTTGAAATTTGATGTGCAAAATTGGTAGTGAGAGACCCCCGATGTGGTGGGATGGCATCCCTGCCACCCTGCCCAAGTGGGGGGCAAAGGAGCAATAGCTTATGGGGTGTATGGCAGTGAAAACTAGCCCGGGTGGGTTAGGATATGGTGTGTAGGGATCTAGCGAGGATTGACATTAGGTGACGTTAAGATTAGTTAGTGACTGATACCTGTAGTGGGGACGCAGGTAGATTAGTATGGATGATAATGACGAGGGAGCGCAATAGTTTAAAGGGACGACTGGGAAGCGCAAGTTTCAGAAGGGAGTAGTTAGCTGAGATGATGCTGTGTGTGTGAGAATTGAACAGGTGTGATTGCACAGGTGTGCAACTGGACAGGTGTGTGGAGCAGTGTATGAGTAGTGAGTGTGGTGGATCAGCGCGGATGCGCTTGGGGAGAGAAGGGTGCAGGTGGCACCAGGTGTGAGAGCACAGGTGTGCAGGTACAGGTGTGTGGAGAGAGTTGGAGTAAGTGGTACGGAGTGGTGCGAAGGTGTGGATGGGGGAAGAGTGGAACCCTTTCACGAGCACCCGGGGCGGGTAGTGTAAGTGTTAGGTAGAGGGTGCAGGTAAATTGTGGTTGGATATTGGCATTTGTGGTGCGGTTGCAGAATGGTGTTGTGAATGGGTGCATTAGTGTTGTGGAAATGGCTGGGCGTGTAGCCTGTTAGTGTGTGTAGTTGGTTGGGCACTCCACCACTGTGAGGATGTCGGCCAGGTGAGGCCGCAGGTGGGCTCTGGGAGCCGGTAGTTGTGAGTGGGTGCCTGAGGATCCCGGGTGTGGATCGGGCAGCCCAGTGCCAGAGAGGGCACGGAGTGGGGAGAGAGCCAGAGGGCCTTCCCCAGGTAGTTAGGTTAGGGTAAGGAGCAGGTAAGCTCGGAGGCAACTGCAGTGGTGGAGGTGTGCAGGTGGGTAGACCCACTGGGAGAGGTACACGCCACAGCCCAGAAATTGTGCGAGGGCACCGGGAGATGAATCGGGGGAGTGAGACCCCAAATTGAAGAGCACCACAGTTTGGCCAATGGGAATTGGTTTTTTAGAACCCATAGTGTAAGAGGGCCAATGGTTTGGCCGGAGAAAGACCCCGGGTAGTGTAAAGTTGTTAAAGTCATTTAGGAAATAGTTAGGATTAATGAACCTGTCGCACCATACGCAGCCACTTACCTGTGGTGATGATGATGACTCCACACCTGTGTTTTCTTTGTTTTGTTGCAGGAGATGAATCGCTGTGTGGATTTGTGAGACGCATCACGACGTGGATGAGACATTGGGGTGATTCCATCTCTCCCTCCCTAGGAGGGACTGATGATGAATTGGTAATGGCAAATTTTGATGTTGAGTTGGAGATGGCAAATTTTGATGAGAGTTGAAAATGGCAAATTTGATTGGTTAGGAGGGAGAGAAGACGAATTGGGTATATGGGAGGAACGGGGAAGACAGTAGGGATGTTTGTTGATTTGTAAAGTAGATGTTTATGGGTAGTGTTGTGTTGTGTGGATACAGTAAGGGGTAAGGGAGGGGCCATGTAGGTTACCTGGTGGGGGGGGGGCGTACGATAGGAACGTACCTGTCTCACCTGGTTCCCATGTGCCCCCAGTGTGCATCACCTTACATTGCGTGCACTTTTGCGCCCTTACCACCTTACTCACTTGTTTCTTCTTTTGTCTCCCACCTCCGAGGATCTGGCTTTGGGGTAGAGAGAGAGGAAAGAGAGGTGCTGGCTGCGCAGTTGTGGGCCTGCACTTTCGCTGTTTGCTGCCGGGATCGATACACCATATGGACCGCAATGTTTGTGGCCACCCACAATGGACCGCAGTTCGTTTGCGGCCAAGCACCACCCGGGGATGGACCTATGGGTCAACGTGGCACCTATGCCATACAGGTGAACCACTTTTAGTTGACACCAAGTGCACCACAAGAAGAGCAAGAGACACCTGCAGGGTTAGGGGTTGTCGCATTTATTTTTATTCCAATGAACAATGGTGACTGCACGGATTGGTGGTGGGGTGGTGCTGTTGATGCTCGGGAAGGGTGCTCTGCACGTTATTAAAGGCCGTCGGCCACAGAGCACTCGTGGGTTGGTGTATCGATGTTGGCAAGCACTCTCTCTCTATGCATAACATCTGCATGTGTTCCTCCAAAAACAGGTCCTGGATCGTAGTGTAAATAGCAGCATAGTCTTGTAAATAATGCTCCCTACCGGCTGTATGTTTAGTTTGAGAATTCTTTCCGGATTCGGTTATCCTGTGGGTGTGTTTCTGTGAGGAGAAGGGTGCAACGTCGCAGGGGGACATATTTACTCATTTGTGAATATCTGTAAAACTGTCGCACTCAGGGTAGAGTTAATAGTAGAGGGAACTACATTGCGTGCCACACTAAAGTAGGTAAAAATTTATCGGGTCGGGACGCCCCGAGGGTAGAGAAGGGTGCAATGTTGCGAATATGGAATTTGGCCTCCATATCCGCTTGTAAATATTCCCCTATTTTCTCCAATACTCCCCAACTTTCCCCAGTCCCCCATTCCCTAGTCCCATTGCATGTAAATAACAATCAGTAGAGCCGACCTTCCCCTTATTCCCCCATTAAATGTCGTGCCCAGGTCCACCGCACCACACGTAGACAACTTTCGGACATCTTCCTAGTTATTCTTAATCTATGTCAGTTAAGGCCTCGTTTCCATTAATTATGACTCTTCGTTGCACCAGAATGTG
This sequence comes from Myxine glutinosa, assembly GCF_964187855.1. NCBI lineage: Eukaryota > Metazoa > Chordata > Myxini > Myxiniformes > Myxinidae > Myxine > Myxine glutinosa. Next base: position 61,172,814 of record NC_136269.1, on the reverse strand, counting down.
ATTATATGGCACCAGTAGTGAGTTTAGGACCTTCCCATACCTCCTCCCATCTTCTTCCCCAAACAACAACAACAACTACAGCTACAACAACAACAACAACAACTACAGCTACAACAACAACAACAACAACTACAACAACGGCGCGCGCGGGGAGTGTGCGTCCTCCCTCCGGCTCGGTTAGCCGCCATTATCCATGCGCCCCACGGGGTTACCACGAAGGGGCTGGCTGTCAGCTCCTCGTCAAGGGCGGAGCCTGGTAAACCCCCCCCGCACCCAATAAGAAGGGCGGACCGATTCCATCTGGGCGGAGCTAACGAGCCGAGGGCGTGTCACTCCCCGCCGGATATACGCAGCCGCTTGCCGGACGTGACGTCAGATGCGCCCCCAGCTTGAGACGACAAGACGCCACCTCGAGCGCTGAGAGACCTCCTGCATCTTTTGGGCCGCGCCATCCTGTCCCTGAGCACAAGGTGCACCTTGTGCTGGCCATCGAATACCCGCTTTCCTAGCCATCAATCCCCGTGTGAGTCAGTTTTTGTCCTGTTTCTCTGTGGTCTGTCGGGAATAATATAAGGTTGTGTCTAAGTGCCTGTCTTCCTATGATGTACCTCTTGTAGTTGTAATCTAACCTTCCGCCTTAATATAACCTCCTCCGGAGGTCTTGAGAACTGAACCCCTGGTGTCGTATTGTGTCATTATAACCCAGCCGGGTGTCTTCTCTTTCCTATTGAGCCAGCGTAGCGCGGCTTCGTCGACGTTCGAGTACAATCGGGTAATTTGTGCGGACACGGCGGCCATTCCGCTCGGCCCACCTTAACATCAAAGTCGTGTCTGTAACAATATATATATATATATATATATATATATATATATATATATATATATATACAGTGGAACCTTGACTTACGAGTTTAATTCGTTCTGTGACCGAGCTCGTAACTCAAATTGCTCGTATCTCAAATCAAATTTCCCCATTGAAATGCATTGAAATGCTATTAATCCGTTCCAGCCCGCCAAAAACCACACCAATTTTTTTTAAAATATACAGTATATATAAAAATATCTCGCGCTTTATATTTCACCTGTATGCAGCATACAAGTTGGCAGGATGGCCTGGACTGGAGGTACGCACACTTGACTCTAAAGTCTAAACTGTCCAGCCTGGGTTTGAATCCCGACCCAGCTATAACCTGTCATGTCGGTGTTTCACAGGCAGGGTGATTCATCAATGTGTGTACCGCTAAACTGGGCGCCCCGTTTGCGTCCCATTAGTTGTTGGATGTTAAGGATCTCACCGTGTTTTCCACAAAGAGAAGGCGAGCTATCGCAGGCACTCTGAACAAGTTGTGGCCTGGCATGGCATGAACATGAAAACATGAACATGAACATGAAATGTTCGACATGAACATGAAATTTTCCAAAATAACCAAAATGCGAAAACAAAAATGCAGCGCTATACGACAGAGATACTGTACGTGCACGGCAAGATAACCACGTGACCGGAACCCACCTGGCGGCGTAAACTCAAAATAACCGAAATGCGAAAACTAAAATGCAGCGCTATACGACAGAGATACTGTACGTGCACGGCAAGATAACCACGTGACCGGGTGGCGAAAGCTCGTAACTCGGATCTCGGCTCGCATCTCAAAGCAATAAACCGCCCGAGCGACGGCTCGTATCTCGAAAAACTCGTAAGTTGGGGCACTCGTAAGTCAAGGTTCCACTGTATATATTGTTGCGAATATGGAATTTGGCCTCCATATCCGCTTGTAAATATTCCCCTATTTTCTCCAATACTCCCCAACTTTCCCCAATCCCCCATTCCCTAGTCCCATTGCATGTAAATAACAATCAGTAGAGCCGACCTTCCCCTTATTCCCCCATTAAATGTCGTGCCCAGGTCCACCGCACCACACGTAGACAACTTTCGGACATCTTCCTAGTTATTCTTATTCTATGTCAGTTAAGGCCTCGTCTCCATTAATTATGACTCTTCGTTGCACCAGAATGTGATTATATGGCATCAGTAGTGAGTTTAGGACCTTTCCCATACCTCCTTCCATCTTCTTCCCCAACAATTACAACAACAACAGAGGAGATGGCGGCGGAGCGGGGGAGGATGCGTCCTCACACCGGCTCGATTAGCGCCATAGACCATGCGCTCCACGGGGTTACCACGAAGGGGCTCCTTGTCAGCTCCTCGTCAAGGGCGGAGCCTGGTAAACCCCCCCGCACGCACCCAATGAGAAGCAACGTGCCGATTCCACGAGGCGGAGCTAACGAGCCGAGGGCGTGTCACTCCCCGCCGGATATATCATATACGCGGCCCCGCGCCGGATGTGACGTGAGATGCGCACCCAGCTTGGAGAAGGAAAGCCACCTGCGAGCGCTGAGTCAGATGCGCCCCCAGCTTGAGCAGACAAGACGCCATCCGAGCGCTGCGACCTCCCCGCATCTCTGGACCGGACCGAGTCGATTCTGACCTTTGAGCCCAGGTGCACCTGGAGCCATCGCTACCCGCCTGTCCTTTGCATCAATCCCCGTGTGAGTCAGCCGTTGTCCTGTTTATCTGTCGTCTGTTGGGAATAATATAAGATTGTGTCTAAGTGCTTGTCTTTCTATGCTGTCCCTCTTGTAGTTGTAATCTAACCTTCCGCCTTAATATAACCTCCTCCGGAGGTCTTGAGAACTGAACCCCTGGTGTCGTATTGTGTTATTGTAATCCAGCCGGGTGTCTTCTTTTTCTTATTGAGCCAGCATCGCGCGACTTCGTCAACGTCGAGTATAGTCGGGTAATTTGTGCGGACACGACGGCCATTCCGCTCGGCCCACTTTAACATCAAAGTCGTGTCTGTAACAATTGGTGTCGAGGAGTGGAATTCGAACCCGGGACTAAATTTATTAGGCCCAAATTTTGGGAGGGAAAATCGATTCGGAGCGCGTACTGCGCTCGACGAAATTATAACGAAAAAAAAAATTGGATTTGTTTTACGAAACTCGAATTTTGCAAGTCGCGCTAAGGCGGATCAAGACGGCTGGGGTCCGGTGGGGGAGAGTGAAGCAGGGTCGGTCCAGGACCAAATTGAGGGACATGAGGAGAGCGAAACAGCGAGGGTAGCAGGCACGCAAAATGGCGCCTCGCAAGAGCGCGCGGTAGCCGAGCCCGCTGTATCAACGGGCTTTAACATGCAGCCGATTGACATACAGGCCCTCATTGCGCAGCTACAGGCAGCTGTACAGATGAGTATGGGGAGCCAAATTGAGCGGTTGGGGAACCGGATGGATGCTCAGGGTGAGCGATTGGAGGGCCAAATGGGGGTAATGGGAAACCAAATGGGGGTAATGAGGGACGAAGCGAGGGGTACCAGTGAGGGGTTAGACAAGAAATTTGGGAAGTTAGACAATAATTTTGAGGGGTTAGACAACGGGATAAAAGAAGTGAAAAATGGGTTAATGGGGGTAGAAAATAGAATGGCTGCCCAGGAGAATCAGATAGAGGGAGTGAAAAATGGGTTAGAGGGGTTAGAAAACAGTATGGAAGGCAAATTGAGGGACATGAGGGACCAAGCGGAAAGGGAAGTTAAACAAATGGAGCAGCAGATAGAGGGGGTCAGAATGGGGGTAGAAACCAAACTGGATGCTCACAGGGAGGAAATGGAGCAGATGAGGGTGGCATCTGGGCAGGAGATGCAAGTGATGGGAGAAGAGATCAGAAGAGGTGTGAGTGAGGAGGTCGGAGGAGTGCGCGAGGAGGTGAGGCACTGTAAGGAGCACATGGAGAAGGAGGTGAGAAAGGGGACTGTAAAGTTACAGGGGGGCATAGAGGTCCTGACGCAGGAGGTGGAACAGCTGACGGAGGGACAAAAAGAACTAACGGAGCAGGTTCAAAGGAACACTGCGGTATTAGGAGGTTTAAAGGCGACACAAAAAGAAACTAGAATCCGGGCACTCGGTAGAGCGCATACCTTCGCCGCAGCTACTGTTCTGTACTTGGCATGGGAGTGTATGCGATGTGAAACTTTATGTGAAATGCGATCGATTTTTAAAAATCAGAATTTGAGCAAATCTGTTTCATTCGTCTGTTAATATGCCTCCCCGATTGACAAATCTGCAATTTGAATTTCATTTGAGGTTGAAATGATTGCGGGAGATCGCGTTATAGTGATGACGTCTTGGATGGACATCCTCTTCTTCAGTCGCTCATAACTTTGAGTGAAATACGATCGAGTTAAAAATAGTCAGAATTTGAGCAAATCTGTTTCATTCGTTTGTTAATATGCCTCATCTCTTGACAAATCTGCAATTATAATTTTTTTTGAGGTTGAAATGATCGCGGGAGATTGCGTTATAGTGATGACGTCCTGGATGGACATCTTCTTCTTCAGTCGCGCATAACTTTGAGTGAAATACGATCGAGTTAAAAATAGTCAGAATTTGAGCAAATCTGTTTCATTCGTTTGTTAATATGCCTCATCTATTGTCAAATCTGCAATTATAATTTTTTTTGAGGTTGAAATGATCGCGGGAGATCGCGTTATAGTGATGACGTCCTGGATGGACATCTTCTTCTTCAGTCGCTCATAACTTTGAGTGAAATACGATCGAGTTAAAAATAGTCAGAATTTGAGCAAATCTGTTTCCCAAAATCTAATCAAATGTGTCCCGTATAATAACCAATCATCCCACCAAATTTCATGCAATTCGGTTGAATACTTTTTGAGTTATGCGATTAACATACACACACACAGACATACAAATAAATACACAGCGATCAAAACATAACCTTCCGCTTTTGCGAAGGTAATTAAAAACGACTTGATAGCGACACAGAGGCAATGTCAGATGGTACGTGAGGGACTGACAACGAGGTTGGACGAGGTGATAGAGGTAATGGAGACGAAGGACCGGCAGGTGAGGACGCACATGGAAACGGTCAAGGTAGCCTTGGAGGACGAGCTTGAGGAGACGTACCGGGGAATAAAAGAGGTGAGGCACAAATTAGAAGAAGTGGAAGAAGGGGTGAGCGAAATTAAGAAGCGACGGAGAGGGGATAACAAAGAGATAAAAGAGGAGATAAAAGAATTGGTCCAAAGTCTGTGTTTGGATCGTGATGTGCTCGTTAACCGGATGAGGGATTCGCAGGTGATGGAGGAGAAGCGAAGAGGAAGAGGACCCGGTGTAAGTGGTGACCAATATGGTCGTGCGTATGATGCGCCAGGGGATTTAAGAAGCTTGGGGGTCGAGATAGACCCGGGTGTTCGTGAAAGGCCGTTGGTGAGGTGTGTGACAGGTCTGGTGTGCGAAAGAGGAGGTGTGCGAGAAAGTCCGACTCTGGGGTGTGTGAGGAAAAAGTGCGTGCCAAGGAGTGAGTGTGCTGGCGAGAGTGAGTCGGTCGTAGCGCGTGTGCGAGGGAGCACATGGAAGCGTGGTGTGGTGAGTGTTACAGAGGGTGTGACGGGAGAGTGTGCGCAGGAGTGTGCGCGAGAAAGGTGTGTGACGGACAGGTGCATGAGGAAAGAGTGCGCTGTCAGAAGTAAGGAAGAGTGTCCACCTGTGGTGAGTGTTACAGAGGGTGTGACGGGAGAGTGTGCGCAGGAGTGTGCGCGAGAAAGGTGTGTGACGGACAGGTGCATGAGGAAAGAGTGCGCTGTCAGAAGTAAGGAAGAGTGTCCACCTGTGGTGAGTGTTACAGAGGGTGTAACGGGAGAGTGTGCGCAAGAAAGGTGTGTGACGGACAGGTGCATGGGGAAAGAGTGTGCTGTCAAGAGTAAGGGTGAGTGCGTTGTCACGAGTGGAGGTGAGAGTAGTGAGAGTGACAAGGAGAGTGAGCTGGTTGTGACAGGTGAGCGAGGATGTACACCTGGGATGGAAGGATGTACACCTGGAATGGTAGAGCGTGAGTGGGAATGCACGCTGGAGTTGGTGGTGAGGCACGTGGTTGGGTGTGCGAATGAGAGCACACCTATGATTGTCACAGAGGAGGTGACTGAGGAGGGGGCGCGAAGAGGTGTTTTGGTGAGGTGTGCGACCAACGAATGTGTGCCAAAGTGTTCGGTGGTCAGGTGTGTGACCAAGGCTGTGAGTGGAATGAGGGTACCTGGGTGTGTAAGGAAGGGTACGAGGAGCATGGGCACAGCTGGATGTGTGAGCAAGGAACGGGCTGCGGGGTGTAAGCATGCAGGTGAAGCATCGACATTAAACGGGTTAGAGGTTAGGTCGACTTTTAGCCGAATCGGGCCCTCGGTGCGTGCTGGGCCTCGCTTTGAACGGCCGCGTCCTTGCTCCACTAGGCGGAGCGGGCGGCCCGATAGAAAGGGTCGTCATGGCGACCACTTTTTGTTGAGGCATTCCGGCAGGTCGAGATCGGGACATTGGATGGCTCCACGCCGAGGTGATGCGTGGGATCTCGGCCAGGGTAAGCCCCCGTCCCTGCACCGAGTGCCGGACGCATCCAGCCGCTGGCACAAAACAACCAGCATCCATTGCTTGGCTTTACGAAGCCGGGCTTTGGACAGGAATTGGCGCACCGAGAGGCAGTAGTGAGTAGACTGGGTGATGAGGTTAGTGTTTTGGACCCAAAATTGGAGAAAAACAAAATTTGATGATTGGCAAAGGATTGGCAGAGTGATGATTGGTAATGGTACAGTGATTGGCAGATGATTGGCAAATTTTTGATTTGTTGAAATTTGATGTGCAAAATTGGTAGTGAGAGACCCCCGATGTGGTGGGATGGCATCCCTGCCACCCTTCCCATGTGGGGGCAAAGGAGCAATAGTTTATGGGGTGTATGGCAGTGAAAACTAGCCCGGGTGGGTTAGGATATTGTGTGTAGGGATCTAGAGAAGATGACCTTAGGTAACGTTAAGTTTAGTTAGTGACTGATACCTGTAGTGGGGACGCAGGTAGACTAGTGTGGATGATAATGACGTGGGAGCGCAATAGTTTAAAGGGACGACTGGGAAGCGCAAGTTTCAGGAGGGAGTAGTTAGCTGAGATGATGCCGTGTGTGTGTGAGGATGGAACAGGTGTGATTGCACAGGTGTGCAACTGGACAGGTGTGATTGCACAGGTGTGCAACTGGACAGGTGTGTGGAGCAGTGTATGAGTAGTGAGTGTGTGGATCAGCGCGAATGCGCTTGGGGAGAGAAGGGTGCCGGTGGCACCAGGTGTGAGAGCACAGGTGTGCAGGTACAGGTGTGTGGAGAGAGTCGGAGTAAGTGGTACGGAGTGGTGTGCATGGTGCGAAGGTGTGGATGGGGGAAGAGTGGACCCCTTTCACGAGTACCCGGGGCGGGTAGTGTAAGTGTTAGGTAGAGGGTGCAGGTAAATTGTGGTTGGATATTGGCATTTGTGGTGCGGTGGCAGAATGGTGTTGTGGATGGGTGCATTAGTGTTGTGGAAATGGCTGGGCGTGTCGCCTGTTAGTGTGTGTAGTTGGTTGGGCACTCCACCACTGTGAGGATGTCGGCCAGGTGAGGCCGCAGGTGGGCTCTGGGAGCCGGTAGTTGTGAGTGGGTGCCTGAGGATCCCGGGTGTGGATCGGGTAGCCCAGTGCCAGAGAGGGCACCGAGTGGGGAGAGAGCCAGAGGGCCTTCCCCAGGTAGTTAGGTTAGGGTGAGGAGCAGGTAAGCTCGGAGGCAACTGCAGTGGTGGAGGTGTGCAGGTGGGTAGACCCACTGGGAGAGGTACACGCCACAGCCCAGAAATTGTGCGAGGGCACCGGGAGATGAATCGGGGGAGTGAGACCCCAAATTGAAGAGCACCACAGTCTGGCCAATGGGAATTGGTTTTTAGAACCCATAGTGTAAGAGGGCCAATGGTTTGGCCGGAGAAAGACCCCGGGTAGTGTAAAGTTGTTAAAGTCACTTAGGAAATAGTTAGGATTGATGAACCTGTCGCACCATACGCAGCCACTTACCTGTGGTGATGATGATGACTCCACACCTGTGTTTTCTTTGTTTTGTTGCAGGAGATGAATCGCTGTGTGGATTTGTGAGACGCATCACGACGTGGATGAGACATTGGGGTGATTCCATCTCTCCCTCCCTAGGAGGGACTGATGATGAATTGGTGATGGCAAATTTTGATGTTGAGTTGGAGATGGCAAATTTTGATGAGAGTTGAAAATGGCAAATTTGATTGGTTAGGAGGGAGAGAAGACGAATTTGGTATATGGGAGGAACGGGGAAGACAGTAGGGATGTTTGTTGATTTGTAAAGTAGATGTTTATGGGTAGTGTTGTGTTGTGTGGATACAGTAAGGGGTAAGGGAGGGGCCATGTAGGTTACCTGGTGGGGGGGGGGGGCGTACGATAGGAACGTACCTGTCTCACCTGGTTCCCATGTGCCCCCAGTGTGCATCACCTTACATTGCGTGCACTTTTGCGCCCTTACCACCTTACTCACTTGTCTGCTTCTTTTGTCTCCCACCTCCGAGGATCTGGCTTTGGGGTAGAGAGAGAGGAGAGAGAGGTGCTGGCTGCGCAGTTGTGGGCCTGCACTTTCGCTGTTCGCTGCCTGGATCGGTACACCATATGGACCGCAATGGTTGTGGCCACCCACAATGGACCGCAGTTCGTTTGCGGCCAAGCACCACCCGGGGATGGACCTATGGATCAACGTGGCACCTATGCCATACAGGTGAACCACTAATAGTTAACACCACCAAGTGCACCACAAGAAGAGCAAGAGACACCTGCAGGGTTAGGGGTTGTCGAATTTATTTTTATTCCAATGAACAATGGTGACTGCACCGATTGGTGGTGGGGTGGTGCTTTTGATGCTCGGGAAAGGGTGCTCTGCACGTTATTAAAGGCCGTCGGCCACAGAGCACTCGTGGGTTGGTGTATCGATGCTGGCAAGCGCGCTCTCTCTATGCGTAACATCTGCATGTGTTCCTCCAAAAACAGGTCCTGGATCGTAGTGTAGATATCAGCGTAATCTTGTAAATAATGCTCCCTACCGGCTGTATGTTTAGTTTGAGGATTCTTTCCGGATTCGGTTATCCTGTGGGTGTGTTTCTGTGAGGAGAAGGGTGCAACGTCGCAGGGGGACATATTTACTCATTTGTGAATATCTGTAAAACTGTCGCACTCAGGGTAGAGTTAATGGTAGAGGGAACTACATTGCGTGCCACACTAAAGTAGGTAAAAATTTATCGGGTCGGGACGCCCCGAGGGTAGAGAAGGGTGCAATGTTGCGAATATGGAATTTGGCCTCCATATCCGCTTGTAAATATTCCCCTATTTTCTCCAATACTCCCCAACTTTCCCCAATCCCCCATTCCCTAGTCCCATTGCATGTAAATATCAATCAGTAGAGCCGACCTTCCCCTTATTCCCCCATTAAATGTCGTGCCCAGGTCCACCGCACCACACGTAGACAACTTTCGGACATCTTCCTAGTTATTCTTATTCTATGTCAGTTAAGGCCTCGTCTCCATTAATTATGACTCTTCGTTGCACCAGAATGTGATTATATGGCATCAGTAGTGAGTTTAGGACCTTTCCCATACCTCCTTCCATCTTCTTCCCCAACAATTACAACAACAACAGAGGAGATGGCGGCGGAGCGGGGGAGGATGCGTCCTCACACCGGCTCGATTAGCGCCATAGACCATGCGCTCCACGGGGTTACCACGAAGGGGCTCCTTGTCAGCTCCTCGTCAAGGGCGGAGCCTGGTAAACCCCCCCGCACGCACCCAATGAGAAGCAACGTGCCGATTCCACGAGGCGGAGCTAACGAGCCGAGGGCGTGTCACTCCCCGCCGGATATACGCGGCCCCGCGCCGGATGTGACGTGAGATGCGCACCCAGCTTGGAGAAGGAAAGCCACCTGCGAGCGCTGAGTCAGATGCGCCCCCAGCTTGAGCAGACAAGACGCCATCCGAGCGCTGCGACCTCCCCGCATCTCTGGACCGGACCGAGTCGATTCTGACCTTTGAGCCCAGGTGCACCTGGAGCCATCGCTACCCGCCTGTCCTTTGCATCAATCCCCGTGTGAGTCAGCCGTTGTCCTGTTTATCTGTCGTCTGTTGGGAATAATATAAGATTGTGTCTAAGTGCTTGTCTTTCTATGCTGTCCCTCTTGTAGTTGTAATCTAACCTTCCGCCTTAATATAACCTCCTCCGGAGGTCTTGAGAACTGAACCCCTGGTGTCGTATTGTGTTATTGTAATCCAGCCGGGTGTCTTCTTTTTCTTATTGAGCCAGCATCGCGCGACTTCGTCAACGTCGAGTATAGTCGGGTAATTTGTGCGGACACGACGGCCATTCCGCTCGGCCCACTTTAACATCAAAGTCGTGTCTGTAACAATATATATATATATATATATATATATATATATATATATATATATATATATATATATATATATATATATATATATATATATATGTATGTGTATATATATATATATATATATATATATATATATGTATGTATGTATGTGTGTGTGTGTGTGTGTGTGTGTGGTGTGTGTGTGTGTGTGTGTGTGTGTGTGTGTGTGTTTTTCTGCTCAACAACTCCACTAAACTGCGAACTCATGAGCGCCTCTCCCTTCTCATAACTCAACTTCAACACCGTGCATCCCTTTCTCATCTCAACTCTCGTGCCGACAAATCCTGTTCAAGGGCTTTGTGCGCTGGCTTATTTAGCCTTGCCCAGCGAACCCTCTCGAACTTACTAGACGTTTCTTGCCACGCCCTATCAAGCCATGCCCACCGAGCTCTGGTTGGCTATTGCCCCTACCGTCACCGCCTTCTGACGCGCTGCTTGACGCGGCCACACCTCGTCCTCACGCTCCTCCCTCTTTCCAGGCCTACCTCGTGTCATTGGGCGAGTTTCCAGCGAAACCAAGGGCAGCGAATGCTGCTGGCGGCCAAAGCGTAACAAACTGCTTCGGGTAGCCCAAAGCGTAACAAACTTGAGGGATGCCAAATGGAGCGCGGGATCGAGTTCGCCCATAGATAGAAATTGGAGGGTGGCCGCAAAATGAATGGACCTAAGCTTATTATTTCTTTACACAACGCAGATGTTACTAGTGAAATGGCCTACTCTTACACATACTATGACATAACTAATTCTAATGGGCCTACGTGTTGCTTGTGGACTAACTATGGGGGGAAAAACCTTTAACCTTTAATGATGTTATATGTACAATTCTCAAAACCTCAACAATATATATATGTATATATATATATATATATATATATATATATATATATATATATATATATATATATATATATATGTATATATGTATATATGTATATGTATATATATATATATATATATATATATATATATATATATATATATATATATATATATATATATATATATATATATATATATATATATATATATATGTATATATATATATATATATGTATATATATATGTATATATATATATATATATGTATATATATATATATATATATATATATATATATATGTATATATATATATATGTATATATATATATATGTATATATATATATATGTATATATATATATATATGTATATATATATATGTATATATATATATATGTATATATATATATATGTATATATATATATATGTATATATATGTATATATATATATATATGTAGCATTTTTAGGCCTAGGGTCCGTAATCGAAATTTGTATCTGTGTCAAAGCCAGTGACGAATTGCAAATCAATAATGGGAGGATATGCTGTGATGACTCCAGTTTTGAGGAAAGAATGTTAAGTCGGACTGTTCTCTGAAGTACTTATTGTACAATTCTGGTGATAAAACTGATAGTTGTTGTCAATACCTATTCGTTAAAACAAAAGTTGGCTATTCTGCTTCCATCCTTGGACATAAAATTTGTCATAATGCCTTTGTCAGAGATGTCTTTAGAAAGAAACCATTATCAATAGAATTTGCCAAAGTATAAAGGCCTAAAAATCATATAATATGTATGTACACGAAAATCACCATTTCCATACACGAGAAATTGTATTTCCATACAATACACGAGAAACGTGTTTATTGACGACATTTTATACATTGTGTTTTCTTTTGCAGTGCAAAGCTCGACATCGTATGTTTCAGGAGGTTTTGGAGAATTTGTGGGATTATATTACCGACATCTCCATTAACGAACCTTTCGATGTTTTTTACGTTACTTCTGCTTGCTCTATTTGGTAAGAGACATGTTCATATGAATCACTGCTGTTTGTGTGAATGTGTTGGAGAAGTCATGAATAAGAATGTCAACGCTACTTGCAGTTAATATTATATTGTAGCGGTTACCGGAAGCATTACACAATTACCTTGCACCGGCGGATGACGCAACCGGTGAGCGGTCACTTGTCCGGACTCGCCCGGGCGTGTCCAGACTTGCCTTTCCCGGGCGAACACTTGGCTTACCTATTTGCATACCACGCCCCGCCTGAGAGGCGTGGCTTTTGTGTGTTGAACTTTACTTATAAATTGCCGCCCGTTCGATGGGCTGATTCAGTGCTTTTGAGTTCTTTCGAGTTGAGCTTAAATAAATAGCTCAGTGAAACTTCGTTCCTGGTGTCGTCCATTTTGTCCGGCTTTATCGTGCGAGCATAGCTCCCACAATTGGTGACCCCATTTCAAGAACATGGCGACGGAGTCATCTGTAGCTTTGAAGATCCCGGGCTTTTGGGAATCGCACGTGGCCGTCTGGTTCGCCAAAGCGGATTCTCAATTCGCCCTGTGGAACATTACAGAGGACACGACGCACTACCACCATGTGGTCTCCGCGCTCAACGCCTCCACCGCTGCCCGGGTCCTGAGCTTCCTACAGAACCTGCCGAACGCCGTCAAATACAGCGCGCTCAAAGGCCTACTCCTCGGTGCGTTTGGACTCACGGAGACCGAACGCGCGCGACAACTACTCGACCTCCCAGAGCTGGGCGAGGCCCGTCCATCCGAACGCATGGACCACATGATTGCTCTTCTCGGTGACCACAGCCCGGACTTCCTCTTCCGCGAGCTGTTCCTCCGGCGGCTACCCGGGCAGGTACGGTTAGCTTTGGCTAACTCGCCCATCACGGACACTCGCGCCCTGGCCAAGGAGGCCCATAAATTTTTCTCGGCCAGGCGACACCGGCGCTCAGCTGAGCGTGATACCCGCCTCGGTGCAGGACAAACAGGCCGCGCTGTGCGGCCCCGCCTTGGTCGCCGCAAACGGCTCCTTCATCCGCACCTTCGGTTCGCGCAGCGTCGCATTCTGCTTCGGGGGCCAGCGCTTCAGGTGGGACTTCATCACGGCGAACGTGCCCATGGTCTTGCTGGGTGCAGATTTTATTTGCACGCATGGGCTTTTGGTCGACGTCAAACGGCGTCGGCTCATCAAAGCGGAGACCTTCAGCTCGCTCGCTTGCTCATTGAGCGGCTCTGCTCCGACCAAGCTAGCCTGCGTGCTCCCGGCCGTGGATGATTTCACCCGCCTGCTCGCCGAGTTTCCCGCCCTCACGCAGCCGATGTTTTCGGCCGTCGCCGTCAAGCACGGCGTCGAACACCACATCCCGACCATAGGTCCACCGGTCTACGCCAGGGCTCGCCACCTCGACCCGGCCAAACTCGCCGTGGCAAAGGCGGAATTCGACGCGCTGGAGCGATTGGGCATTGTGCGGTGCTCGAATAGCACGTGGGCCTCGCCCCTGCCTATCGTGCCCAAACTGGGTGGTGGATGGCGACCATGCGGCGATTACCGCCACCTCAACGATGCCACCACCCCCAACCGGTACCCGATACCACACATACAGGACTTTTCCATCCGTTTGGCGGGGCGGGTGATCTTTTCCAAGGTCGACCTCATTCGGGGCTACCACCAGGTACCTGTCCGGCCGGCCGACGTGCCGAAGACGGCGGTAATTACACCTTTTGGCCTCTTCGAGTTCCTTCGCATGCCGTTCGGCCTTAAGAACGTGGCCCAGGCCTTCCAGCGGCTGATGCACAGCGTGCTGCGTGACCTCACCTTCCTTTTCGTCTACTTGGATGACATTCTCGTCGCCAGCACTTCCTGGGCGGAGCACCTCATCCACCTGCGCACGCTTTTTGAGCGCCTCGGCCAGCACGGCCTCATCATCAACCCGGCGAAATGCCAGTTTGGCGTAAAGGCCGTCGACTTCCTGGGGCACCGCATCACGAACCGCGTTGCCGTCCCGCTGCCTACCAAGGTGGAGGCAGTCACAAGTTTCCCACGCCCCCGCTCCATCAAGGCCCTACAGGAATTTTTGGGGATGGTAAATTTCTACCACTGGTTCGTGCCTCGCGCCGCCCAACTCATGCGCCCCCTGTACGAAGCCCTCCGGAGCAAGCCGGCCAAGCACGACGTTGCCTGGACCACAGAGATGGACGCGGCGTTCACGGGGTCTAAGCTGGCCCTCACCAACGTGACCATGCTGGCGCACCCGGCACTCGACGCACCCGGCGCTCGACGCACCCATCGCCCTCACAACGGACGCTTCCGACTACGCGGTGGGTGCCGTGCATGAACAGTGGGTGAACGGGGCTTGGCAACCGCTGGCCTTCTTCAGCCGGCAGCTCCGCCCTAACGAGCGCAAGTATAGCGCTTTCGACCGCGAGCTCCTCAGCCTTTACCTGGCTGTTCGCCACTTCCGCCATCTTTTGGAGGGCCGCCCGTTCACGGCGTTTGTGGACCACAAACCCCTGGTCTTCGCCATGGCCAAGGTTACGGAGCCGTCGTCGGCCCGCCAGCAGCGCCACCTCTCCGCCGTGTCTGAATTTATGACGGACATCCGGCACGTCGCGGGCAAGGACAACGCTGTGGCCGATTGCCTCTCCCGGTCCAGCACGAACGCCATCCACCTGGGTGTGGACTTCGCCCGCATGGCGGCCGACCAGACCACCGACCCCACGGTGCAAGCCCTCCGGACAGCCGACACAGGCCTGTGGTTGGCCGACGTCCCCTTTGAGGACACAGGTACAGTTCTCCTGTGCAACGTTTCCCTGGGCCAACCTCGCCCCATCGTGCCCACCGGATGGCAGCGGCACATTTTTGACGCCCTCCACGGCCTTTCCCACCCGGGCCGGAAGGCGTCGCAGAAGCTCATGGCAGCAAAGTTCGTCTGGCATGGGCTCCGTAAGGACGTCCGCGACTGGGCCAATGCCTGTGTCGCCTGCCAATGCGCGAAGGTCCACCGGCACACCCAGGCCCCGTTGGCACCATTCGACGTGCCTGTGCGGCGCTTCGACCACGTCAATGTGGACCTGGTGGGACCGCTTCCCTCCTCGCGGGGCTTCTCCCACCTCCTCACGATGGTGGACAGGACCACCAGATGGCCGGAGGCCGTCCTGCTGGCATCAACGACATCCGCCGACGTGGCGCAGGCCTTCATTGGCACCTGGATTGCCCGTTTCGGTGCACCCTCGGACATCTCCTCCGACAGAGGCCCGCAATTCGCCTCCGAGCTTTGGGGCGCGGTCACCCAGGCCTTGGGGGTCAAGCTACACCGCACCACGGCCGACCACCCCCAAGCCAACGGCTTGTGCGAGCGGTTCCACCGCTCGATGAAGGCCGCTCTCAGGGCCAGCCTCCAGGACGACGGTTGGGCCGCCAGGCTCCCGTGGGTCCTATTGGGCCTCCGAACGGCCCCTAAAGAGGACCTCCAGACTTCCACCGCCGAGCTGGTCTACGGCCAGCCACTGCGCGTGCCGGGCGAATTCATCCCTGACGCCACCGGCCCCTGGTCCACGGCTCACCAACGCTGAGGCCGCCAGGAGATTTGCCCCCGTGCCCACGTCCCACCACGGCTGCCCCCAACCCCACGTCCCCCCAGCACTTCGCACTGCGGAGTACGTTTTTATCCGGCACGACGCACACCGGGGACCGCTCCGGCCGCCGTACGATGGACCTTTCCGGGTCCTGAAGAGGGACGACAAGTCGTTCATCATCGACATCTGCGGCAAGCCGGACCGCATCTCCATGGACCGCCTCAAGCCGGCCCATTTGGACCTCGACCAACCTCCACGGTTGGCCCTTCCTCCACGACGGGGCCGTCCCCCGTCAACCAAGCCCCCCGCCCAACCATCCACCGCCACGCCACCTACCACCCCCACACGAATCGCCAAGGGTCGTTTCGGCCGGGTCATCAAGACCCCCCTCAAACTGACTCTCCCGGTCACTTGTCCGGACTCGCCCGGGCGTGTCCAGACTTGCCTTTCCCGGGCGAACACTTGGCTTACCTATTTGCATACCACGCCCCGCCTGAGAGGCGTGGCTTTTGTGTGTTGAACTTTACTTATAAATTGCCGCCCGTTCGATGGGCTGATTCAGTGCTTTTGAGTTCTTTCGAGTTGAGCTAAAATAAATAGCTCAGTGAAACTTTGTTCCTGGTGTCGTCCATTTTGTCCGGCTTTATCGTGCGAGCATAGCTCCCACAATATTATGGTTTAATATATTCACATTTATGAATCAAACTATACAGTATTTGTTTCCTGTCACGCATTTCTCTCTCATCAAATATTGGCATTGCACCATATACTGTGTAAAACCTGACAGAATTTATCAACTTTATCATTAAGGTGCATCTATTTATTACTTGTGCAAAAATGTCAGAATTTCAAATTCTTCCCTGCCTTTTATCCTATTTCCGGGCTATTTTTTTGGACAAATTATTATGGCATTTTATGTCATCTCGACCAATCGAATTTGCCGCTCGCTCTGTCAGGCAAAATGGCAACTCGTAGGAAATATAGATAGTATTCGGAAAAGCAAAGCAAAAGTTTAAAAGACCTATCCCATGTCCTTTTACTACAAAAGTTACAGAAGCTAAAAATCTGAATCCTTAGCACTGATGCTTCCACCCTCTTCTTATGAACTAGGCTACCATAAATCACAGAAAAACACTCTTGAAGCACAATGGTAATTTCCCGTACTGGATCCTATAATTTTACAATCTCAATTTATGAACTATTTCTCTTGACGTTTTGCTTATAAAGTGTATTTTTACGGCGTAGCCCATAGGGCAAAGCTGTCTAGAACAGTATTTGTCCCTCCGTATGTATGTATGTCCCATTGTCCCCTCAAACGTACACCAATCAGAGCTGAGGATCTGGTCACATGACATGGTGATGTGATTACGCCTGGTGTCATTGCGGCGGTATGGCTGCTGACTCTGCACACCGCCATTTTAATTCCAATTTCGTTCATGCCGAACATATCGTCGAACCTGTCATATTTCACAATCGCCATGCTCTACCTCTATGTTTTTCATTCAGTGTGAAACACAAACAAACCGATTGTTAAAATGACCATCAAATATCGAAAGCATCGGCGTTACGGCTCTTCCAACAATACGGTACGTATAGGCCTTAGGCTTCATGCCTAACCTTCGGACCACTTCGTACAAATTAAGCCCAGGTTTCTTAATACAGTAGTGTATCGTTTCAGTAGTATCGTTTTCGTAACAATAATAATACAGTAAATATAGCCAAAACACTTTAATCCCAATGTCGTGAATGGAAAGTTAATGGATTGAAGCGGTGTATGGTTCATGAATAAATGATAAGCGGTGTAACCGTGGAAGTAAGGAATTCGCCTCGGTTTTTTTAATGGTAATATCATTTCCGTGATAATGATACCGTTGTGGCGGGCACAAGGGACAATAATTCCGCGCACCAGTGGGTGGCGCGAGCGTCCAGGCGGCGAACGAAAGCGCATGCCCCGCCTTTCGACCGATCGGCCACACCCGGGGACAAGGCCTCGGGACATATATGGGGGCTCTAACCTCGAGCCCGCCCAGTGCTGAAGTGCGAGCTCTTAATAAAGACTCTTTGTTTGTACCAACGCGTTGTGGCCTACCTCTCTGGCAATCGAGTCGTGTGTGCACAGCACCATACTGGTGACCCCGATTGGTTCAGCCGTTGCTGACCCCCGAACGCGCCATGGCTACCAACGCCGTCAAACTCCCAGAGTTTTGGGAAGCGCAAGCCAACGTTTGGTTTGTACAGGCCGAAGCTCAATTTCAGCTCCGAGACATCACGGCGGACGAGACCCGGTACTACCACGTGGTCGCCGCCCTCGGGCCCGGCACTGCCGCCCGAGTCGTGTCCATCCTTCGGCGCCCGCCGGGCGACAACAAGTACGAGGCGCTCAAACGTCTCCTCCTCGCCACGTTCGGGCTCACGGAGATCGAACGGACCGACCACCTCCTGGACCTTCCCGCCCTCGGCGACACGACCATCCGTCCGGATGGATTTCATGCTGTCGCTGCTTGGAGACCAGCGCCCAGATTTCTTGTTCCGCGCACGTTTTCTCCGCCAGCTACCTGCACAGGTGCGCCTCGCGCTGGCCGGTTCCAAAATAACGGACCCCCACGCCCTGGCTGGAGAGGCCGGCAAGTATTTTGTGGCCTGCGACACGCGGTCGGTGTACGGTGCTGCCGTAGTGGCTCCCGGTGCGGAGGCTCCAGCGCCCCCTGCTTCCCTCGTGGCCGCTGCTACGCCCCGCCCACTACCGCCACCGCCACCACCACCGCCGCCGACACGGCCGCCGTGGGGGCCACCGCCGCAAACCTGGTGCTACTACCATGCCAGGTTCGGCCGCAAGGCTAAAACGTGCCGCCCGCCATGTTATTTTGACAGGTCAGGAAACGACCGGCGCTCACTTGCGGCCATGAGCGTCAGCCATTCCGGCAGCCTCCTGTTCATCACGGACACCTTGTCCGGGCGCCGTTTCCTTTGCGACACAGGAGCGCAGATAAGCGTCCTCCCCGCCTCCACGTCCGACAAGCAAGCCGCGGGCCGGGGCCCCACTTTGCTTGCCGCCAACGGTACACCCATCCGCACATTCGGGAAGCGCTGCCTCTCACTGCGGTTCGGAGGGCAGCGCTTTCAATGGTCGTTCGTGACCGCCAGCGTGCCAATGGCCCTGCTGGGCGCGGACTTCCTTTGTGCGCATGGGCTGTTGGTCGACGTGAAGCGCAGACGTCTCGTCCAGTCCGAAACCTTCAGCTCGCTCGCTTGTTTGCTGAGCGGCTCACTGAGTGGCTCACCTAGCGGCTTGCCAAGCGGCTTGCTGGAAGATTCCGTCCCGGCGAGTTTAGTTTGCACGCTTCCGGCAGCGGACGACTTTACCTGCCTCCTAGCCAGTTTCCCGGCCCTCACGCGGCCCACCTTCTCAGCGGTGGCTGTTAAACACGGGGTGGAGCACCATATACCCACGGTCGGGCCGCCGGTCTACGCCCGGGCACGCCGACTCGAACCCACGAAGCTCGCCGTGGCGAAAGCGGAGTTCGCCAGGCTGGAGCGGTTGGGGATCGTACGATGCTCCAACAGCGCTTGGGCTTCTCCTCTGCACATTGTGCCAAAGCCCGGCGGGGGATGGCGGCCGTGCGGGGACTACCGCCGGCTCAATGATGCCACCACCCCCGACCGCTACCCGGTCCCGCATATCCAGGACTTTTCCGCCCGGTTGGCAAACACGACCGTGTTTTCCAAGGTGGACCTCATCCGGGGCTACCACCAGGTCCCCGTACAACCAGGCGATGTCCCGAAGACGGCCGTCATCACCTCTTTCGGCCTCTTCGAGTTCCTGTGAATGCCTTTCGGGTTGAAGAATGCGGCCCAGGCGTTCCAACGGCTTATGGACAGCATCTTGCGTGACTTAC
Source organism: Myxine glutinosa (assembly GCF_964187855.1). Classification (NCBI taxonomy): domain Eukaryota; kingdom Metazoa; phylum Chordata; class Myxini; order Myxiniformes; family Myxinidae; genus Myxine; species Myxine glutinosa. Next base: position 61,153,171 of record NC_136269.1, on the reverse strand, counting down.
CTTTCCTCTTTGTCTACCTGGACGACATCCTAGTCGCGAGCGCGTCCCGGGAGGAGCACCTGCTCCACCTCCGCACGCTTTTCGAACGCCTGGGCCAGCATGGCCTAATCATCAACCCCGCAAAGTGCCGTTTCGGCGTCGCCACCATCGACTTCTTGGGGCACCGCATCACCAGGCACGGGGCCGTCCCTTTACCGGCCAAGGTGGAGGCGGTCAGGGATTTCCCGCGACCCCGCACGGCCAAGGGGCTCCAGGAGTTCCTGGGCATTGTAAATTTTTACCACCGCTTCGTGCCCCACGTCGCCCAGCTCCTCTGCCCCCTGCACGAGGCCCTCTGGGGCAAGCCGGGCAAAGGTGACATCGCCTGGTCGGAGCCGATAGCTTCGGCGTTTGCGGGCGCAAAGCTGGCCCTGGCCAACGCCACCATGCTGGCGCACCCGGCGCCCGATGCGCCGATCGCCCTCACCACCGACGCGTCGGACTACGCGGTGGGCGCGGTGCACGAGCAGTGGGTGCGTGGTGCGTGGCAACCGCTGGCGTTTTTTAGCCGGCAGCTTCGCCCACACGAACGCCGCTTCAGCACCTTCGACCGCGAGTTGCTCGGGCTCCACCTGGCGGTCCGACACTTCCGCCATCTGCTGGAGGACCGCACCACACGGTGGCCGGAGGCCGTCCCATTGGCGGCGACGTCTGCGGCTGATGTGGCGTAAGCCTTCATCGCCACTTGGGTTGCCCGGTTCGGTGCCCCCTCGGACATTTCGTCCGACCGCGGCCCCCAGTTCACCTCGGAGCTCTGGGCCGCGGTGGCTCAAGGGCTCGGCGTGAAACTACACCGCACCACGGCCTACCACCCCCAGGCCAATGGCCTGTGCGAGCGCTTCCATCGCTCGATGAAGGCCGCGCTCCGGGCCAGCCTCCGCGATGGCAGCTGGGCCGACAGGCTCCCCTGGGTCCTGCTGGGCCTCAGGACGGCGCCCAAGGATGACCTGCGCGCGTCCTCGGCAGAGCTGGTCTTCGGGCAACCACTGCGGGTACCGGGCGAATTTATCCCCGACTCCACGGCTCCTTGGTCCGCGGCGCAACAGTGCTCCGCCCTTCAGGAGACCGCCTGGAGGTTCGCCCCGGTGCCGACGGCACACCACGGTTGACCGTCTTGCCACGTCGCCCCAGAGCTTTGCACGGCGGAGTACGTCTTCGTCTGGCACGACGCCCACCGGGCACCGCTACGGCCCCCGTACGACGGGCCCTTCCGCGTGCTGGAGACCGGGGACAAATATTTCACCATCGACATCGGCGGTGCCCCGGATCGCATCTCCGTGGACCGCCTCAAGCCGGCCCACCTCGATCTGGACCACCCCCCGCAAGCAGCTCTGCCTCCGCGTCGAGGCCGCCCCCCGGCGCTCGGACCCCGGCACCCCCCAGCCCCGCCGTCCCGCTACCCCCCAGCCCTGCACCCATCGCCAGGGGGCGTTTCGGCCGGGTCATCCGGCTTCCCCGCAAACTCACCCTTCAGGTGCGCGGGAATTCTGGGTGGGCGCGTGTGGCGGGCACAAGGGACAATAATTCCGCGCACTAGTGGGTGGCGTGAGCGTCCAGGCGGGGAACGGAAGCGCATGCCCCGCCTTTCGACCGATCGGCCACGCCCGGGGACAAGGCGTGGCCTCGGGACATATATGCGGGCTCTAAGCTCGAGCCCGCCCAGTGCTGAAGTGCGAGCTCTTAATAAAGACTTTGTTTGTACCAACGCGTTGTGGCCTACCTCTCTGGCAATCGAGTCGTGTGTGCACAGCACCACACCGTAACGTTAATGTTATAATGAATGTAATCGTAACACTAATCCCTTCATAGTGACTGTCAAGTTACTAGAGGTTAAAATATATCTTCTATATATTAAAGTAACGGCAGTTTTGTGCCACGCTATGTCATTACGTCTATCTTCAACTAAAGTATCAAACAAGTCCGGCTACGCCGCTGTTCGACTTTTGGTCTTGTTTATCGCTTCAATATCTGGATAAGTTTGTTTGTCAAAAACATGACTTACTTTCCATGTAGTTTCTAAATCACCATTCTGGCCATGAGAATCCTGGTCAAGCTGATAAAGGAGATGCATCATTTCCACTTCACTACTGGCTCCGCTCATTGTTAAAGTTTGGAGGCCACAGCAGCTTACCTCTATTCTCAAGAAACCATCAGTATGCTCACTTCTCAGCTTTGTACTCATGGGTTAAATTACCAAAATCAAATATGACTGAAACTGTTGTCTGCTAGAAAGCCAATAATGAGCATGTTGTGTCATGTGGACGGATGCTCCCTTATCTGCAAACAGACATTTAAATATCCCACAATAACTTTCAAAAATGCATGTCTTTAGGTCTGTACCTGCACTTTCCTTCCCTTGATAGATGAAGACATCAAGCATAGTGCTGACCATCTTGTTCATTCATGACCATGGTAGCAATATTGGTGAATTCCAGCAGAAATCAAGTTTTCCTTGAGATTTATATATTTATAAAACATGACCAATGTGTGGAATATCATGTCGACCTGTTATTCATCTCTGTGTGTTTACAGAGGAGCTGATCATTTACCAAGTTGGAGTTGTTCCGAGCAGATTTTATGAAGCTCTGGAAAACAAGGATCTCACGAGTTTCAAGGAGGTCGCTTTGCTTTCCTTGTTCTACATCGCTTTGAATTCCTTAGTGAGTATTTTCTGTATGGTTAATATACATTTAATTAATGTTATTCATCTACTAGCAAGAGTACCCGGAGTTGCCAGGCAACGCAGGGTTGCTTTGTGCTGGGAATGGGATGGGAGGGAAGGGGGAAGAGACAGAGAGGGGTGGGAGAAAGGCTGAGTGGGTTGGGGCAGAGAATGAGAGGGGAGGTGGGGGGGGGGGGGGAAGAAAAGGGGAGACGAGGGGGAGGGCAGGGGAAGGGGAAGGGGGGAGAGACAGATAGGGGTGGGGGAGAGAAGGGAGGGGAGGTGAGGAGGGGAAGGAAAGGGGGGAGGGTAAAGGAGAAGATGGTGGAGGGAGAGGGAAGGGGAGGAGGAGCAGAGGGGGAGGGAGAGGGGAGATAAGTGGGGGAGGAGGGGAAGAGGGAGAAGAAGGGGGAGGGGCAGAGACAGAGAGGGCAGGGGAGGGAGGGGAAAGGTAGAGGGAAGTAGGGGGGGAGGTGAGTGGGAGGGGAGGGGTGGGGGAAAGATGGAGAGGGGAAGGGAGGGAAGAGGGGGAAGGAAGGGCAGAGGGGGAGTGAAGGGCAGAGGGGGAGGGAAGAGCAGAGGGGGAGGGAAGGGCAGAGGGGGAGGGAAGGGCAGAGGGGGAGGGAAGGGCAGAGGGGGAGGGAAGGGCAGAGGGGGAGGGAAGGGCAGAGGGGGAGGGAAGGGCAGAGGGGGAGGGGAGCGTAAGGGAGCGAGAGGGGTGGGGACGGAATTGGAGGAAGGGCGAGTGGGAGGAGAGGGGGGAGAAGAGGGAGGGTGAGTAGGAGGCGAGGGAAGGGCCAGTGGTGGCACGAAAACCGCCAGGGAGGGGGTGTGGCTTTCCTAGACCAACAACGATTGAACTCCACACTCCTGAGGGGTGGCAAGCAGGGTTCAAACACCAGCCACTGAGCTCTTCCACCCGAATACAAACACCCTGGGGATAATGTACTGCCTCACTCCACCAGGATCTTGACACAGAGGACTCAAATCCATACACTTGTCAAATACGTTTTAAGCTTTGGAAAAAGGCAACAACATGATCTGATAAATTCACTCACAAAAAAACATATTGTTCTTTCTAGCAAACCCATTCAAAATACACATCTCAACCAAGCAAGGGAATTTTCACACAACTCCCACACTTCCGAACTGGGTAAGAATGAGAGCCCAATGACCACCACCCGGTCCGAAATGGAGGACGCCACCTAGAGCGACGCACTCACAGGGACATACAGCACATCCCGATGGGCCTTCAAAAACTATCCAAAATGGCATCACGCTACCTTGAAAGCATGGTCAAGTAAGGGAGAGGTGGGATGGGAGGCACTGACGCAAGAAAATGCTCAAGCCGTCCCCCGCCCCCCCCCCCCTTCCCCTAGAGAATGCCAAAGGAGACTCCTTTAACATCCACAACCATTATTCCCACGTTATTTTCCGAGTTTGGCTCCGGCCAGGGTAGGTCCCTAACAAACACACACCAATAATACATAAACACTCTGGAGTGTCCTCTTTTTTTTTTTGGAAAGTTCAAATATGGTAACCCGACTTTTGCGAGCCAGCTGGGGCAAGTCTTTCACGAGTACACATTGGTGGTGCAACGAAGCCATTGTCTGCAGGCGGGAGGCTTTGGCGATTGGATGAAAAGGTCTGGACAGGGGAACATGAAATGGCAGAATAGGGGTGTGGGAGGGGTTAAGTGTTTAACTCCGATGGGAATGAAGCAGGGCAAGGAACTCACCTCAGAGGGGAGGGATCTAGACGGGACAACACGGTTCTAACACAAGTCTCGCGGTTTTGGGCATAGAGGTGCATGGTGGAGAGTGCGGGGTGCTCGGGTTTGCCGTTGTGAGAGGGCGGTAATGGGTGACGTCGAGGCCACACCCACAAACTGGCACAATATAATTTAGAATTCAAATCGGCGATATCATTGTTAATGGTCTTAAAAACAAAAAACAAGTAGCCTATGTTCAACAGTAAGTCCAATTTGGTCTATGTGTCAAGTTTGGTGGCAATTGGCCCAGTAGTCTGGGCATGATTGGTGTTTCACACACACAAACACACACACAGAGACGCACATAAAATGACTTTTGTTTACTAATGGCGAGTCTTTGCTTTGCTTAATTCTTTTTTTCAGTTGAAAAGTGCTGATTTATACCTCTCTAAGTTGCTTGATATCAACTGGCGAAAATGTCTCACCGAAAGTCTACACTCTTCGTACTTCCGTGGCAAAGCATATTACCAACTGAGCAGCATGCAGGAAGTCATTGACAACCCGTAAGAATGCATCATTGACTTACACTAGACTAGGACTCAGGCCCTTGTAGCTTAAGACTGATGAAGGACTCAATGAGTCCATTGTAATCATAGATAACATGTCAACGATTCATGTCGCATGGGACCTTGATTGCCCCAGATTAAACATATCTTAAGCTCTACCTAAATCTAGTTTAATTACCTTAAATGCCTTAAGCACACCTTGACACAAAATATCATGGAATTTAGAAACTGTAAGATTCTGTCTCAAATGGTGTTGTTTCATTCATTAAAGTAGAATGGCACTTGGTCGAGCGCGTAGTCTCGCCTTGCTTGCTCATTCTGAACAGAAATACCATTAACTGAACACGCTACTATGATGGCCGACTGCTATTATCGCCCTTGAACCCTTACCACCCTCTTATGTGACATACGTTGGCATTATCTATAGCTTTGTTGATAATTCATTGACTATTAGGATATTTAAAAGCCACTTTTCTGCACATTAACGCAAAATTGTATCAATTACAATGAAACTCGACGGCCCATGTCGAATCTGAGAGCAAACGTCTTTCTGACAAGATAATTTGACAAGGAACATTTTTGTACCAGTTTGACGTCTCCACAATTATCCGTTCAACAGTTAATTGCTACAAATGTGTTTTTATGCCTCCGTTGACGAAACGCCGGAGGCATTATGTTTTCTGGTTGTCCGTCCGCTGTCCGTCCGTCCGCTGTCCGCCCGTCCGTCCGTCTGCGATAGGTTTTCGTTACCGCGATAACTTGAGAACAGCTGAAGGGATCTTGGTAAAACTTGATGCAAGTATGTATAATGAGGTAATGATGAACTGATTAGATTTTGGGGTCACGAGGTCAAAGACCAAAGGTGAGAGGTCATGCTAGGTAAAAATCCTGTTACGTTACGTTACGCATTTGGGTGATGATGCTGTGGTTCTTTGTATAGAGGGTTGTGCATCCATTGTTGGATTCAGAGAGCTTGTAGGTAAAATCTGTAAGATTGTCAAAGAGGATGCTTTGGTAAGAAAGATCACAACCGAGGCACGTGGCATTCCATTCAGCAATAACAACTTTGATCTTGGTGATTTCACCCATGCCAAAACAAAGCAACAGACAAGTGCTGCACTGCTTAGGTTTGTCTCAAAGCTCATCTCACAAGGTGAAATCACAAAAGCGTCACTAAGCCTGTCACAATCCATACAATCTCACATGATCAATGAACGTAACCAAACAACGCTTGGGTTGGGTGTCAAACTACACCACAAATTTGGTAGCAGTGATCTCATTCGGATCTTATATGAGCTTGGGTACATTGTGTCATATTACGAGGTGCTGCGGTTCCGGAAGTCGGCGGCGAAGTATGTCGGTGACAATGCTGCCACGCTACATCGGATGATGGGGCTCTGTCGGACAGTTGGAATCGTATTTGGCTGGTATGACAACTTCGACTTGCTGGTGTCAACTCCAAATGGTCGCCGTGAGACCCACGCCATGGCAACAGAGTTTCAGAGGCAACCAGCTGGGATCATCGAGGCCGGCAGTGCTCAGCCTGGCATCAGTACTCTCATAATCCCTCGCCTCACGTCAAAGCAGGCCAAGTCTGTGGGAAATAACAGGCCCGTACCACTTATGCACTATACTGGCCATAAGAAGGTGAAGCCCCCTGCAGTGCCCACTGGCAAGACCACCGGGATCAGCTACACCGAGGCTAGTGGTTGACAGGCCAGTCTGGTGGGTGGTGGCTGCCCAACAGAACGACACACAGTGGCTCAACAGCCTGAGCCAGGGGCAAGATGCTATGGAGTGGAATGGAGTCAACAATCAGCTAGCCAGGAGCCAGGGCACACTCAAACCTGCGAGCACCTATATGTTCGGTCCATTGATTGACGCGCCAACCTCGCACCCGGACACCATCCTCACAACACTCACGCACATGCAGAGGTCACTGCTTGACATGGGGATGACATACGTTCATCTTTCCATTGACATGCAGTTGTTTGTAGACACCAAACAGGTGTGCTGGTACCAGCCCTGCAGTTCCAGAACATAATCGCCCATCCCCGGTGTGTACCCCGGTTTAGAATAGGTACACCGTATCCCTGCGCATCGTAGGAGGCGACTAAGGGTTGGCGTCAGGAAGGGCAACCGGTCATAAAAACATTGCCTCAAACAGGGAACCATGATTGTCATGAGGCCCGCAAGGCTAACCCCTGCTCCAGCGGGGAAAATGGCCTTAAAACGACCATTCATTCATTCATTTCATTCTGGTGGGATGCATATTATACAGTCGTTCATTGGCTGCATCGCGAAGCTGATGAAAGGTTCAGCGTTGGATGTGTATGTGTCCGCAGCATAAGGGGGTCTGACAGGTATCTTCAATGGGAAGTCCTGGGTGAAAGCCATGCGGTCCTTTCGGGGCGTAACAGCGGCGCTCTTGAAGCGGTTTCCATCATCAGGGCCAAAGACCTTTGAGCAGATAGAGAAGTATCTGGACACTGCTTGCCTCCATCCTACTGGCCGGCTCTGGGTGGACAACTTCCTTCTCCCCACACTCCTTGTCCACCAGTTTGAGCGTGCAGAGAGAGAGGATGACTTCTACCTAAAGCAGCTGACCATGGAGCGCATGCTGAAGCACTTCTTCCTCGCTGGTCATGTACAGTACGCACGCTGTCTCACCCAGTACCTGCTGGAGATGCGTGCACTCTCTGCTGAGGCCAAAACGGGACCGTGTCATACCTTGTCCTTTGATCTTGACCTGATATTCACCTTGAACCGAAAAAATAACATCGGAAATAGATTCTACACCTCCCAAAACCCCTTAAAAGAGGTATTGTACATCATTCTAGGACAAACGGTTCCAAAGTTATCTATCTATAATTCCAGTAATCTCTGTCTGTACGTTTGTACGTTTGTCTGTCTGTGACCGCTGTTTCTCGACAACCACGGGTCCGATATACTTTTAACTTGCCAGGTATATTGCTGGGGACCCGAGGATGTGCCTTTTCAAGGTTTCATATTAATCGGACAATTACTTACCGAGCTATGTCCAAAAAACGATTCAACCAATCAGAGAGCAGCGAACGATCGCGTGTGCCGGCGTTGCGAATGGACCAAACCATTCCATGTAAATAGAGGGGGGGGGGGTTCTGTGGTCGTTGCGAATGGACGAAACCATTTCATGTAAATAGAGGGGGGGGGGTTGTCACTGTACTCGCAAGCCGTTCGCCGTTCGCTTTGGCGTTGCGAATGGACCAAACCATTTCATGTAAATAGAGGGGGGGGATATAATTTTAGATAGATATATAGTACGGGCATATATATAGTACGGGCATGCCCTAGTCTATCTATAATTCCAGTAATCTCTGTCTGTACGTTTGTTTGTCTGTGACCGCTGTTTCTCGACAACCACGGGTCCGATATACTTTTAACTTGCCAGGTATATTGCTGGGGACCCGAGGATGTGCCTTTTCAAGGTTTCATATTAATCGGACAATTACTTACCGAGCTATGTCCAAAAAACGATTCAACCAATCAGAGAGCAGCGAACGATCGCGTGTGCCGAACGTGGCGGGCACACTCTGCCTCGGATGGCACATTTGAGAGCGTATTCATTTATTTCACGTTTGCAAACTATGTTGGCGTTAAACTATGTTTTACAACTAATAAAAACGAATTTGCGATTCATTCGCTTTCCTGCGCGTTTGTGCACGCGATGGCGATTTCTTTACCAAACTCCGGAAGCCGTTCGCTTTGGACCAAACCATTGCATGTAAATAGAGGGGGGGGATTGTCACCACTCGCAAGCCGTTCGCTTTGGACCAAACCATTTCATGTAAATAGAGGGGGGGGGATATAATTTTAGATATAGATATAGTACAGGCATGCCCTAGTCTATCTATAATTCCAGTAATCTCTGTCTGTACGTTTGTTTGTCTGTGACCGCTGTTTCTCGACAACCACGGGTCCGATATACTTTTAACTTGCCAGGTATATTGCTGGGGACCCGAGGATGTGCCTTTTCAAGGTTTCATATTAATCGGACAATTACTTACCGAGCTATGTCCAAAAAACGATTCAACCAATCAGAGAGCAGCGAACGATCGCGTGTGCCGGCGTTGCGAATGGACCAAACCATTCCATGTAAATAGAGGGGGGGGGGGTTCTGTGGTCGTTGCGAATGGACGAAACCATTTCATGTAAATAGAGGGGGGGGATTGTCACTGTACTCGCAAGCCGTTCGCCGTTCGCTTTGGCGTTGCGAATGGACCAAACCATTTCATGTAAATAGAGGGGGGGGATATAATTTTAGATAGATATATAGTACGGGCATATATATAGTACGGGCATGCCCTAGTATTTGCAATATGGCCACCAGAGGCCGTCTCGGATTTATGGAATTTACCAGAGTTGCCCAAAGATGAAGTTTGGGCAACCAAGCTGAATTTTCTGTAGGAACCCATGGGAGTATAAATCCATCAAAAAAACTTCATAGGATAGAACATTTCTAGGTTAATGAAATGACCAATGGACTTGAAGGTTGGTCCAAGTCATTCAAGAACCGGCTGGCCATGCCTGACGTTCACCTAGTTATGGCAGGAATTTGGCCATGGTGCTGGTGATACTCGTCTACTCTTTGTGAAGCACACCATGGGATCTTTAACGTCCACCAACCCATGCTAGGAGAAAGGGAACCCCAGTTTAACGTCCATCCGAGGGACGGCACACACATTGATGAATACCCTGCCTGTGAAATACCAGGATGACAGTTTATACCTCGGTCGGGATTCAAACTCAGGCTACACAGCTAAGAGGTGAGTGTGCGTACCGGTACCTCCAGACCCTCCTGTCAGCCCACCAAGTTCAACATCAAAGGCGTAATTTTAAATGCCCAAAGAGTGAAGATAGTCAAATATGACTTTCTCCACAAATGGTGTGTTCTGTTAGCAAGCAGCTTGCTTGGTGTGTTCTGTTAGCGAGCCGCTTGCTTGGTGTGTTCTGTTAGCTAGCTTGGTGTGTGCTTGGTGTTTTCTGGTGTGTTCTGTTAGCTTGCTTGCTGTTAGCTTGCTTGGTGTGTTCTGTTAGCGAGCAGCTTGCTTGGGGTGTTCCTATAGCAAGCAGCTTGCTTGCTGTGTTCTGTTAGCGAGCTGCTTGCTTGGTGTGTTCCGTTAGCTAGCTTGGTGTGTGCTTGGTGTGTTCTGGTGTGTTCTGTAAGCTTGCTTGCTGTTAGCTTGCTTGGTGTGTTCTGTTAGCGAGCAGCTTGCTTGGGGTGTTCCTATAGCAAGCAGCTTGCTTGCTGTGTTCTGTTAGCGAGCTTCTTGCTTGGTGTGTTCCGTTAGCTAGCTTGGTGTGTTCTGGTGTGTTCTGTTAGCTTGCTTGCTGTTAGCTTGCTTGGTGTGTTCTGTTAGCGAGCCACTTGCTTGGTGTGTTCTGTTAGCGAGCCGCTTGCTTGGTGTGTTCTGTTAGCGAGCCGCTTGCTTGGTGTGTTCCGTTAGCAGCTTGCTTGGTGTGTTCCGTTAGCGAGCAGCTTGCTTGGTGTGTTCCGTTAGCGAGCAGCTTGCTTGGTGTGTTCCGTTAGTGAGCAGCTTGCTTGGTGTGTTCCGTTAGTGAGCAGCTTGCTTAGTGTGTTCAGTTCGTGAGCCGCTTGCTTGGTGTGTTCCGTTAGGCAGCTTGCTTGGTGTGTTCCGTTAGCAGCTTGATTGGTAAGCTTCATTGGTGTGTAAGCTTGATGTGTGTAAGCACATCTTGCTTGAGGTGTGTAAGCTTGATTGTAAGCTTGATTGGTGTGTTCTGTTAGCGAGCAGCTTGCTTGGTGTGTTCCGTTAGTGACCAGCTTGCTTCTTGTTTTCCGTTAGCGAGCAGCTTGCTTGGTGTGTTCCGTTTGTGAGCCGCTTGCTTGGTGTGTTCCGTTAGGCAGCTTGCTTGGTGTGTTCCGTTAGCAGCTTGATTGGTGTGATCTGTTAGCGAGCAGCTTGCTTGGTGTGTTCCGTTAGTGACCAGCTTCCTTCTTGTGTTCCGTTAGCAAGCAGCTTGCTTGGTGTGTTCCGTTAGTGAGCAGCTGGCTTGGTGTGTTCCGTTAGCGAGCAGCTTGCTTGGTGTGTTCCGTTAGCAGCTTGCTTGGTGTGTTCCATTAGTAGCTTGCTTGGTGTGTTCCGTTAGCGAGCCGCTTGCTTGATGTGTTCCGTTAGCGAGCAGCTTGCTTGGTGTGTTCCGTTAGTGAGCTTCTTGCTCGGTGTGTTCCGTTAGTGAGCTGCCTGCTTGGTGTGTTCCGTTGGCGAGCCGCTTGCTTGGTGTGTTCCATTAGCAGCTTGCTTGGTGTGTTCCGTTAGCAGCTTGCTTGGTGTGTTCCGTTAGCAGCTTGCTTGGTGTGTTCCGCTAGCAGCTTGCTTGGTGTGTTCCGTTAGCAGCTTGCTTGGTGTGTTCCGTTAGCAGCTTGCTTGGTGTGTTCCGTTAGCAGCTTGCTTGGTGTGTTCCGTTAGCAGCTTGCTTGGTGTGTTCCGTTAGCAGCTTGCTTGGTGTGTTCCATTAGTAGCTTGCTTGGTGTGTTCCGTTAGTGAGCCTCTTGCTCGGTGTGTTCCGTTAGCGAGCCGCCTGCTCGGTGTGTTCCGTTAGCGAGCCGCTTGCTCGGTGTGTTCTGTTAGCGAGCAGCTTGCTTGGTGTGTTCCGTTAGTGAGCCACTTGCTTGGTGTGTTCCGTTAGTGAGCCGCTTGCTTGATGTGTTTGGTTAGCAGCTTGCTTGGTGTGTTCCGTTGGTGAGCCACTTGCTTGGTGTGTTCCGTTAGCAGCTTGCTTGGTGTGTTCCGTTAGCGAGCAGCTTGCTTGGTGTATTCCGTTAGTGAGCCACTTGCTCGGTGCGTTCCGTTGGCGAGCCGCTTGCTTGGTGTGTTCCGTTAGTGAGCCACTTGCTTGGTGTGTTCCGTTAGCGAGCAGCTTGCTTGGTGTGTTCCGTTGGCAAGCCGCTTGCTCGGTGTGTTCCGTTAGCGAGCCGCTTGCTCGGTGTGTTCCGTTAGCGAGCCGCTTGCTCGGTGTGTTCCGTTAGCGAGCAGCTTGCTTGGTGTGCTCCGTTGGCGAGCCGTTTGCTTGGTGTGTTCCGTTAGCAGCTTGCTTGGGGTGTTCCGTTAGCAGCTTGCTTGATGTGTTCCGTTAGCGAGCAGCATGCTTGGTGTGTTCCATTATTAATCAGCTTGCTATTGCTTGCCAAGCCAGACATTCCGTATCAACCGCTTTACAAACTGCTCGTCCAGTCACTTGGCAAAGGAGAAAAGCGATTTCGTCCAGGTAAAATAAGGTTTGACTTTAAACAAATTGCAACAGAATTATGAAATAAAGAGTACGAACACAAGTAACCCTATGGCTATTCAGTTTGTTTTTATGTGGATTGTTATTGTATGCTACATGGTTCTCAATGCATCAATTGCATTATTAGCGCCCATTGGACTTAGTCTGAATCGGGGCTTATGGATTTGGTCTTGTGCGTCCGTGTATCTGCAACCGTATCTCGGAGATGTATGGACCGATTTTGTTCGTGCTTGGCACAAAGACAATACCCGACGGTATGCATATGCACATCATTTTGTTTCCCGATGTGATCAAAGGTGGCCGACTGGTGGTCAATTCAGTTCTAAAAAAACCCAGGTTGAACAGGTCCTCAACCATTTCTCAGACATGCATTTGCCGATGTTGTTCAAACTTGACACACCGATAATTAATGAATGATGGCTTACATATGCACGTCATTTATTTTGAGATCAGATCCAAGATGGCTGACTGGCAACCATTTTGTTACTAAAACGTGTCTCCAACTATTTCTCGGATATGCATGGTCCAATTTTCTTCAAACTTGACACAAAGACAATACATTAGAGTATACATATGCAGAAGATCTTGTTTTGTAATTCGACCAAAGATGGCTGAATGATGGCCTTTAACTCCACACAGCAAAATTACTAAAACCACGGCGGGGCGATGACATTTTATGTATTTTTCTTCTTGTTTGTATTATCGTGATAATGAGGTCCATTATCGTGCTATATGTTTTTCCATTGCCGATCAGGCCTAAATTATATATATATATATATATATATATATATATATATATATATATATATATATATATATATATATATATATATATATATATATAATGGTATCTGTAATCTGATTCTCCAACCTAATGAGCGGACAACATGACGTCATTGCCATGCACGTCCGCCTTGCCTGCAAAGTTCCAGAGGAACCATCTAGCAGTGCGTCATTACGGATTACGTCACCGCGTGGCAGGCGGTGCTTATCGCTCCCAGCAAGGTGCAGCAGCAGCTGTATGGGACACCTTGCTGGCGGTTCTCCACTGATGATATGAAGGTCGCATAGTGACTGATATAAAAACCGAAAGGGTCACAGAGTTACAAGTGTATGGAAAGCCTCACTGCGTTGCCCTGATGAAGCCCCAACAAGGGCGAAACCAGGTCGGTAACTGTGAGTTTTGCATGCACTTGTGACAGTATCTGTATTTATAATCCGTAATGACGCACTGCTAGATGGTTCCTCTGGAACTTTGCAGGCAAGGCGGACGTGCATGGCGATGACGTCATGTTGTCCGCTCATTAGGTTGGAGAACCAGATTACAGATACCATTATTAGTAACTCCCAACCGCAACCAGGTCGACTCCATATGATGAGTGGATACCAGAGATAACGTCACCGCGTGGCAGGCGGTGCTTATCGCTCCCAGCAAGGTGCAGCAGCAGCTGTATGGGACACCTTGCTGGCGGTTCTCCACTGATGATATGAAGGTCGCATAGTGACTGATATATATATATATATATATATATATATATATATATATATACAGTATATATATATATATATATACAGTATATATATATATATATATACAGTATATATATATATATATATATATATATATATATATATATATATATATATATATATATATATATATATATACATACATACATATACACTGTATATGGTGTTTCAAAAAGATTGATACAACTTTGACTTCCTGCCATTTCTTTGTCTTTTGACTTGACCTATAACGTTTTCCTTTTCAGGGTTTGGTGGTGTTATCGTTGTATTTGTTCCCTGGGATTTCTAGCTCTATAGCTCAACGATGCCATTGACAGTGGAGCAGAAGACAAAAGTGGTGCCTCTGTGCTATGAGACTAAATCATATGTAGACACCCCCTGGAGGTTCTGCCGGGAATACCACCTCAGAACACGTGATGGACCCACAAATTGTACCATTCAACGTATTGTGAAACATTTTGAACGCAAGGGTACAGTGCAAAACCAGAGCAAGGGCAACAGTGGCAGGCCAGCATCAGTGACCAAGAGCCAAGCCAACATTGACGCCGTGCGGGATTCTGCAGTGGACAGTCTCAAGAAGTCCCACCGCCGGCGCTCCCAAGAGCTGGGCATAAAACCAACATCAGTCTGGCGTATCCTCACGAAGGAACTGAAGATTTTCCCATACATCATCTCTATTAGACATAAACTGAGTCAAGATGACAAAAGAAGGAGACTTGATATGTGCAACAAACTGGATCAACCTGATGTGGTTCAGTGATGAAGCCCATTTACACTTGAACGGTGCCATCAACAACCACAACAACATTTTCTGGGGGGCATAACCACCTGAGACCTACAGGAAAGTTGGACAGAACTTTGGAGTCAGGATCAATGCCTGTCTGAACCGTGGAGGGACACATATCGAGAATGCCAATTACAAGGTTTTTGCGAAAATACCGATTTCAGACCTTGGGCTCTCACTAATTCTAGCACTTACTGCAATAGCAATCAGTGATAGAAAATACCATGTCATAAGCTTTCAAGAAATGTTTGGTTCACGTTCCTGAGGTTTCCGTTTCTTTGTAAATAAACGTTTAAAGTTGTATCTCTTTTTTTGAAACACCCTGTATACATATATTCACATATTTAGTTTGATTACAAAATTTCATCAGTTTGAGAACAAAGTGGATGGGGAGGGGCTTTGCCGTTTGAGATGCTTTCTAATCTTTTTTTATTTTATTGGCAATACAGTATGTCATGACATGGAATATTTACAATATTGTAAATCCAATTTGCAATTGGAATCATTACAATATTTTCAACACAGTTGTTTGCATCTCATGATACCTTGTAGCACTCCATTTGTAGCAATGAGATAACAAATATTTTTTCAAGTGTATGATAATTATTTTTCTGGTTTAGTACTAACAAATTGGTGTGCTATTTCAGAGACCAACGAATCATGCAGGATGTGAAAAAGTTCTGCTCACGATTAAGCGTGATGGCCAGTAAGGTGGTTGTGTCACCTTTCACCCTCACTTACTACACCTACCAATGTGTTACCAGGTATGCATGATTAGATGACAGCTCGAGGTAAAGCCAATAGGGTTTTTAATTTTAATTTCAGGGGGATAAATTGAATATCAAAGGAGGTAGAGTTAACATTGTACATGGGTTCATTGAGGCCTCACCTCAAATATTGTATAAAGTTTTGGTCCATTGTGATCATAGATAAACTGCCAGACATCACCATCCCATGCAATCATTGCTCGGGCCTTGTCCTTTCAGACGAATGAACCGGCTGTGGACGACAGATCTCGTTAGAGTTTCAATACGTTGGAAACAGGAGAATAAAGATCTGTTTGGCTTTCCTGGCAGATGACTAACAGCCTCTAACCTCAACCATAACTATCCATCGCTTAAATTGGTAATTGTCCGGTGGAAGATTTGACCACATATCCACCCACTGTTGAACATTAAATTGGTAGTCAGAATTGGGATCAGGACACTGACCGTTTGAATCCGACTACCATTACAATACTATATATATATGAGGGGCAATCAATAGGTAACCTTAAAATATTTTTCACAACTTGTTTATTGCATGTACAGTCAAATGAAAAAGTAAGTACACCCCATGTAAAGTTTTGACGTTTTCAACATATTTCAACACACAGCTATTTGATCTTCATTTCAACAATATTGAGAGATAAAGGTGATATAATACAACAAATATCATGAAACATTTACATTTTGTAGTCCATTGTATAATTTAAAAAAACATAAATGCAAATTTCGCATGTGGAAAAAGTAAGTACACCCTTGGCTCCAATAGGTGGTATTGCCCACTTTGGCAGAAACAACCTCAAGTAGGCGTTTCTTATAATTGTCTACCAGTCTCCGACATCGACTGGGAGAAATTTTTGCCCACTCCTCGTGCAGAATTCTTTCAGCTGTGCGATGTTTGAGGGGTTTCTTGCATGCACAGCTCGTTTCAAATCCCCCCACAACATCTTGATGGGATTTATATCCGGGCTTTGACTTGGCCATTCCAGACCCCTCCATTTCTTTCTTTTCAGCCATTCCTTGGTGGAGTTACTGGTATGTTTAGGGTCATTGTCATGTTGCAAGGTCCACCTTCGGTTGAGCTTCAACTTTCCGACAGATGGCCTCACATTATCCTCAAGCACCCTCTGGTACAATGAAGAATTCATAGTGGATTCTATGATGGTGAGCTGCTCAGGCCCTGATGCAGCAAAGCTGCCCCAAACCATAATATTTCCACCACCATGCTTTACAGTTGGTATCAGGTTCTTGTGGTCAAATGCTGTCTTTGGTTTTCGCCAAACATGTCTTCTGGTACTGTGGCCAAATAGCTCTACCTTTGACTCATCTGTCCAGAGCACATTGTTCCAGAAGTGCTGGTCTTTGCCGAGGTGTTCATTGGCAAACTTTAGTCTTGCCCTGATGTTCTTTCTGGACAGCAAAGGTTTCCTCCTGGCACACCTCCCACGTAGATCAAATTTGTGCAGCCTCTTTCTAATGGTAGACTCGTGCACTTTGACATCAACAGTGGCAAGAGCTACCTGTAGGTCCCATGATGACATTCTGGGGTTCTTAGAGACTTCTTTCAGCATCTTTCGGTCTGCTCTCGGGCTGAACTTGCTGGGGCGGCCTGGCCTGAACAAGTTGGCAGTTGTTTGGAATGTTCTCCACTTGTAGATGATCTTCCGGATAGTCAAATGATTGATTTCAAATTGTTTGGAGATCTTTTTAAATCCCTTCCTAGACTCGTAGGCATCTATAACCTTCTTTCTGAAGGCCTCAGAGAGCTCTTTTGATCTCGGCATGGTGACACCACACACTTCAACAACAAAGAGCAAACCAAACTAAATGTCTGAGGTTTAAATAAGACAGGTTCCTCCAAGATCCTCTCTAACGATGTTCTAATCATTTGCACTTGAGCTGGTGCACTTGATTCTAATTTTAGGTATTTGAAGTAGTGATAAATGTGGGGGTGTACTTACTTTTTCCACATACCAAATTTGCATTTATGTTTATTTAAGTTATACAATGGACTACAAAATGTAAATGTTTCATGATATTTGTTATATTATATCACCTTTATCTATCAATATTGTTGAAATTAAGATCAAATAGCTGTATGTTGAAATATGTTGAAAAAGTCAAAACCTTACATGGGGTGTACTTACTTTTTCACGTGACTGTATGTGTGTAACAACTGTTATTTTTCAACATAAATTCCATTGCGTTCAATGCATTTTTTCCAACGCCAAGGCGCCAAGGCCCGGATCCCTCCAGAAAAAAATATTTTGACTGCTTGTGTAGCCATTCGTGCACCGCCTCTTAGACCTTTTCATCGAATCGGAAAGTGGTTCCACCAAGCATCTCTTTAAGTGGCCCAAAGATGTGGTAATCTGAAGAGGCGAGGTCTGTCGAGTATGGTGGAAGAGGAGGACACTCAAAATGCAGGTCCTCGATTGTTGCAGCTGTAGCGAGGGCAGTATGGGCAAAACATTTCATGCTGCAGCAAAACACCGGTATTGAGTAGTCCACGACGTTTTTATCTGATTGCTGGTTTCAGATGATTTTTAAGGAGGTCGCAGTATGATGCACTGGTGACTGTGGTCCCTCTGGGCATATAATGTTCTACAAGTGGGCCTCAGCTATCCCAGAAGAGTGTCAGCATCACTTTTCCAGTGGACGGCTGTGTGCGGAATCTTTAGGGCTTCGGTGAAGTTGCATGGCGCCACTCTTTGCTTGCCCTCTTTGTTTCTGGCTGAAAGTAGTGGACCTAGCTTTCATCCCCAGTCACTACGCCCTGTAATAAAACGTCGCCTAAAGGACTCTCAGAGTTCTCAGGACACTTTTTTCACATTTTGTTATGTTGCAGCCTTATGCTGAAATCGTTTAAATTCATTTTTTCCCTCATCAATCTACACTCAATACCCCATAATGACAAAGAGAAAACAGGGTTTTAGAAAGTTTTGCAAATTTATGAAAAAGAAAAAACTGAAATATCACATTGACATAAGTATTCAGACCCTTAACTCAGTACTTAGTTGAAGCACCTTTGGCAGCGATTACAGCCTCGAGTCTTCTTCGGTATGACGCGACAAGCTTTGCACACCTGGATTTGGGGATTTTCTGCCATTCTTCTCTGCAGATCCTCTCAAGCTCTGTCAGGTTGGATGGGGACTGTCGGCGGACAGCCATTTTCAGGTCTCTCCAGAGATGTTCGATTGTGTTCAAGTCAGGGCTCTGGCTGGGCCACTCAAGGACCTTCACAGAGTTGTCCCTAAGCCACTTCTGCGTTGTCTTCGCTGTGTGCTTCGGGTCATTGTCCTGTTGGAAGGTGAACCTTCGGCCCAGTTTGAGGTCCTGAGCGTTCTGTTTCAGGTTTTCATGAAGGATATCTCTGTACTTTGCTCCGTTCATTGTTCCCTCAACCCCAACCAGTCCCCCAGTCCCTGCTGCTGAAAAACACCCCCACAGCATGATGCTGCCACCACCATGCTTCACCGTTGCGATGGTATTGGGCAGGTGATGAGCGGTGCCTGGTTTCCTCCAGACATGACGCTTAGAATTGAGGCCAAACAGTTCAATCTTGGTTTCATCAGACCACAGAATCTTGTTTCTCACAGTCTGAGAGTCCTTTGGCTGCTTTTTTACAAACTCCAAGCGGGCTCTCATGTGTCTTTCACCGAGGAGAGGCTTCCGTCTGGCCACTCCGCCCTAAAGCCCAGATCGGTGGAGTGTTGCAGTGATGGTTGTTCTTCTGGACGTTTCTCCCATCTCAACACAGGATCTCTGGAGCTCCGCCAGATTGACCATCGGGTTCTTGGTCACCTCTTTTACCAAGGCCCTTCTCCCACGATTGCTCAGTTTGGCCGGGCGGCCAGCTCTAGGAAGAGTCCTGGTTGTTCCAAACTTCTTCTATTTAAGAATTATGGAGGCCACTGTGCTCTTGGGAACCTTCAATGCAGCAGAAATTTTTTTATAGGCTTCCCCAGATGTGTGCCTCGACACAATCCTGTGGCTGAGCTCTGCAGGCAGTTCCTTCGACCTCATGGCTTGGTTTTTGCTCTGATATGCATTGTCAGCTGTGAGACCTTATATAGACAGGTGTGTGCCTTTCCAAATCATGTCCAATCAATTGAATTTACCACAGGTGGACTCCGTTCAAGGTGTAGAAAGATCTCAAAGATGATCAAGAGAAATAGGAGGCACCTGAGCTGAATCTAAAGTGTTATAGCAAAGGGTATGAATACTTTTGTCAATGTGATATTTCAGTTTTTTCTTTTTAATAAATTTGCAAAACTTTCTAAAATCCTGTTTTCTTTTTGTCATTATGGGGTATTGAGTGTAGATTGATGAGGGAAAAAATGAATTTAAACGATTTCAGCATAAGGCTGCAACATAACAAAATGTGAAAAAAGTGAAGGGGTCTGAATACTTTCTGAATGCAATGTATAATGTATGTATGTATGTATATATATATATATATATATATATATATATATATATATATATATATATATATATATATATATATATATATATATATATATATATATATATATATATATATATATACACATATATATACATACATACATACATACACACAAGCATGAGTACCTGTCCCCAGTGACAGGAAATGTGATTGGGCATTTCAAGTCCCACCACTACCAACATCCTTCCTTCTCTTGGTCTGGACCTGCTCATGAGATGGAAATGCTTGTTCTGACCGTCTCTTTTGCCTCTGTGCTGTATCTAATGCTTGTTCAAGTTCTCAGGTTTCTGGATTTTCACTCTGACTTCTCTTGGCTGCAGTCTTGTACAGTCGTATGTTAGCGAGTCAATATGCAGGCAGCTTTTGACAGTATTAATGCAAGATTGCTGGGTAAACAACATTTTGTGTCCTCCCATTTGGAGCCAAAAGAGTCAAAACCTTTGAAGTTCCCAAACAAGAGAGTGCAACGTGAAGTTGGCCATGAGTGAAGGCAGAATTTTGCAGGTTGATGCCAACTTCCTTGAAAAAATTACCCTGTGACGTATCGATGGTCATGCTGAAACAAAGCTTCTTGGGAAATTGGAGCCTTCTAAGCATGAATGGAAAAGGTGAGACAGAAGGCGATCGAGGAATAAATACCTCGTGTCCAGCATAGGGCCCTGTCGAAACTTTGGCAAAGATAACATTTTTGCAGAGTTTTATATTCATCTTTTGATCTCAAATCCAAATTTCCTGAGTACATGGCATTAATAACAAATTTTACTTCACCATTCCAATACTTATGGAGGGCACTGTGTATGTATCTGTGTATGTATGTATGTATATGCCCTTCCTGACGCCACCACAGAATCAGCTGTGGAACTCGCCTTTGTCTAAAGAGACATACCCAGCGAGGCAGCAGAGAGATTTGAAATCACTTTCCTTCTCCGAGGTGGACTGCCTACCAAGGCTAAAGAGCTCCACCTACCCTGGTTGGATTAGTGAGTGTCACAGCAAGTTCTCACAATGGAAGGCCATGCACACTACACCTCTAGGGTACCAACCTCCTTGAGATCCTTCAGACGTTTAGCCAGAGCCCTCAAAAGCACTGTTACCATGGTGGGAAGTGTAGAGGTTATGTACCGGAAGGAAGGGCTTACACACTCGGCCTTCTTTTCGCTCGCAGAGCTATCCTAGTTAAAAGCAACGAGTGGTAAACCACATCGCACCCCACGACAGCACGAGACGCATACACCTGCCCTGTGAAAAACAAACGACAAGCACCACAATATAGGAGTATATACATTGTTGTGATGGTCTGTTCCTGCGCCCTGCCCCATTGCTGTGCTCCTCCTTCTCACCACTACACCTGGAAAATAGAGTCCATAAACTTATACATTGATGCATGGTGTTGGTGTCATACAGGTATGATGGGCCAAATGGCCTTCTCCTGAATTAAAGTTTCCAATTGTATTTCCTTGTATTCTGTACTCTGCAATATATTGAGCTGAACAAACCCTCAACCTTCATTGTCGAACTTCATTCCATATTGCTACTTTATAAAATCGACAGTATGTTTTTAAAGTGCAATTTCCTTTGCAATGCCAAACAGCATTGCCACTGATCTTTGTTCTTCACCGGTCCATTCATTTATTCTTCAAAATGCCCTTTCTTTTATTTTGCAGCACAAGCTGGCAGGGTCCTGTGTCTCTCTTTGTTTATTTTCTCATTGGAACGTGCATCAACAAGTTGCTTATGAATCCTGTTGTTTCTGCGGTAGTTGCTCAGGACAAGCTCGAAGGAAACTTCAGGTTGGACATAGCATTGGTTGTTCGTTGAAGTTTACCTTAGGTTCTTGTTTGGTATGGTAAATCTAATGCTAAATGGGATAACATCATATCTCAAATCTATCCAGCTTTCGTAAACTCGCTGAATAGAGAAGCAGTACTCGTAAGTTGTATCGAAATAATCTCAATTGCTATCTTTCAAATTTGTTTCCACCATATTGGATGATTTGACTGTCTTGACGTTGATGCCATTGCTATCACCAAAAATGTGTTTTGTGTGAGTTTGAAAAGGTTTAAAGACGTGTGTCAAGGTTCATAGTTGAGCAATACAATTCCACGGGCTTGAGGAAAAGGCGACGAAGATTCAGTTGAGCATAAATGCAGGACTTTTTGAAGAATAATTACGAGGGGGAATACTTTATCGTAACTTGCGTGACTCCGCGCCCCCTCACCACACGTCTTTTCAGAGGGATAGGCATCTTTGACCATTTTGGTGTCTTTTGGGTCTTCATGGTATTTTGGGTCTTCAGGGCCATTTGGATCTTCAGAGTCTTTTGGTTCCTCTGAGCCTTTAAGGGTGTTTTGGGTCTTTGGGGTGTTTTGGGTCTTCAGGGGTCTTTGGGGTATTTTGGGTCTTCGGTGGCTTCAGGGGCTTTTGGGTCTTAAGGGTCTTTTGTTTACTCTCGGTCTTTAAAGGTCTTTGGGGTATTTTGATTCTTCGGTGTATTTCAGTGTCTTTTGGGTCTAAAGGTTATTTAAGGGTATTTGGAGTCTTCAGGGTCTTTGGGTGTTTTGGGTCCTTGGGGTCTTCAGAGTCTTTGGGGTATTTTGGGTCTTCGGTGTCTTCAGGGGCTTTTGGGTCTTCGGTGTCTTCAGGGGCTTTTGGGTCTTAATGGTCTTTTGTTTACTCTGGTCTTTAAGGATCTTTAGGGTATTTTGATTCTTCTGGGTATTTCAAGGTCTTTTGGGTCTAAAGGTTATTTAAGGGTATTTGGAGTCTTCAGGGTCTTCAGGGTCTTTGGGTGTTTTGGGTCCTTGGGGTCTTCAGAGTCTTTGGGGTCTTCAGAGTCTTTTGGGTTTTTGGTGTCTTCAGGGGCTTTTGGGTCTTAAGGGTATTTTGGTTCCTCTGGGTCTTTAAGGGTCTTTGGGGTATTTAGGGTGTTTTGGGTCCTTTGGGGTGTTTTGGGTCTTTGGGGTATTTTGGATCCTCTGGGGCTTTAAGGGCATTTTGGGTCTTTGGGGTCTTTTGGGTCTTCAGTGGCTTTTGGGTCTTGATGGTCTTTTGGTTCCTCTGGGTCTTTAAGGGTATTGGGTCTTTTGGGTCTTCAGTGTCTTTTGGGTCTTTGGCGCCATTTGTGTCTTCTAGGCCTTTAAGGGGTAATTTGGGTCTTTGGGGTGTTTTGGGTCTTCGGAGTCTTAAGGGTATTTTGGGTCTTCAGGGTCTTTGTGGTCTTCAGGGTGTTTTGGGTCTTCATAGTGTTTTGGGTCTTCATAGTGTTTTGGGTCTTCGGGGTTTTTTGGGTCTTCGGGGTATTTTGGGTCTTTGGGATGTTTTGGGTCTTTGGGGTCTTTTGGGTATTTGAGGTGTTGGTGTTCTTAAGGGTCTTGGGGGACTTAAAGGGTCGTCAAAGGTCTGAGGGGTCTCAGCAGTCTAAACGTAATTAAGAGGGTTAATTAAGAGGGTGATAATTTATTTTAAGAAGAAGAAGAAGACGTTTTAGTCGCATATAAACATACATACAAACCGACATAACCATATGCGTTTGCTCTATTATAATAATATTCGTAATGTTTTGTTGATGAGCAATAAATTACTTTGCCCTACACACATGATATTAATCAGTTGTTTGTTCAAAATGCTTTCATCCTTGTTCAGTTTATTTGTTATGATATGTGAGCTCACCCTAAATCTAGCTCCCAATGGCTCTGCAGGTTCAAGCATATGCAAATCAGAGTACATGCTGAGTCTGTGGCTTTTTACAGGTCAGTGTTTTTTCTTTTTACTTGGACATGACATTCGTAACATCTCACAACTGGTTTAAATTATGTTTGACATGCTACTTCATGTTATCAACAAAGAGAGTGAGGAGGAGTTATATCAGAGAGTGAGGGGAGAGACAGAGGAGGAGGAGAGGAGAGAGAGACAGAGGGGAGGGGGGGGGGGAAGGGGGGGGGGGGGGGAGAGAAAGAGGGGGGGGGGGGGGTGGGTGGGAAAAAAGTTTTCTTCCTATTTACCCCCAATCTTTCCCACACCCATTGTTTGTCCAAGTCTCCCTCTATTTTGTCTTTAAACTCTCTTGTCCTCCCCTCTTTACTGTTGCCTTTGTCCTATTGCATCCTGATTCATTCATTGGTACAGCTCTTCCATGAGCCTTGACTCTGTATACCAAAAAAAACTGTCATAGGTTGGCAACCATTGTGCAGGCTTGCTGGGCCGAATGTTCTCTTTCTGTGTTGAAGTTCCTTCAAAAGGAAATCATGTATGGGGGGGAGGAGGAGGAGACCATGTTGTGAAACCATACATAACATAACCATACCCCCATACCCCATACCCCATACCGAGTTATCCCCCCATATTGTGAAACGTGGTGTCTGTCCCATGCTGTCTTCTGTCTCCCATTTACGGCAGCCACTTCCGGCACTGCGTTTGAAAAGCTCAACATTCACTTTTGAAATGACGGAGAGAACAGGCATGAATAATGTTGTCAAATTTTATTTGGCAAGCAGAATATTTTGCCCTCTTTTTAGACGAATTCAACCTCCACTTCCCGATGTTGCACCATCATTTTGCGGTGGACGATATAAATAGCTCAGTGCTTTAGCTCTGAGTGAAATCAAGAGTGCGACACAGTTAACGTGGAAACCAAGGCCTTCAAAATCATTGGAAACTCCCAGGATGAAGCCGTCTCTGGGCCTGTCAATTTCACATTGCAGAGAGGTCGTTGGTCTGTCTTCTTTTTCTTTTCTTTTCTTTTTTTTGTATACAAGACCGAGGCTCGTGTAAGAGCTAACATCAATCACAAAAAAGAAAAAAAGAAACCGGACACACAAAACATACGATAAAGGGAGCGGGAGACAAGATGGGGAGAGAGAGGGAAGCACACAAGTACAACAGCAGAGAACAGGGACATCGGGAGATCTGTGGGAGGGAGAGGGCTTTGGGGGGTGGGGTGCATGGGAAGGGGGAAGGGTGGGAGAGGTATAAAACACATGGACACTGCTTGGACTTCCAGGAAAGAACTCGGTATTTCAAAAAAGTGGATCTGGGGTGAATTAAAGAGGGTAGAAGAGATCAAGGTTTTGGATGGGGGAAAATACGAGATGGTGGTGAACAGCTGTTTTAAAGACCTGGAGGAAGGAGTGGGATTGAAGAGAGTGAGGGAGTTTGTTCCAGAGGTGGAAGTAAAGAGGAGTGAAGGTGAGCAGAGAGTCTTGATTTTGGCAATTTCAACAGAAGAGCGTTGCTGGTAGATCTTGTGCGACCTGTAGGAATATTTGGGGGACAGAGCACAGATAGAGCTGGGGGAGCTAGGCCAGACAGGAGTTAATAGAAGACAGAAAGACCACCTACCTGCCTGTGGCGAGTGAGTGAAAGGCCCTCACAATCAGCTTCATCGTGGGAGATTCCAATGATTCTGAAAGCTTTGGTTTCAACAACGTGAAGTCGAGCCAGGTGTGAGGCAGGAGCACCAGCCCAGAGGAGAGAGCAGTATACCATTGAGCTGCGGATGAAAGCCTTGTATGTGGTGAGGAGCTCAGGTGTGCCAAGGAAGGACTTCGCACAACGGAGGATGCCCAGTCAGCGACTGGCTTTGGAGGCCAGTTTGGAAATGTGGTTTTCCCAGGAAAGATCATGGCAGATAGTGAGACCCAAAAGCTTCAGTGACAGAACTTCTTGGAGAGGATTGTTGAGAAAGTAGATGCGAGGGTTGTCCAGTCGGTCTTTTCGGAGAGACATAGTAAGAGTGTGAGATTTGTCAGGGTTGAAAGACATGTTCCACTTGTTTGACCAATCTGTGATTTTGTCCAGGGCTGCGGAGAGTGAGGAGGCTGAAGACTGCCGATCTGAGAGATGAGGAATGGAGCGGCAGAGAGTGGAGTCATTAGCAAAGAGATAGAGAGGATTTTCCAGAGAGTCGGAGAGATCATTGATGAAGACCAGAAAAAGCACAGGGCCCAGAAAACTGCCTTGGGGAACTCCAGCTTGAACAGGAAGGGGAGATGAGAGAAATGCATTTAGGGCCACACGTTGACTACGACCAGAGAGGAAGTCCGCAAGCCATGCGTGGAGATTTCCATGGATACCATAGGAGGAGAGTTTGGTGAGCAGAGCGGGGTGCCAGACCATATCGAAGGCACGTGATATGTCAAGGGAGACAGCTCTGATTTCCTGTTTGGCATTGAGGACCCCCATCCATTGTTGAGACAGAAGAAGTATCATGTCCAGAGTAGAGTGACCTGGTCTGAAACCAAATTAATGATCAGAGATCAAGCCATTGGAGAAGAGGAAGGATTTGATATCCAAAGCAATGATGGATTCCATGACTTTGCTGATAATTGGGAGCAGGCTGATTGGTCTGTTGTTGCAAGGATCTGTGTTTGCACCTTTTTTGTGTGAAGCGGTAATGTTGGCTGATTTCAAAACTGATGGCAGATGACCTTGAGCA
This sequence comes from Myxine glutinosa, assembly GCF_964187855.1. Taxonomy (NCBI): domain Eukaryota; kingdom Metazoa; phylum Chordata; class Myxini; order Myxiniformes; family Myxinidae; genus Myxine; species Myxine glutinosa. Next base: position 61,126,921 of record NC_136269.1, on the reverse strand, counting down.
AAAGAGAGAGTGAAGAGAATGGAGAGAGGATGTGAAAGAGTGGCAGAGCAGGATATTAGGACCCGTGGGCTGATGCCGTCTGGTCCAGTTTCAGAATCAGAGTCAAGGTTTGACAGAAACTTCTCCACCTTGTCAGGAGAGAAGGACACAGAGTCCAGGAGCAGCTGGGTTCGACTGGGTAAGGTGGGTACAGAGAGAGCCGGGTTTGGGACACAAGATTTTGAGGCAAACACAAAGTTGAGGCATTCGGCTTTGTCATGTGCGTTGTCAACTGTGTAGCCATTTGAGCTAAGGGAGGGAATGGAGGGGGAACAAACACCAGAAACCGATTTGACTAGACACCACCAGGATTTGGAGGAAGGAGACAGGTTTGAGAGTTCAGTCTTGAGAGTAGAGAGATGTTGTTTCCTGGCTCTCCTGAGGGTAGACACACACTTTTTCCGAGCTTGGTGGAAGCTACTGAGATTGCCTTCAGTTGGATTGGCCTTCCAAGAGGCAAAGGCAAGTTGTTTCAGGGCAACTGCCTCACCACAAGATTCAGTTTACCATGGACGGGACCACCAATTCGATTCCATTCTACCACCATACCAAGTCTCCCTGTATTTTACCTCAATGCTGCTGCTGGTGTGGCCCCCTCCCATCCCCCACACCCACCTCTTTCGTCTGTTCTTTTCATTCTGTTACGTCCTGATCCATCTGTGTTCCAGCTCCTCCATGAGCCTCAACACCTATTAAAATAAAATCCCCTCCATGGATTGCACAAAGTTGTTCCTTATATTGTTCATGCAGGGCAGGTACCATGGAACATAGAAGCACCAACCGACACCTACAGTGCTTGCTGCAGATGCAGAGGCATGTCGTCAATCGGGAGTTCTGGCTCAAACGTAAGTGGTGAAACGCATTTTCGTTCATTGGAATGCATCATGAGGGCTACTGCCTGCCAAGCAGAACAGACGGTGTGTGTGTGTGTGTGTGTGTGTGTGTGTGTGTGTGTGTGTGTGTGTGTGTGTGTGTGTGTGTGTGTGTGTGTGTGTGTGTGTGTGTGTGTGTGTGTGTGTGTGTGTGTTATCTCCATAATTTGGGTTTAAGAAGGTGTGACAGAGTTCCAAGTCGGAAATTCAGTCATCATCAGTTACGAAACCAGTCAATACATTGTAAATGACTGAAGTTCCTACTTGGACTACAACCTTATTTTGAGAGATGTTCTTAAAATTAAGTTGCGTACAAGGTATTGTAGAATTAGTACCATTTATAGCATCCTTCAGTATGCAACTTTCAGATTGACGTATGAATGCTAAATTATGCCTTACGTGCTGTGTGTGAGACTTACAGTGAGTGACTCACGTCTGCTCGCCACTCACTTTTAACCTGCCATAGCTAGCACGAAATCTGTGATACAATCGTCTTTTATAAACATAATTTTCAGCATTTAGACGAAAGAGTGGCAATTTCAAGATGGTTAACCATAATTGTTCTGTTCCTTAATGCAAAGACATATGTTTTTATTTTTTGTGGTACGGGCTGCAAGATATGAATTAGAGGGGTCAATATATGGTTGAACCCCAAAAAAATTGATACAAAAGGTTTTTCAATGGATTCTGGTACCATTGGCCATGCTAAATAACATACTAAAAATCTAGTAACATCTGACTTCCGGAAAGGGGTCATTTTCAAGATGGCGTCCAAGATGGCCGCCGGGAGCTTAAAATGGCCATATCTCAATTATTATTCAACCGAGAAAGGTGGTTTTGGTGTCCAACCCTAGGTTTTAGGGCCCAAGAAATCCAATTGAATCAATAAAATTACCATCAGTTAATTATTTATTGACAAGTCCAAGATGGCATCCCAAGGTGACATCCTGATCCACTAAAATGGCTCTGTTGAAAAGTAGTCAACCTAGATAGATTTTTTCAGTGTGTATACCTAGGTTTAAGGCACCCAGGAAATCATCAAAATTACTTAAATAAGCACAAAGTAATCAGGTAATCCAGTAAGCCAGGTTTACCAGCCCATTAGGCATTTGTTGTCTTATACAGTTAGTCGCTATTCATCGTCATCCTCCGACTCACCAGCTAATGAACCAAGTGTGTGTTTCAGATTGGAGATAAGAGTGTAATGTGTCTACACCACTGCCACCTGTGACTCCAGTCCAAGTCCAAAGCAAAGTCCAAAGTCCAAAGACAAGATGACGGATGAGACAAGTCCAAAGCTGATGGCAGTTTTAAAGTGTATGACATCAACCGTCAAAAAGAAATCCTCGGACATGACATGTGTTCTCAGTTGATATTCATCCATGCCATGACTGGTTGTGACACGACTTCTCGGATTTTTGGTGTTGGCAAAAAGACTGCTTTCCAGAAGCTTGTAAAAGGAGACCCTGTCCTTCGGTCTTGTACCAACACATTCACCATCCCAAACCAGACCACAGAGGTGATCGATGACCTTGGATGCCGAGTAATGGCTATCCTTTTTGGTGGCAAGTGCAAAGATTCCCTTGCAACAATGCGATATAACACCTTCAGCAAGAAGGTTGTCTCTGCTTTGTCTTTTGTAACACCCGAACATCTGCCCCCAACTGAATCTGCTACCAAACTTCACTGTCGTAGAGCGTACTACCAGATCATGGTGTGGATGGGAAAAGAAGAGGGCATGGATGCCATGAAATGGGGGTGGAGCCTGCAGGATAATCAGTTTGTCCCACTTATGTCAAGAATGAACGCTGCTCCAGACAGTCTCTTGAAGGTCATTCATTGTAACTGCTCCACTGCCTGCAAGACACTCCGCTGCTCTTGTAGACGATATGGACTACCATGTACTACTGCCTGTGGACCGTGCCAACTTGAAGAATGTGACAATCCACATAACAAGTTTCTTCCAGAGGAGTCGGAGGATGACGATGAATAGCGACTAACTGTATAAGACAACAAATGCCTAATGGGCTGGTAAACCTGGCTTACTGGATTACCTGATTACTTTGTGCTTATTTAAGTAATTTTGATGATTTCCTGGGTGCTTTAAACCTAGGTATACACACTGAAAAAATCTCTCTAGGTTGACTACTATTCGACAGAGCCATTTTAGTGGATCAGGATGTCACCTTGGGATGCCATCTTGGACTTGTCAATAAATAATTAACTGATGGTAATTTTATTGATTCAATTGGATTCCTTGGGCCCTAAAACCCAGGGTTAGACACCAAAACCACCTTTCTAGGTTGAATAATAATTGAGATATGGCCATTTTAAGCTCCTGGCGGCCATCTTGGACGCCATCTTGAAAATGACCCCTTTCCGGAAGTCAGATGTTACTAGATTTTTAGTGTGTTATTTAACATGCCCAATGGTACCAGAATCCATTGAAAAACCTTTTGTATCTTTCTTTGGGGTTAGGTGAGTTTTTTTTCGTATATTGACCCTACTAAATGTTTTGGACGAGATGATCAGGAAGTTTTTCAACCTTTAGTAGCGCAGAGGCACACCCCTTTCTCGCAGGTACATTTCCAAGTATTTTCAGCTTCTTTAAAAGCTTGGTGAGCACAGCAGCTTCATGCTACAATCCTTATCTGGCATAATACACATCCCAGCCACCCGATGGACTTCTTTAGCAGGGGTTTCTGCGCATGCGTGCCCAGCAATTTGTGATGGATTAAGTCATTTCAGAAGTCGCATATTGTTGATCTAATGCATCAGAAATAACAAATACGTATTGTTCAATAATTGATTGTGTTACGGCCTTCCGCACACCAAGCCAAACATGTGATCAAACTGGCTTTATTTATGGGTGATAACAATCAGAAATATTTTCATATACAGTCATGTGAAAAAGTAAGTACACCCCATGTAAATTTTTGACGTTTTCAACATATTTCAACATACAGCTCTTTGATCTTCATTTCAACAATATTGATAGATAAAGGTGATATAATATAACAAATATCAGGAAACATTTACATTTTGTAGTCCATTGTATAATTTAAATAAACATAAATGCAAATTTCGCATGTGGAAAAAGTAAGTACACCGCATGAAATGTTTTTTAAAAATCTTTTTAACATATGTGGACATATCAATATTTTATCTTCATTTAAACAATATCTACAGATAAAGGTGATCTTATTGAACAAAAAACAATGATAAATTGACTTTGCAATAATTTATTCCACAAAAAATTGTTGCACAGGATGCACAATTGCATGCACAGCTCGTTTCAAATTCCCCCACAACATATCGATGGGATTTAGATCCGGGCTTTGACTTGGCCATTCCAGAACCCTCCATTTCTTTCTTTTCAGCCATTCCTTGGTGGATTTACTGGTATGTTTAGGGTCATTGTCATGTTGCAAGGTTCACCTTCGGTTGAGCTTCAACTTTCTGACAGATGGCCTCACATTATCCTCAAGCACCCTCTGGTACAATGAAGAATTCATAGTGGATTCTATGATGGTGAGCTGCCCAGGTCCTGATGCAGCAAAGCTGCCCCAAACCATAATATTTCCACCACCATGCTTTACAGTTGGTATCAGGTTCTTGTGGTCAAATGCTCTCTTTGGTTTTCGCCAAACATGTCTTCTGGTACTGTGGCCAAATAGCTCTACCTTTGACTCATCTGTCCAGAGCACATTGTTCCAGAAGTGCTGGTCTTTGCCTAGGTGTTCATTGGCAAACTTTAGTCTTGCCCTGATGTTATTTCTGGACAGCAAAGGTTTCCTCCTGGCACACCTCCCATGGAGATCAAATTTGTGCAGCCTCTTTCTAATGGTAGACTCGTGCACTTTGACATCAACAGTGGCAAGAGCTACCTGTAGGTCCCGTGATGGCATTCTGGGGGTTCTTAGAGACTTCTTTCAGCATTTTACGGTCTGCTCTCGGGCTGAACTTGCTGGGGCGGCCTGGCCTGAACAAGTTGGCAGTTGTTTGGAATCTTCTCCACTTGTAGATGATCTTCCGGACGGGCGAATGATTGATTTCAAATTGTTTGGAGATCTTTTTAAATCCCTTCCCAGACTCGTCGGCATCTATAACCTTTCTGAAGGCCTCAGAGAGCTCTTTGATCTCGGCATGGTGACGCCACACACTTCAACAACAAAGAGCAAACCAAACTAAATGTTTGAGGTTTAAATAAGACAGGTTCCTCCAAGATCCTCTCTAACGATGTTCTAATCATTTGCACCTGAGCTGGTGCACCTGATTCTAATTTTAGGTATTTGAAGTCGTGATAAATTTAGGGATGTATTTACTTTTTCCACATACGAAATTTGCATTTATGTTTATTTAAATTGTACAATGGACTACAAAATGTAAATGTTTCATGATATTTGTTATGTTATATCACCTTTATCTATCAATATTGTTGAAATTAAGATCAAATAGCTGTATGTTGAAATATGTTGAAAAAGTCAAAACTTTACATGGGTTGTACTTAATTTTTCACGTGACTGTACATAAAGAAAGAAAGAGGAAACGAAGAAGGAAGATGGGGAAAAACCAGATAAGGCCAGCACGAGGGTGAAGGAGTAGGCAGCCAGGGAGCTGGAGGGTGCTGCTCGTGTAAAGGACTGTGGCGACCTGATGTAACCACTTGGAAGTCTGCCAGTCCCCAATGGAGGACCTGCTGTCCGATGGTCCGGAAGAGGTCAGAAGAGGAGAGCCCCAGACGTTGAGTATGTGGGCGGCACCGTATCCTCCAGTATCAAACGTAACAGTATCAAACGTAATAGTATAACTCCAGTATCAAAAGAAAAGTCAAACCGTATCAATTATGATTGGCATAATGAGTTATATTGCGCAGGTGCCATGTTAGTTCATTGATCGGGTTCCTATTTCACATCACGCAGGATTTATCGAGACACCGAGTTTTAACAGCTCCGAAGCCATTTGCCTCACAGTCCATGCCTGCATATCTGTTTTAACATAATATTGACTAAAGATGCGTTTGCAACATGCATAAGTTGCATTAAATTCTGGATTATTTATTGCTGGAAAAAAACAGTCTAAATAATCTTAGTATTTTGCTAATTCGTTTGTGCACTTAATCGTATTGGTGCAGTTTTAATATCCATGCTGTCGGCTGCTGGCTTTTAATGAACAAATGAAACAAATTGCTTAATTTCCTCAAACATCCCCAAAGCTGGCTCTCTCTCTCTCTCTCTCTGATTTGCATCTCTAGTCATCATGCTTAATGGTCTGAAAACTATAATAACATGGATCGATCAAGGAGATTCTTAATGCTGTACTAAGAAATAATGAATGTCTTATTGCTCAATGCAGTCTTCTGAACTTAATTTTGTTTATATTATCATTGTCTAAAAATGTACATTCCTCTTTTCCAACTAGCGAATAACTTTCCTTGTCAAACTTTACTGTGGTATGGTGTGCGTATATAACAGCATCCAATAAGTCTTAGTTTCATAACATTCAATAACATATATAATATAAATAATTTTTATCTGGTGCTGGTGGTTCACTCAATGGGAATCATGTGTGATGCAGAATATTTATTAAATAAGTCTTTTCTCAGGTGACAGACTTTTCTCGATTTGACACCCAAACCCACCAATGGATTTATTGTTCTATTAAATAATGTCGAAACAAATATATAATTTAAACGATAACGGTACTCGGTAGAGCACATACCTCCGCCAGGCTGAACAGTTTAAGTTTTGTATCCCACTGATAGGCCGGTTCTGGATTCGGACCTGAACCAAAATCTAATAGGTTTGTTCTTGTCACCTAACCAACTTATCCACTAAGTTTTGTCATAACTCGTCCACAACCTTTTGAGATGTTGTGCTATATATCGTTTTGGCCATATCACTCAATGATGAACAATCATGAAAATTTAAAAAAAAATGGTCATATCCAGATCCGTATTCGGTTCTTCACCAAAATTGAATAAACTCTTCCTTGTCTCACCCCCAACCTATCCACCAAGTTTCGGCCGAATGCTTCCACAACCTTTTGAGATATCGTGCTATATATCGTTTTTTGCCCTATTTCTCAATGGTTAAGAATCACTTCAAAAATTCTCGGATCCAGATCCGTATCCAGATCTACACCAAACTCTAATAATTTCGTCCTTATCACACATTTCGTCCTCTCCACCAAGTTTTGTCCGAATCCGTCCGCAACTTTTTGAAATATTCTGTTCACAAACAGACAGACAGACAGACAGGGGTGAAAACATAACCTCCATCCATCTTCGGTGGCACAGGTAACAAGCACAATCAACTCAACTTGGAAAAAATTAGGTTTTGACCATATTGTGGGTCAACTTTTATGAATCTAATGTAAATAAGTAGTTTAGCTTTAGTACATTTGGTTCCAGTGATGGTGAATTAAATAATGGATTGAATTGTGGAATGTATGCCTACAATTGGGGCAACATGTATTTTTGGACCTGTTTATGTTGGTTTATTAAGCAGGGGGGGGGGGGGGGGGGGGAGAAGTAAATTTTGAAAAACAAAACCCAGAAAGGAGGGGAGGAAAGGGAAGTTAGAAAGGTGATGAGAGTAGAGAGAAAGGAGAAAGGGAGGCGAAAAGTAAAGGGACAGGTGTGAAGGGAGATGTATGAACCATAAGATGATGAGGAGAACATCAGAATATGTTGCCAATTTGCTTATGTAATAGAGATGCAATAATTTTGGTGGCATGTATTGCCATGATGATCTCATGAAAAATATAATGTATTGTACATGTACTCTTGCCTTGCCAGTGTTTGTGAACACATTTGATTACATGGGAAGCATTCTTAGCTACATCGCCATTGCCATTCCAATATTCTCTGGTTTGTACGATGGCCTCAGTGCAGCACAGCTCGGCGCACTGGTTAGCAAGGTGAGTACTGATTGAGCCATGAAATATAGGAATGTCACAGGGTAATATGGAACCTCGAATAATTTTCCAAATGCAAACCTATTCTCGGTTAGATGGACTTAGCGAAATGATCTGTTCAATCAGTGCCATGTTTGTATTGCATGACCAAACCCATGGTTCATTGAAAGTGAGATATGAAAGTACCCAAAGATATCTTCAAGTATTTTTCGAATAACTATTAAGTTGTTGAGGATCCAGTTTTCCGCCGACGCACATTTTGCTTTGTGTGCATCTGAGAATGGCAAATAAGTGAAATATATATATATATATAAATATATGTATGTATATATATATATATATATATATATATATATATATATATACATATATATATATATATATATATATATATATATATATATATATATATATATATATATATATAATATATATATATATATATATATATATATATATATATATATATATATATATATATATATATATATATATATATATATATATATTGTTGCGGATCTCAAACGTCGGCCTTCCCCTTACCAAGGGGGGATTAATCCCCTTGTCTGTTATCTAGCCGATGCGATCCGGGGCTATGACGTTCCTTCCGGACGACGTTAGGTAGGGTCGTAAGCCAAATTCTTATTACCTAATTACTAACGCCGGCCATGAAGCAAGGAAATAATCCCACCCGAACCACGGTTTTGGTGGACACGCCGAGCGATAGCGAGCCGCGATTCGGGCCGTTAACAGGAACTAACCCGATCCAAGCGGTTCCGAATCGTGCCACGTTTACCCAATGGAGAAATCACTAAGATGGTCGAATTAAGAGGAGACGGGAAGAACAAGCAATTTATTACACTTTGTACAATGAAGAAGAAGAAGCAATGTACAGTGGAGAAGAAGAAGAAGAGGAAATGTACAGTGAAGAAGAAGAAGCAGATACACAGGGCAGCCTTATACAGTCTTAACTTATCCCTGGACACGGGCCTGTTCACACTCAGATTCAGAATCACACGGGGGTTGCAGGTGGTTGGGTTGAGGGTCCATAGATGGCATCCACAGCTCGCTCCGGTCCCCGACTCGAACCACGAAGACGATGGTAGACGGCAGGCAAGCTCTCCGCGTGTCGTTGGCGCGGATCAGACAATTATATGGGGGGGATCGGTAGGCTGGTCTAGCGGTTACTTCGCGGCTCACGGCTGCTTACGTAATAGAGATACTAGCGCTTTATACGCGCTTCCAGCAAGCCCAAAGCCAAATCCTCGATGAGTCCTGGCAATCAATCAGGATAACAGCGCCTCTGTCATGCGAGTCCTCCTCGCGATGCAATGCGCTCCCAACAAGTCCTTGTATTATCCTTATCACGCGAGTCCTGATAAACCGCATAAGTCCTCTCGTGCGCATAAGTCCTCTGGAAGGGCTTTGTGAATGCGGTTATATAGCGCCGCCCAGTGAACCCTCTCGAATCTGGTAGACGCGCACTCACCACGCCCTTAGCCATGCCCACTCGAGCCCTGGTTGGTTTGTTGGCTCTTACCGGCTCCGCCCTTGACATCTTCTTGACATGGCCACATCCCCGACCTCGCGCTCCGCCCCCTTTTCCGGCCTTACCTCGTGGCATTTGGGCTGGTTTGAGCATCCTAATGCGAGGGGCAATGGGGTGCAGACTGGATGGGCGCAATGGGGCATGGTGCGCAATGGAGTCGATTGGAGGGTGGGCTACAAAATGAACGGGGCCTACTCTTATTTATTTCTTTTACACAACGCAGGTATCACTATTGGAAATGGCCTTATCTCACATATACTAAGAAATAACTAATGTTCTAAGGTGACCTACGTGTTGCATGTGGACTAACTATGGGGGCAAAACCTTGAACCTTTATTAATCAAATATGTACACTCTCAGAACCGCAACAATATATATAATAATATATATATATATATATATATATATATATATATATATATATATATATATATATGTAGGGAGCTGTAATGCCCCTCCCCCTTTGTATATCCTTGCTGCTTTACCAATTACCAAGTATAACCAATTATATGTTTTGTTTTGACTTGCTACTGTACTCTTTTATGATACTGAGTTCTTTCTACTGCATTGAGGATGTGTAATATCCTAATAAGGAGTTCTCTGCCTGTGTGCTCTGGCCTGCGTGGGCACAATCTCTAGTTCCCCTTTCCAGGCCTTGGAGGCAACTCTTATCTCTCTTTGCCTTTTTCCTGACTTTGCCATTATCTTGCAAGTTGACAGTTTTACGAGTGTCCACTCCCCTTTGTACTTTCCCAAGCCAGCTGCTATACAGAAAGTTGTAAACATGTTGTCACATAATGCTGACCATCTCCTTATCAGAGCTAACCCATGACTGGCCTTGGATGAACTTCCTTTAATTAACTGAACAACAGGATGGGACTATGGTGGGAGGCCCAATGAGCCCATTCTGTCTCTGTGTCTTGTGAGCTAACTCCACCCCTGACTTTCCTTTATATAAAGCAATGTTAATTGAATTATTTCAGAGCATCTTGTTGTACTGTTGGTCATTCCTTGTGAGTTTCAATGCAACTTTGCTGTCCTCAAGCTTGAGTACTCGAGTTCCAATAAATATATCCGTTGCTCCTTTCTTCTGAGTCTTTTGAGTCCCAAGTCCTAAGTCCCAATCCGACAACTGGTGGCAGCGGTGGGATCAGTCTGGGCAGTCCGGGACACGGTCCCAGGCAAGGGAGTGGTGAGAGACCAGCTGGCAATTGATCCGGGTCAGGTGAGCTGTGGTTTTCTTTTGTTTTTTCCTTTTTAGCCCGGGGGTCAGTCCAAATTGTAACCCACTCTCTCTTGCTCGGTCGCCGTACGTTCCGTTCCCTGCTCATACCTGTTCCACGAACCTAAATTTAATTACGGACCGCTTGGGTCCTGGAGCAACTGATTGTTTATGGACTCGTTAGGGTAACGTTACGTAAGGAGAAGTGCCCCACGTTGGGCGCCTGAGGTTAAGGGGTAATAGATCTCTGGGGTGTGAGGGTAAGGATAAGGGCGGCGTCCCGATCCGAGGCCTACCCGGGAGACGTTGGGATTTTAAGTAAGATCAGAACTATTATACGGGCGTAGGACGCCAGGAAAGTGCAGTAAGGGTAGGATAGACGGCTGTGTAGGCGGGCGAGCCTCTCAGGAGAGTAGGTAGCGCGGCCGTACCACGCGAGGCGGGCGAACCTCACGAGTACAAGGCTGCGAGCCTCTCAGAGTTAGGTAGACGGCTGTAAACGCGAGGCGGGCGATCCTCACGAGTACAAGGCTGCGTCGGTAAACTAAATTTTCCTAGGATGGGTAACAGTATGGGTAATAAGACAGTAAAGGCAGGTGAACCGCTTAGACATACCCCAGCATTTTTTATGTTTAAGAGGTATGGCTATGCTGCTGTGAGACCAGGGAAGTCATGGGTTGCATTGACGAAGGATTTAGGAGAACCGTGGCCCGAAGGAGGGTCTTTTGCGCTGGAAAAATTGGACGTGTTGTATGAGACATTAGAAAAGTTCGAACAGGCCACGAAACACTTTTCGCCTGACTATTGGAAAGTCTTTGGCTGGTGGAAGGAAGAAGCGATGAAGCGACACGCAAAGTCGAAACAGGCCAGCTTGGCTGGTGAGGTAACAAAACTCAAGGGTCTGAGGAAACAGGCGAATAAAGAGCAGGATGAAGCGCTTAAGGAAATAGAAAAGCAGGCCAACGCGCGACTGATGCCGCTCGTTGAAAACCCAGACCCCGCGAGAGGGGAGGTAGCGACCAATCTACCCTCCCCAGCCCCAGACCTAAACCCTGTCCCGGGGTTTCAGGCACCACCTATCCTTTCTGCGCCCCCGCTACCACCTCCCTATAACCCCGCTACCATCGCGCCCCAGATACCCCAGAACCACCCGAGCCAGGGAAGGCCGTTTGCACAACTCGGGGCTAACGGAATAGATGACGGGACCGACATCGCAGGGTTCCCGCCACCGATAGGACCGGATGGGTTATACCCCTCACTGGTAGGTTGTAAGGGGAAAAGGACCTCACAAACTACCCCATCGGAATGTCAGGAAATAGAGGAAAGGAAAACATTGTGCCCTGTACAAGTTATCGGAGTTGACGCCCAAGGACAGGGGGTTCGAGAAAGAGTACCATGGAAAGAATCCTCTTTAACTGTAATGCGGGAAAGGATTCAACATTTGCTTATTGAGGATCCGCGGCAGATAGTGCCGACCATGTCGGATTGGTTTATAGCTGGCGAGTGCGACTACCGAGACATAACTCATATGGGAGTATCCGTGCTCCCACCCAAAGTATGGGAAAGGGCTAGACAAAGAGCACACTGGCCGCACGACGACCCAAGGGCGGTGGGTGCTATCCCCCGGATAACACTAGTGCAATGGGACGCACTGAAGCTCCGGCTGCTGGGTGCCATCGAGCATGCGCTGTTGCCAGCAGGAGGTCCGGATTGGGGAAAAATTGGGGCCATAAAACAAAAGACAGGAGAACCAATTGGAGAGTACCGAGAAAGGTTGGAAAAGGCCATTGCGCGCTGGGGAGGACTGGGTCCGATGCAGCTGGGAGGGCTACCCCAACCATTGGTAAATCAATATCTAATCGAGGGGCTTCGGCCGGTGTTAAAGAAACAGGTACAGACCGTCCTCTTCGGCTGGAAGGGAATGACAACCAACGAATTATGCGACAAACTGGAACAATGCCCGGGCTCCTCCCTAGAGGAGAAGAAGGATATTAAGGAGGAAATATTGCAAATGTTTGTCCAGGAGAAACGGGCTCAATTTAACCAAAATAAAAAAGGGGATCAGAGTCAGAACTACATACACGAACAGTGCCAGAAGTGGGGACCTGTTCGAGGTCCAGAGGAACATAGGAGGAGTTGTTATCCTTTTTTCTATAAGGGCCAATTCCCCAACGGAGAGTGGATCCCCAGCGAAAATGAAAACTGCGACGGTTGTACTGAGGAAGATTTTGGACTAATTAATATGAACGAGGTAAAACAGCAATGGACAATACCACCCCCTCTTCCCCTTCCTCCTCAAAACCCTCAAACTTGGAATGTGCAAGGGCCCCCTCCCCAAAATTGGTATCCACCAAGACCCCTTCTCCAAAACCCCGGACCACCCCCCAATAGTGGGATGCAGAACGGACCAAGGGGGAACTGGGCCCCGCCTCGGGGTCCGCCGCAGTGGCAACCAGTGAACCAGTCACTTTGGGGGCCGCCAGAACGTAGGCAGGGCGGAAGGGGAGCTGTAGAGGGACGACCTATGCCCTCCGCACCACCGGTTCCGCAGGAACCGTGCCATTATTGCAAGCAGATGGGACACTGGATACGTGATTGCCCAAAGGCTCGTAAGGGGTTTCAGCCCCAATACAATAGAGGGGCCTATTGACGGGACGCTGGCGAGTCGCCCAAGGAGTGTCCTCTCTTGACCATGACACCGGCAGAGGAACCAACCATGATGTTGGACGTGGAGGGAAGACAATTAGAATTTCTCGTAGATACGGGCGCGACTCGCAGCACAATTAACAAGGGGCAATTGCCCTCTTTGCGCCCTACGGCCAGGAACGTTCAAATACTGGGTGTTTCGGGTTTACCCCAAGCGCTTCCTATTTCGGAGGAAGTGCGAGTAACATGCGGCCCGCTGGAGGCTAAACATGCTTTCTTGATGACCACTACCGCTCCGACGAATTTGCTGGGACGGGATTTATTGTGCCGTTTGGGCTGTCAAATCTCATGTACCGAGGAGGGAGTTTTCGTAGACGTCGCGGAGTCTAAACGCGACTTGTTGATGACGGCACTGGCTCGTCCCGGCCCCACCGCGTATTGGTGGCGCTTGGATCCAGGGGCTTTGTCTGCTTGGACATATATCATAGATAATGTGTGTTTGGACAGTTCAGTGCTGCGAGATTGGATGCAACAGCACCAAATTTCGATAAAGGACTTAAAGGATAATCCACCCCATTGCACTGCGTACTATGATGCAACGGGTGAGGACGAGAACTACCGGGAAAGGGTTAAGGAAAAGCTGGGCGAATGGATGCCTCTACACTTGTCACGGGTATGGATCAGGCGTGAGGGAATAGGAATTGAGGTAGTCCTAACCCCGAGTCAGCATGCGCTGACCCAATACCCCGAAGGAGCGGTCGCCCATGTTACCCTCACTACTGCCAAAGGGTGGCCGCCGGAAAGTGTAGGTTGGATGGTAGGGAGGTTACGAGAAGTTCCCTTACATGGTTATCGGTGTAAGAGGGGCCGCTGGACTTTGAAACAGCTCGAAAACGGTGAAGGGTTCTCAATTGACATTAAGGCAGAACGGAGGGACGGAAAGTTCGAAGAGGCAGAGTTGCCCCCCAAAGGCACCTATGCCATGAGGGCAGTGCTGACGGACCCGGGTGAGTCGGATTACCTCCTAGCGGAGGTGCCAGACAATTTATGGCCCAAAAGCGACGGCGAGGTTGGACGGATGCGAGACGCCAAACCTCTAGTGATAGCAGTGCAGCCGGGGATGCGCTTGCCAAACGTAAAACAGTATAAGCTACGACCTGAGGCCGACGTAGGCATAGCACCAGTGATTCAATCCCTAGTGGAACAGAAGATTATCGTAGAAACTAACAGCCCATGTAATACACCAATTTTGCCAGTTAAAAAGCCGTCAAAGGACAAATGGAGATTTGTACAGGATTTAAGGGAGGTGAACAAGGTGATACAGGGCATACACCCACTAGTTCCAAACGGAGAAACCCTCATGATGTCAATTCCGCCGGACGCAACATACTTCACGGTCATCGACCTTTGTTCTGCGTTTTTCTCTGTGCCCATCGCGCCTGAGTCACAATACTTGTTCGCTTTCACCCATAGGGGGCGCCAGTATACTTGGACAGTACTACCTCAGGGGTTTTCAGATAGCCCCACTCTGTTTTCCCGGGCGCTGCACCGCGACCTGGCGGATGTGGAATTGAAGGGAGGGTCAGTGTTGCTGCAATACGTTGACGATTTGTTGATTTGCTCCGCTTCAAAGGAGGCGTGCAAAATGGATTCTTTGGCCCTATTAAAGGCCTTGGCGGCCAAAGGCCACAAAGTAGGCAGACCAAAACTTCAGTTTGTGCGGCAGGTTGTAACTTACTTGGGACATGCCATTTCGCACGGAAAACGAGAATTGGATGCTGGACGAGTGACCGCTATCACGGAGCTGCCTCGCCCTCGCTCGCAACGGCAAATGCTGCGCTTCCTAGGTATGACGGGATACTGCCGCACTTGGATACTTGATTTTGCGCTGCTGGCTAAACCACTGTACGAGGCGACCAAATCAAATGCCCCGGACCTATTGATATGGACGGATGAATTGAGGCGATGTTTTGACGGGCTGAAACAGGCGCTGGTTACGGCACCGTCATTAGGACTCCCGGATTATGCGAAACCATTTACCCTTTACACTCACGCCGTGGGAGGTTTCGCCCAGTCAGTTTTGACACAGACCCATGGGGATAAGGAGCGGCCGGTGGCCTACTTTAGTAAAAAGTTAGACCCGGTCGAACAAGGGTTTCCGGTGTGCTTGCAAGCCGTGGCAGCGGCCAGGTACGCAGTAGAAAGAACAGCGGACATTGTTATGGGACACCCAGTAACGCTACGGGTACCACATTGCGTCACTTCGCTGCTGTTACAGCAAAGCACACAGCATTTGTCTAACACTAGATTAATGCAATACGAATCCGCACTGATCACTGCAGCCAACATCACGATCGAACGTTGCACGACGCTCAACCCAGCCTCACTGATGCCCACTCCTGAGGAGGGCGAACCTCATGTGTGCACCGACGTTGTGCAGCTAGTCTCCACGGTGCGATCGGATTTAAAGGACAATCCCTTAGAATATCCCGACTGTACATATTATGTCGATGGATCAGCTAGGCGCGCATGGGACGGGTCCCTGTTGTCCGGGTACGCCGTGTGCTCGGATAGCGAAACGGTAGAGAGCGGGCGTCTTCCACCTACATTTTCCGCACAGCAGGCGGAGCTGTGCGCCTTGACCAGAGCGTGCAGCTTGGCGGAAGGCCTTGCCGTCAACATTTACACAGATTCGGCCTACGCTCACGGCGTAGTCCACGATAAAGGAGCCATCTGGAAGATGAGAGGTTTTCTCACATCTGCCGGTTCAGTGATAAAGAATGGCGCGTTGGTAGAAGGGCTCCTCCGAAGCATTTTACTTCCCCGCGCTATCGCGGTAATTAAGTGTCGTGGCCACCAAAGGGCGGACACTGACGTTGCCCGGGGCAACGCAAGGGCGGACGAGGCGGCAGGAAAGGCCGCCAACCAACAGATAGAACGCAACATGCCGATGGTGACACGAGCACAGAAGACAGCCGCACAGATTGCTGACATACCGACTGCGGGACCACCCGCCACACCAACTAAGGACGATATCATAAATTTGCAAAATGCTGCACCGACGGCCGAACACGAGGTCTGGCTCAAACGAGGAGCGATACGCCCTGGGCCAGGGGAAATGTGGACCCTTGATGAAAAACCTATAGCACCCCAGGCTTTACTGCCCTGGCTGGCACGCATGGCTCATCAGAATGGTCATGTGTGCCAGAGGGGGGTGATGGGACAGATAGACTACACTTGGGCAGCGCCAGGACTGTCACGGATTGTATCCGAAGTGTGCCGATCGTGTGTGGTCTGCCAGCAACACAATAGAGGGGCGCCACCGAGACATGCACATGATGGGGGACGACCCCCGCCTAGTGGGCCGTTCGCAACCATTGAGTTCGATTTTACAGAATTGGAACCAAGCATGTCGTTTCGCTATGTGTTGGTAATCGTAGATACGTTCACCAAATGGGTCGAAGCATACCCATGCGTCAAATCCGATGCTCCGACAGTAGTGAAGCGCCTCGTGCGGGATTTTATGTGCAGATTTGGCATTCCCCAGATAATTTCGTCAGATCAAGGAGGCCATTTCACGGCGCAGGTGGTTAAGGGCATCCTGAAGGCGTTGGGCGTTAAACAATCCTTCCATTGCGTCTACCACCCACAGTCCTCAGGACTTGTGGAACGAACGAACAAGACTTTAAAGAATAAACTAGCGAAACTTTGCGCAGACACAGGCTTGAGGTGGCCAGAGGCTCTTCCGCTTGCATTGGTGAGCATTCGTTCCACCCCGGGTCGCACTACGGGCCTTTCCCCCCACGAAATATTAATGGGACGACCTATGAGCTTGCCCGTTTCAGCACCAACAGACATGTCCACCCTTGCTTTGCCAGTAATGGATGACATGCTTTTGAGATTTTGCATAGGCTTGTCGAATGTGGCACGCAGCATCCATGCTCGAGTACGAGAGGCGCTGCCTGAACCAATAGGCCACGCCATCCACAACTTTCAGGCCGGCGACTGGGTGCTCGTGAAGCACTTCACCCGCAAGGCTGCTTTGGAGCCACGGTGGAAGGGACCATTCCAGGTGCTACTGGTCACACCGACGGCAGTCTTCTGCGAGGGTAAACCTTCGTGGATCCACGCCACCCATTGTAAGTTGTCCATCCCCGCACCACAAGCCACACAAGACACCGCACCTCACATTGCTGCAGACACCACACCTCACACCGCTGAAGACAATGCACCGTCTAGGGCACCACAGTCTCCTAAGGGCGGCGATGACGGTCATGATGATGGGAATTCTGGGCAGCTGCCTAACAAACCCCGCCAAGGATAGGCTTCTGCAGTTTAACCCACTGAGAGAGGATCTCCCCAAATACCCAGGGCACGACAACTACACGTTATTTAAACTTTACTCCGTCAAATACATAACGGCTCCCCGGGGACAGGGGATAGTAGTACATTGCTGTGAGTTGGAGACACATTTCAAGTGGTTATCTGTAAGATGGATGGAAGCCATGGTGGTACATAATGGGACACCACAGGCACGCATGACAACCCCACGCATAGTCTTAACTAAAGTTAGACAGGTGGAAAATGGAAGGTTTACTGGGACCGTGAATAGTCACGCCGCCGCAGGATATCAATGGGGCACGGGCATCGACAATACTACTCTCCTACTGTCGCATGCCCTCGTCGGCCCACACACCACGATAATACTTGAATGTGGAATATGGCCCCCGCGCACGCTGATTAGAAGGAACAAAAAGAGGGGAGAGACCCAACACCAATTCCGGCCTAGTTGTGCCGCCTATGTTATTAAACCCCCTCCTGCCCAGGAAGTAAGAAGGAAGCCAGAGGAGAACACATACTGGAAGGTCGCACGGCATATGGCCACAGTACAGAATAGGACACAGTGTTGGATGTGTATGCACCTTCCCCGCACCAGCACAGCAGGCATACCAATGGTAGTGTTACCCCTATCACTCAATGATTTGTGCTCGAAGCCACTAGATACCAAATGCATTAGTACAACTCTGACAAGCCAAGGTTCTGATGAAACCGCGTGTAAACGAGTTTTCCAGTACTCCCCTCCCATTCTGTCCCGACACTTTGAGGAACGTCCGGCGCCGGTTTGGGTCAAGCCGGCATGGGGGGCCCTCTGCTTAGAAGGAAAGGGCCAAGTAATGGTAGGCAAATCCGTGTGTAGAGATACCCTTCCCGCGGACCGGAGAAAAGGGAAACACACGCTGCTAGTGAACGTTACAAGCTCGCCCTTGCATAACCTCACACACCTCCAGTTGGCATGGAAAGGGGAAAACGGGACAAACACTATCCCAGGCCTTCTCACTTGCATGACCACCCATTTGGTGGCTCCGCACGGGACCATGTTTGTATGCGGGAATAAAGCTTACCCGTATTTACCTGATAATTGGGGAGGAATTTGCTATTTAGGATCAGTTTTCCCAGAGATGGAAATGCGACAGCACTTGCATAATACCACCGCACTCATAAGGACACAACGAAGCACCTATTGGCACGACGACGACACCACTACTTTACACGGCGCTGATTGGGAGAAAGCCGTTAGCTTCTTCTTCCCATGGGCTGGGACGGTCATGAACAGTTACCGCATTGACAAAATTGCGTTAATCTTAGAAAGGGTGGCCAACGACACCGCTACAGCACACGACGAAATGTTGGACACGGTTGTCCACCTGCGTACAATGGTTATGCAAAATAGGGTTGCGTTAGATATGCTACTGGCAGAACGAGGAGGGGTATGTGGGATAATTAAGGGTAAATGTTGTACTTTTATTCCTGACCCTTCACAAGGGGTCAGTGCTGCTATTATAAGGTTAAGAGAAAGTGCTCACATATTGACAAAGGATCGCATGGATCGGGAAGCCTCCCACCAGTGGCTTACCGACTGGTTTAAAGGATGGACAGGGACGATAGTAAAGTGGATATTGACCGCCTTGGCAATAGTCCTTGGACTAGTGGTTTGTTGTGTACTAATCAAGGCTTTAGTCCTTGCGTGTGCGAGAAAGTTTACCACAGGATGGACACTGAAGACGACACCGGAAAAGGCCATGGTGATGATCGACCAGCGGATCGCGGGTCCGGATGACACACCAGCTGTCAACTCAACTGCCAATCGCGGATCCTGGGACGACGACCTGAACGAGTCCCTGGGCCGCGACAATGAGATCTCCGCTTCCGAAGATTGTTCTTCCATTGTTGATATTACCGATAATGATGTCGAGTACACTTATGCGGACCTCGAAGCATTTCAGGCTACCAGAAGGCCGTTTAAACTGGGCCCCGACACGTCGGAAGAAGAAATCGACGATTTCCTGAAGGATTCCTCTCGTTTCTTCACGATATGCCATGCCGTGGCTATGACTATGGGCCGTCCACTCCGCAGGCCTACGCCACCTGAGAATAATGTTACTGATGATGTTACCAATGATGATGTGGGCCACTTGCGAGGGTCCCCGGCTGATGTTTATGTTTCAATGCAGGCTCTGCCTCTCCATGTTTCACGAGCTCACCTTTATGTCTCACAAGCCCACAGAGAGTCAAACGCCACTGACCCAGTTCGGGATTTGGACCCAGCTGTGAACCCAAGCCCGGATGGAGAGGAACTCGATCGTGAAAATACTCTGAGTTCCGAGTCTGATTGTTTTGGAGATTCGCCCTTGAATAACAGCGAAGCAAGCAGCATCGCCTCGGACGATCTCGACTTTGACCCAAAGGAAGTTTCTCTCCCACCTTTGGATCGTTATGCTTTATTTCATGGCCATAGGTTTGAGCCACCTGATACTGACGATGTTGTGTCTTCCCCAGATCACCAGCACGTAAGAGACCTCATGAACATGAATATCGATTGAGCGCTGAAGATCTACAAGGATTTCACTTGGGGAAGCCTGGGCGAGCTCCAGTTGGGGAGGAGTCCGGCTGCACCTCTGTGGACCAAGGGTGGGTCGGAGATCTTCCTGGGTGTGGACCCCGGTGGAACCAGAGGTCTTCGTTGTGGATTTGGCGCGCTATTCGATCTTCATGTCTCTACGGTCTCACCTCATACACCCATCTACACCCGACTTACATCATACATCCACTTACACCCACTTGCACCCACACACCCGCGGATCAGCCTGCTGGGTTCGTTGTGCGGTACTGGGTACGGGACATGCTCACTGGGCTGCATTCGTGTGGTACGTTACGTTTAGTTACACTCTCTCTCTCTCCCACCTCTTTTGGTGGATTTTGTGTGCCATTTGATCACTCTGCTTTTACGGCCTTACATTGCATACTCACATACAGACGCGAATCATCCTACTGAGTTTGTGTGGTGCTTTGGTACGGGACATTCTTACGGGGCTGCCTTCGCGTGATATGTTGAATGATTTTTCTGTTTTTGTTTGAAATAAAGGCCTTTGATTGGCTCATAGATAACTTTGTATCTTAGATCCAAAAGGGCGGTATGTAGGGAGCTGTAATGCCCCTCCCCCTTTGTATATCCTTGCTGCTTTACCAATTACCAAGTATAACCAATTATATGTTTTGTTTTGACTTGCTACTGTACTCTTTTATGATACTGAGTTCTTTCTACTGCATTGAGGATGTGTAATATCCTAATAAGGAGTTCTCTGCCTGTGTGCTCTGGCCTGCGTGGGCACAATCTCTAGTTCCCCTTTCCAGGCCTTGGAGGCAACTCTTATCTCTCTTTGCCTTTTTCCTGACTTTGCCATTATCTTGCAAGTTGACAGTTTTACGAGTGTCCACTCCCCTTTGTACTTTCCCAAGCCAGCTGCTATACAGAAAGTTGTAAACATGTTGTCACATAATGCTGACCATCTCCTTATCAGAGCTAACCCATGACTGGCCTTGGATGAACTTCCTTTAATTAACTGAACAACAGGATGGGACTATGGTGGGAGGCCCAATGAGCCCATTCTGTCTCTGTGTCTTGTGAGCTAACTCCACCCCTGACTTTCCTTTATATAAAGCAATGTTAATTGAATTATTTCAGAGCATCTTGTTGTACTGTTGGTCATTCCTTGTGAGTTTCAATGCAACTTTGCTGTCCTCAAGCTTGAGTACTCGAGTTCCAATAAATATATCCGTTGCTCCTTTCTTCTGAGTCTTTTGAGTCCCAAGTCCTAAGTCCCAATCCGACATATATATATATATATATATATGTATATATATATATATATTGTTGCGGATATGAGGATTGTGTTTTTTTATTGTGTTGTATTGTATAGTAAATTGTTATAAATATCACCCTCTGTAAAATGTAATGATTCCTTGTAAATACCTCCGTAGTGTAAAGGTCAAAGGGCGTCTCGGTAGTTATTCCATAAACACCACATTGCAGGACCCGATAAAACCCTTGTTCAGTAGCTTATATCTTATTATGTGTCTTAGGGTAAGGCTGTGTCTCCCATTAATTGAAATACTCCATTACACCGAGTGGAATAAGAATAGGTCCCCTTTCATTTCATTTCAATGGCCAACTGCATTTTGGGCGGTTTTCTTCAACCACCATTGGCCACGAGGCAGGGTCGGGGAAGAAAGGCGTGTCTCCACCTCGTCATAGAGGGGAGGAGTGAGCCAGCCCCGAACAACCAACCGAGCACGAGGGGTTTGGTTTGAGAGGGCGGAGGAAGAGCGTTTGGGGGAGGTTCGCAAAGGTTGAGGGGCGGGGCCTATATAACCCGCCGCGGGGGCGTTCCCCAGGGAGATGCGCTTTTACTGAGACAAGGAGATGAGTCTGAAAAGAGAGGTCCATGACAAGAGCTGAGTTGGTCGTCAGGGGTGGTCATTGGTTGCGTTGAGTGGTTGCGTTGGAGAAAGAGTGGTTGGACAAAAAGAGAGAGGAGAGAACCCGTCACGCCAGACCCCCTACCAGCGCGTCGGCTCCGACCGTGATCCGACCCGTAATCCGACCCGTGATCCCGCGCACACGACAGGATCGGTGGCATCAGCGGCCGTCGAGGTCCAGCCCGACGTCCCGTGCGGGATCAAGCTCCAGCCAGCTCCGTGCCGTCCTCCCCCTCCAGCCACACACCTCCTTCCAGCCAATCCACTCTGCAATTCCCCGTGTGAGTCGTCTTTGTTTGTTCTGTCCTGGGTAGGTAATTAAGCTTGTATAAGGAATTCACTGTGTCACCTGTGTCTCATGTCCCTGTACATAATCGTGACTGCTCCTTTTTGCTTGTGTGTGTAAATAGTAATAAATCCCGTTACTCTTCTGTACGTCTTCTTCCTCTTTGCATTCGGTCGCTTTAGAGTTTTCCAGATTGAGTAGCTGTGGCGCGATACGGCCAACGTTCAGGGTGAATCGGGTTTTAGTCGGGGAATAACTGTTCGGCTGCAGTTACACCACCGCTTGGTAAAAATAACATCTAATCCGCGGACCGTAACAATATGTATATATATATATATATATATATATATACAGTGGTACCTCGGCTTACGAGTGCCCCAACGTACGAGTTTTTCGGGATACGAGCCGTCGCTCGGGCGGTTTGTTGCTTTGGGATACGAGCCGAGATCCGATGTACGAGCTCAAAAAATTTATTTTTTTGAATTTTCCGGTTGTGGCTTCCGGTTCCGGTCACGTGGTTATCTTGCCGTGAAAGCATCTCTGCTTGGATATAAAACACGCAATCGTCGAAATACATGAGCGAGGAATCTCCTTGCTCCAGCCGGTGACGTCATCGGCGGGGATCCCCGCCTCCAGAGTGGCTGGTCACGTGACCGCCAAAGCGTGTCGCGCGTGCGGGTATAATGAGCTACACCTGTGGATCACGTGACCACGGAAGCACGCCTCGCTTGAGAGGCATGGCTTTCGGTTTGCGTTTTGCTTTATAAGGCGCGATAAATGGGCTTTTGAGTGTTAGCGGTTCATGGCGTTGACGGTCAAAAACCCATTACATCAATTTTACCAGGCACTGTACAGTAAGTACAGTGGACACCAAATGCACGGTGGAAGGCTAGAAGTAGAAGATCGTCCAAGACAAGTGAGAATAAGCCATACTTTGGAGATGACGTCATTCGCTGGTCCGATAACCAAAGATGTGGTATAAAAAACCAGGTGAGCTAACAATGCAGCAATGAAGGAATTCGGCCAAGGCACCGGCACACAACGACCTACCTACATCGAAAGACTCAATGCCAATGGTGACAGAAGCCAAGACGGCCGGCTTAAACACCGCCGAAAGACCACGGTGTACCAACTTACGATGCAGAACATCTTGCACTTAATATGATGACAACAGGTGCCATCCTCTGACGTACCATTACAGGTACAGGTACAGTACACGTGAGCACAGAGCAAAAGTTCACTGAAACCGAGATTAAGAAAAAAGAAAAAACACCTCGTGGTCCGTGCTCGATATCCGAGTTTCAATCTTTTCAAACACATGATGCTCTCGGTCACGGTATCTCCTGCGAGCTGCTTCTCCTTCAACCACACAAACAACAACTTCTCCATATCTTCATGGATAGAGGTCCGGAGCTTTGAAATAATCGTAACGCCCTTGGCTGGCGTTATAGCCTTTATGGACTCCTTCTGCTTCAAAATCGTACATATCGTAGAAGGAGTACGATCGTACTGCCTCGCCAAGTCGACAACACGCACACCTCACCTGGCATGCTCTTCTCCTCTGCTTAATAAAACCAGTTTATTTCTTTACATTCTCTTGTATTATGTACAGTATATACGAGGTCGTGCTTGTTTATACATTATTTGTTATTTATAAAGTACATTTTTGTTATTTAAAAGCACCTAACAAAAAAAATTGGTGTTTTTTTTTTGAGGCTGGAACGGATTAATAGCATTTCAATGCATTTGAATGGGAAAATTTGCTTTGACTTACGAGCGATTTGGCTTACGAGCTCCGTCACGGAACGGATTAAACTCGTAAGCCGAGGTACCACTGTATATATATATATATATATATATATAAATATATATATTTATATATATATTTATATATGGTATATACTGTATATGGTATATATATGGTATATATAGGGTATATATATGGTATATATAGGGTATATATATGGTATATATATGGTATATATAGGGTATATATGTGGTATATATAGGGTATATATATGGTATATATATGGTATATATATGGTATATATATGGTATATATATGGTATATATATGGTGTATATATGGTGTATATATGGTACATATACAGACTTGGCATTTAATATGGAATATTTTTTTTGTGGGGGTGAACTTCCTTTTCAAGATGTCTTAGAACCAAAAGTTCATTGGAATTATGTTGAAATTATTCTAGATTTTGTTAATGTGACCTTTAAAAGAAACAAAAACCACATTTGACATTTCGAAACAAATAAATTGATCCTTGAAAGTGATGTAAACTGATATCGAACTCAATTCACGGACAGTACTGTGTTAAACTTCTGTACGTTTTCCAGAAGTATCTCTTTATTTTGCACATTAGCCAAAATTTTTTTTAACAAAAACAAAAGTTAAATTACGACTGGGATCACGGACAGTAAAATTACAGTCCAGTACTTCGTGTAACCCCCACGAGCATTCAGGAGAGCACGTACACGTTGAGGCATGCTGTTCACGAGATTTGCCAAGGTTTGGACAGGAGTCGCTTGCCATGCAGTGACAGTAGCCTGCTGCAATTCACGCACAGAGGTCGGCTGCTGGTCCAAGTTGTCGATTTGACGCGTTAATTATGCCCACATGTTCTCTATCGGATTCATATCCGGGGACATGGCAGGCCACTCCATATGCTCTACACCACGGTCAGCAGGAAAGTGTTGGATCATGCGAGCACGATGAGGCCATGCATTGTCATCTTGGAAGACAAAGTTTCCTCGAAAGGCTGCACGAGCAAATGGAAGCAATGTTTCTTCCAGAATGGCCCTGTACTTGAACTGGTTCAGGTTTCCATTCAGAACAACCAGGTCAGTTTTGCCCCCTGCATGAAAAGCAGCCTAAACGGTCACCCCAGCACCTCCAGCTTGGACTCTTGGCACTATACAATCTTTGTTGTAGGCTTCATGCACTTGTCTGCGCACTCGGACGTGGCCATCTTGACGATAGACCAGAAATCTAGACTCGTCACTGAAGATCACGTGATTCCACTGTCCTGGCTGCCATTGACGGTGCTCTCTGGCCCACTGCAATCGGCGCTGGCGGTGTTGTCTGGTCAGGCGTGGCTTTCTCAGGGGACGCCTGGCACGATAGCCTGCTTGAACCAGTCGTTGGTTGACGTCTTCTGGATACACGCACATTTGTCAGTTGCTGCCACTCAGCCCCAAGCCGATTAGCTGACTTGGTACGGCCATTGCGGACTAACCGGTGCAGCTGGCGATCATCCCTCCTTGTGGTTCTGCGGGGACGTCCTGGCCTCGGTATTGGAGTAGGGACACCCCTCTGAGCATTTCGTTTCAGGATCTTTAACACCTGACCTTGAGTGATGCCATACTGCCGATCAATAGCACGCTGTTTCATGCCGTAATTTCGTAAAGCCACCACTCCATGACAAACAGCATTGTTGAGTTGACGGTCCATCTCCAGAGGAAGCGGCAATAACTTTTGGAGACGTGCAGCAGTTGTTTTCCACTAATACAGAACGCAACAACCCTTGTATACCCGACTGTGAAGCCAATCATCAAATGCACCTGTCCGTACATTTTGCCACGCCACCTGTGATATAATCCTGTTGTTGACTTCTTGCTGCGACAGACAATCAGTGACATGGTTCTTTTAACAAATAAATCACCAAAGTGTGAAAGAAACTCACCAGATTGATATACTGAGTAAAGAAAGTAAACCCAAGTCAAGAAAAAAAAAAATTCCATATTAAATGCCAAGTCTGCATATATATATAAATATATATATATATATATTCCCAGTGTGCACCCTGGTTTAGAATAGGTACACCGTATCCCTGCGTGTCGTAGGAGGCAACTAAGAGGGTTGGCGTCAGGAAGGGCATCCGGCCATAAAAACATTGCCTCAAAAAGAGAACCATGACAATTACAACTATATATGGGCAGGGCACAGCCCGAAGTGGAGATCGGTTTCTGAGGTTTGGGACATGGAATGTAGGGACAATGACAGGGAGATCAGGAGAAGTGGTGGAAGTATTGGTCAGAAGAAGAGTGGACATATGTTGTGTGCAAGAGATGAGATGGAAGGGAAGTGGTGTGAGAATGGTGAAGGGCAGGCAGGGACAGAAATACAAGTTTGTGTGGCAAGGGTGCCCGGAGGGCGTGAATGGTGTTGGTGTCCTGTTTTCTGAGGAGTTTGTAGACAGTGTGGTGAGTGTGACTAGAGTGAGTGATAGGTTGATGATGGTAAAAATGATGATTGGAAAGCTCTTGGTGAACGTCATCTCGGGATATGCTCCACAAGTTGGTCGGAGCGATGAAGAGAAGGACAAGTTCTGGTGTGCGATAGAGAAGCTGATGGAAAACGTGAAAGATGAGGAAGTTGTTGTGGTAGGAGAAGACCTAAATGGACATGTGGGAAGGAGTATGGACGGTTTTGAGGGAGTTCATGGGGGTTACGGATATGGTGTGAGAAATGGAGAAGGTGAAAGGATTTTGGAGTTTGCTGATGGAGCTGATTTGTTGATTTGTAATACTCAGTTCCAGAAAGAGTATAATAAGCTTGTTACATACACATCAGGTTGGTCGACGACAACCGTTGTCTACCTGATGGTGCGTCGGCGAGATAGGGGGCACCTCCTGGACACAAAGGTGATCCCAGGGGAGGAGGCTGTTTCACAGCACCACTTGGTTGTCTGCGACATAAGGGTTGGGTGAAAGGTGCGAGGAGAGCTCGGCGGGTGAAGTACCAACCGAGAATGAAGGTGTGGAGGTTGAAAGAGGTGACAGTAAGGGAGGCATTAAAAGAGAGGGCTGAGTAGGGTAGAGGATGATGTGGTTGAGCTTGAAAGTCGTTGGATGTCAATGAAAGATAGTCTGTTGGGAGCCGTTGGTAAGGTATGTGGATGGACAAAAGGACCACCGAGGCACTCGGAAACATGGTGGTGGGATGATGAAGTTGGAAAGAGGATTGACGAGAAGAGGAAGAAGTTCAAGGAGTTGCAGAAGGAAAAGGGTACGGGAGCAGAAAAAGCAGAGCATGAAAGTTATAAGGCAGCCAAGAATGCTGCAAAGAAAGAGGTAGCAAAGGCGCAGGAGGCGTCAGAGAGGGTCAGAGAGCGAGTATTCAGGATTGCAAAGCAGATAGCGAAAGAGAGGTGTGATGTGATGGGGGTGAGTTGCTTGAAGGATGAAGTGGGACAAATCGTTGTGGACCCAGATGGAAGTAAAGGAAGATGGAAAAGATATATGGAAATGCTGTTGAATACAGAGAATGAATGGGATGGCAACATAGAGAGTAACCCAGTTTTAGGACCGGCAGAGAAAATAACCGAGAAGGAAGTTGAGGAAGCGATAAAAGCAATGAAGAGTAGAAAAGCGAGAGGGCCGACAGGAGTTGTGGGAGATATGATGAAGGCAGCAGGAAGTTGGGGTGTGAAGAGAATGACAGAGATCTGTAAACTGGTGGTGAAAGAAGGCCGCATTCCAGTGGATTGGGAACTGAGTGCCCTCGTCCCTCTATACAAGGGGAAAGGTGACCCTCTGGAGTGTGGCTCGTACCGTGCGATAAAGTTTTTGGAGCATGGAATGAAGGTATTGGAAAGGGTGTTGGAGAGCAGGATAAGGAAGAAGGTGAACATCGACAAAATGCAGTTTGGATTTATGCCAGGAAGAGGAACGACAGACGCGCTCTTTATTGTGAGGCAGTTGCAGGAGAAGTACATGGAGAAGAGGAATTGTTTCTTGCGTTTGTTGATCTGGAGAAAGCATTCGATGGGGTTCCACG
Source organism: Myxine glutinosa (assembly GCF_964187855.1). NCBI lineage: Eukaryota > Metazoa > Chordata > Myxini > Myxiniformes > Myxinidae > Myxine > Myxine glutinosa. The sequence goes on along the minus strand of NC_136269.1, from coordinate 61,098,776 downwards.
CGAAGTATTGACATGGGCATTGAGGAAGTTAGGAGTGGAGGAATGGTTGATCAGAGTAGTGATGGCAATGTACAAAAGAGCGCGCACAGCTGTAAGGATGAAGGACGGGAACAGTGGTGAGTTGGAGGTGAAGGTGGGAGTGCATCAGGGGTCGGTACTAAGTCCACTACTATTTGTAGCTGTGATGGAGGTGCTGGCTCAGAATGTAAAGGAGGTTTACCTTGGGAGTTGTTGTATGCAGATGATCTGGTGTTGATTGCGGAAAGTATGGATGGACTGAAGGAAAAGATGAACAAGTGGAAGGAATGTATGGAGACAAAAGGTCTGAAGGTGAATATCGGAAAGACGAAGGTGTTGGCAAGTGGTAAAGCATGTGGTGAGGTGGAAAGAACTGGGAAGTGGCCATGTGCTGTGTGCAGGAAGGGTGCCGGAGTGAACTCAATTCAATGTACAATGTGCGCTGAGTGGGTTTATTGAAAATGTAGTGGTCTGAGAGCGTCATTAACCAGTGTGGCAGCTCCATTCAAATGTAAGGTGTGCACAGAGGGAGCTGCAGATGGAGGAAATGTTGAGTTGGATCTTGGAGACGGCATGAAGCTGGAAGGTGTGAAAACATTTTGCTACCTCGGAGACATTCTGAATGGAGAAGGTGGATCAGACTCGGCAACGGTTGCTGGAGTGAGATGTGCATGGAAGAAGTTTCGGGAACTGGGGGGCGTGCTGATGAGGAGGGGAGTGTCGTTGAAGCTGAAGGGAAAGGTGTATGCTGCATGTGTGAGAAGTGTTATGATTTATGGGAGCGAGACATGGGTAATGAACATAGAGCAGCAACGAAGGCTGGAAAGGGTGGAAATGCGAATGGTTCGGTGGATGTGTGAAGTATCGTTGAGGGAGAGGAAGACAAATGATGAATTGCGAAAGATGATGGGAATAGAGCCTGTGATTGATGCTGTGAAGAGGAACAGGTTGAGATGGTTTGGTCATGTGTTGAGGAAGGATGAAAGTTAGTGGTTGAGAAGAGTGATGGAAATGAATGTAGAAGGAAGTAGAGGACGGGGAAGACCGAGAAAGACTTGGCTAAAGATGGTGGAAGAAGAAATGCGGGCAAGGGGGTTAACAAGGAGAGATGCAAAAAATAGGGCAAAATGGAGAAGATTGTCATGGCGACCGCAAGGCTAACCCCCGCTCTCGCAGGGAAAATGGCCTTTAAAATGCATGTTGTGTTGTTTGTTGATTCTACATGCTGCCCTGTCCTCTAGAAACCATTGAAATTGTTTTAAAATACCTTTAGTCAGTGCAGTACCAGGTGCCCTACCAGGTTAGCACCAGGGGTGCTGCCCCACGTTTTTTATTCTCTTGTGCCACCCACACAGACTGATAGTTCTGTGCTTGAATTAGCAACTACATATTGAAAACATATTGGTCAAGTCAATGGCTGTTTCCATCCATTGGTAATTACTCTCGCCAGAGGAGAGGGTTTTGCATTTGGGTCCGTTTGTTTGTCTGTTTGCCACACAGAACATGAGTGTATGTATTAATTGCATTGGACCCTTCAGAACCCAAAACCCTTAAGGCCCCTAAGACCATCTACCACTCTAAGATGCATATTTAAATAAACATAAATGCAAATTTCACATGTGGAAAAAGTAAGTACACCCTTGGCACTAATAGGTGGTATTGCCCCCTTTGACAGAAACAACCTCAAGTAGGTGCTTCTTATAACTGTCTACCAGTCTCTGACATCGACTGGGAGAAATTTTTGCCCACTCCTCCATGCAGAATTCTTTCAGCTGTGCGATGTTTGAGGGGTTTCTTGCATGCACAGCTCATTTCAAATCCCCCCACAACATCTCGATGGGATTTAGATCCGGGCTTTGACTTGGCCATTCCAGAACCCTCCATTTCTTTCTTTTCAGCCATTCCTTGGTGGATTTACTGGTACGTTTAGGGTCATTGTCATGTTGCAAGGTCCACCCTCGGTTGAGCTTCAACTTTCCGATAGATGGCCTGACATTATCCTCAAGCACCCTCTGGTACAATGAAGAATTCATCGTGGATTATATGATGCTGAGCTGCTCAGGCCCTGATGCAGCAAAGCTGCCCCAAACCATAATATTTCCACCACCATGCTTTACAGTTGGTATCAGGTTCTTGTGGTCAAATGCTGCCTTTGGTTTTTGCCAAACATGTCTTCTGGTACTGTGGCCAAATAGCTCTACCTTTGACTCATCTGTCCAGAGCACATTGTTCCAGAAGTGCTGGTCTTTGCCTCGGTGTTCATTGGCAAACTTTAGTCTTGCCCTGATGTTCTTTCTGGACAGCAAAGGTTTCCTCCTGGCACACCTCCCATGTAGATCAAATTTGTGCAGCCTCTTTCTAATGGTAGACTCGTGCACTTTGACATCAACAGTGGCAAGAGCTACCTGTGGGTCCCGTGATGACATTCTTGGGTTCTTGGAGACTTTTTTCAGCATCCTGCGGTCTGCTCTTGGGCTGAACTTGCTGGGGTGGCCTGGCCTGAACAAGTTGGCAGTTGTTTGGAATCTTCTCCATTTGTAGATGATCTTCCTGACAGTCGAATGATTGATTTCAAATTGTTTGGAGATCTTTTTAAATCCCTTCCCAGACTCATAGGCATCTATAACCTTGTTTCTGAAGGCCTCAGAGAGCTCTTTTGATCTAGGCATGGTGACGCCGCACACTTCCACAACAAAGAGCAAACCAAATGAAATGTCTGAGGTTTAAATAAGACAGGTTCCTCCAAGATCCTCTCTAACGATGTTCTAATCATTTGCACCTGAGCTGGTGCACCTGATTCTAATTTTAGGTATTTGAAGTAGTGATAAATGTAGGGGTGTACTTACTTTTTCCACATGCGAAATTTGCATTTATGTTTATTTAAATTATCCAATGGACTACAAAATGTAAATGTTTCATGATATTTGTTATATTATATCACCGTTATCTATCAATATTGTTGAAATGAAGATCAAATAGCTGTATGTTGAAATCTGTTGAAAAGCTCAAAACTTTACATGGGGTGTACTTACTTTTTCACGTGACTGTATATACATATATACCTTTAGTTTAACCAATCACCAATTTACGAACTTTCCCATATTAATTTCCGATACGATATGCTGATGTTTGTGACACTTCATCTCAGCTTGTTTCTTTCAGAATGGCTTTGTTTGCATCTACCTCCTAAACTGCTTCAGCAAGCTCATCGATCTCTCCAGAGAAGTGTCTGATGTGGCTGCATACACCCACAGGTAGTACCAGGGATATTGATCGACTTGAAACAAATTTTGATTTATTCATCAGGGTTCAATCTCTCCTTCCATTTAATAATTTTCACTGCAAAAATGATCTTTGCATATGTTGGATGAATAACTTGCCTCGTAATGTAGACCTGCCTCCTTTTATATATCGATTTTTATGCAAATCTCCGCTGAAGTACAGACAACACCAGAAGGTTGCAGAAATCAGTTACTGCAGCAGTAATTGATATAACTCTTGTTTTGCAACTGGTAATAGTTGGTGGTGGCGGTTGTTGTGTAGCCTGTGGCTGCTGGTTGCAACATATTCTAGGGATGCGGCTGTGCCGCTGATGCAATGCCTTCTATCACCAGTCCGCTGCTTCTCATTTTGCCGACCTCGGAAGGATTACAGGCTGAGTCAACCCGCCTGGTGTTTATTCAACGGCTGGGCAGGGCCTTGAACTCAGGTCCCTAAGATATCAAGCCAGCCACCTTAACCGTAAAGCCAACACCAGGCTTTGGTAATAGTTGGTTAAATACAGATTAACAACTGGATTTCAAGGGTTAAAAAGCCAAATGTATGTTTCACATCCAATGTGGTTGTAAAGCAAGTCAGCAGACTGGTGGTGACGTGTTAAGCGAAGCTGCACCTGTGTCGTGGTCAATTCCATATAGAGCAGACATTCTCACAAAGGAGAATTCAATTTGTTGCATTTAAAGGAACAAGATTAGTAAATTACTGAAAAGGCACTGAAATTATTGTGAATCATGCTTCTCGTACTGGTATCATGCAAATCGTATCTGCAGCACTGTACACCCGAGCGTGGACCCAATGTGGCATTTTTCAGGTACTAAGGGAAAGTTTTGTTATACCTTGGCAATGAGCTCTGTACTATGTTCTGAAAAATGCATGCACTCTGCACTCGTCAAATTTATATGATTGCCCAAGTACAACAATTATATCGCCGGTATATTCTTGTTACATCATGGAAAGACAAGTTGACAAACAAATAAGTTCTTAAATTGGCAAACATCTGCAATGTGGAAGCCCTCAATGGATGGAAGCCCTCAGTCTCACGCACGAAATCATGGCCGTCTCTCTGGACATATCTCAAACATTTGATACTGCTTGGCACCCCGCCTTGATCTCCAAACTCTCTGCTTCTCGCATCCATGGCCACCTCCTCTCATGCTTGATCCACTCCCCTATTCAGCATGTAGCTCTTAACGTGATCCTCTAATCTCTTCTCCCTGCCAAGGCTGGGGTGCTCCAAGGCAATGTTTTGGTCCAGTCTTGTTCCTCATCTTCCTCAATTATCTTTCTCATTCTGGAAAATCCTGCCTGAAAGAACCATTTAGCAAACCCTCCCATATACTTCCTAAAAAAAGCACTTTAAGAGGTTAAGCCACTCAAACTTTTGGGCCTCACCATCAGCCATTATACACCACATGGCCAAAAGTATGTGGACACCCAAACATCACACATCTCATTCCAAAATCATGGGCATTAATCTGGAGTTGGTCCCCCCCCCCCCCCCTTTGCTGCTATAACAGCCTCCACTCTTCTGGGAAGGCTTTCCACTAGATGCTGGATCATAGCTGCGAGGATTTGCTTCCATTCAGCCACAAGAGCATTGGTGAGGTCGGGCACTGATGTTGGGCGATTATGCCTGGCTCGTAGTCAGCGTTTTAATTCATCCCAACGGTGTTCGATGGGGTTGAGGTCAGGGCTCTGTGCAGGCCAATCAAATTCTGCCACACCGATCTTGACAAACCATTTCTGCATGGACCTCACTTTGTGCATGCAGGCATTGTCATGCTGAAACAGGAAAGGGCCTTCCCCAAACTGTTGCCACAAAGTTGGAAGCACACAATCGTCTAGAATGTCATTGTATGCTGTAGCATTAAGATTTCCCTTCACTGGAACTAAGGGGCCGAGCCCAAACCATGAAAAACAGCCAAGGACCATTATTCCTCCTCCACCAAACTCTACAGTTTGCACTATGCATTCAGGCAGGTAGCGTTCTCCTGGCATCCGTCAAACCCAGATTCGTCCGTCGGACTGCTAGATAGATGGTGAAGCGTGATTTATCACTCCAGAGAACGCGTTTCCACTGTTCCAGAGACCAATGGTGACGAGCGTTATACCACCCCAGCCGACGCTTGGCATTGCGCATGATGATCTGAGGCTTGTGTGCGGCTGCTCGGCCATGGAAACCCATTTCATGAAGCTCCCGACGAACAGTTGTTGTTCTGACTTTGCTTCCAGAGGCAGTTTGGAACTTGGTAGTGAGTGTTGAAACCGAGGACAGATGATTTTTACCACATTGTGGCTGAGCTGTTGTTGCTCCTAGACGTTTCCACTTCACAATAACAGCACTTACAGTTTACCGGGGCAGCTCCAGCAGGGCAGAAATTTGACGAACTGACTTGTTGGAAAGGTGGCATCCTATGACGGTGCCACTTTGAAAGTCACTGAGCTCTTCAGTTTGGCCCATTCTACTGCCAATGTTTGTCCATGGAGATTGCATGCTGTGTGCTTGATTATATATACCTGTCAGCAATGGGAGTGGCTGAAATAGTCGAATTCACTAATTAGAAGGAGTGTCCGCATACTTTTGGTCATGTAGTCTATTTCTGGGGCAGACCATATTTCCAAGCCTGCTGCTGAATGTGCACTGCTCTCCCCCTTTCGGCTGGCACACCTGTGTCACACCTTGCTCTTCTTGATGCCTTGGAATTCATGGCCCTCAAAAATCAAAGGGGATCTCCCATGACAAAGCTGAGTGTCTAGGCCTGTTGCTTTTGCATCGGAGACAGGTTGGTGACTCATCTGTATTCTCTCGCTTTCCTTTTGGGTCTTCCACCCTCGGTCCTCTCTTGGCTCTGTCCCTCCCAGGTTTCTGCAGGTTGCACACAGTCTGCCATTAACCCTCTTCATGTTAAACTCCCAGAATTCCGGCTCACTGCTCACCTTCACTCATGTGTTCCTCTTTTTTTCTTACCTATGCAATGAACTTCCCCAGTTGATTCAGTCCCATTCTTCCCTACAGGGCTTCAAGACAGCTGTTCACCACTACCTTAGGTCCATACTCATGGTCTTTTATGCTCTAAATGACCGCATTCCCAAGTACTCCCCTTTTCCAGGTTATTGTGATTTTCCCCCTCTCTCTCACCTCTTTTCGTGTGCTAGTTGTCGGTTGGTTTGTTTCTTTTCTGTTTCATCCCTGCTTTTCCCTCCTTCTAGTTCTTCTTCTTCTTCCTCTTCCTGTGTTTTATTCTGCCTGTATGCAGCTTGTTCACCCCCACGTATCTTTCTCCCTCTCCCCTTGATCTCACTCACATACTCTTCTTTTGGTGTTTTCCCCTTTCCATTTTGTTCCCTTCTATTGTGCTCTCGCTCTTCCACGAGCCTCTTACTGCAGTTGCAGCTTCGTTTGACTAGAAACATCCTCCCCCCACCTCCTACCCTCCACCCCCGCTCCCTTCCTCCCCAGCCTGAACATACTTTTAAAAAGCCCAGCCTGAATAGGATTAAAGCAGTGCTACATAGGGTCTCTGCCTCAGTAAACAATCACAAGGTAGATGGTGTTTGCAGTATAAACATTTCATTAAGCACGACTGAAAAGCACCTGACTTAGCAGGTGACCGGGGCAAATAGTGCAAAACAAAAAGGATCGATCGCTGCTGAAGCAAGCAGGGCTCACCAAGAGACATTATGTCAGGCAAGTCATCATGTGACGACACAGCTCCCCTGACTATCATTAGTTTACTACCACAAATGTGTGTGGGGGCGTATAGGAGGTCTGAGGGGCTTGCACTGCCAATTGAACTAGTATTTCACTCTGGCACATCATCATGAAGAGATTGCATCCAGTCATCTTCATACTGACGGACAGCCAAGACAAGCGATTTCTGGTTGCACTTGTACTGAAGAGGCAGGTCTGGTTATTTACACCACTGATAGTGTCATTTGTTTGAAAAAAATCATCACTAAACACCTTGTATCTACATTTCACTCAGGTCTTGAGATTGGCTGCGCATTGCTACAAATCTGCTTTGTAAATAACAAACAAATATTCATGCACATCCTCAATATTTTGGAGGGTTATGGTTAGGTTGTTCAATGTTTGAATTACAATGAAACAATCATGAACCAGTAGGAGTCACAAATTAATCTCAAGCAAATTAATGGGTATAATCTACTGATTTTCTGTGATTTACGTACATTGTATTCTCGGCAACATTAAAAAAAAAAAATTCCGGCCTTTTTCACCTTTAGATTTTATCCTGCATCACTAAATATGTAGTTGTTAGAGAAAGAGTTTGGGTGTCCATATTGTAAAAATCAATTAATCTTGGAGAAGTGTGATACAGCTAGAAGGAAATAAAAGACACATTTCTAAAGTTGGCCTTCAAAGCTATTTGCCCGATGGGCCTCCTCCTTCATACAAAGTCCTTCCTTGGCACACCTGATCTCTAATCTATTTAAAAGGCTTTCATTCGCAGCTTGATGCAGTACTGCTATCCCCTCTGGGCTGGCACTCCTGCTGCGCATCTTGCTCAGCTTGACGACATGGAAACCAAGGCCTTCAAAGATTATTGGATTCTCCCACAATGAAGCTGAGTCTATGGGCCTATCACTTCATCATCGTGGACAAGTCAGTGGTCTCTCTGTCTTCTACCACCTCCATTCTGGTCTTGCACCCTCAGTGCTTTCCGTGCTTTTCCCTCTCATGTTTATGCAGAGCTCACACTGTTCTATCAGCAACCTCTTTCTGGTGAAACTACCCAAATCCAGAATCACTGGTCGACTCCACTCATTTCTTCCTCTTTTTCCCCACCTGGAGAGCAAACGTTCACATTCTCTTCAATGTCATTCTTCTCTCCAGGTCCTCAAAACAGCTGTTCACCACTATCTCAGATCATCCTCCATCCAAAATCATGATTTTTTTCTACTCCCTTTTCGAGCCTGTTTTCCCTTTCCCGGCCCATCACCCCACCCCCTCCGCTCCTCTCACCCCCACCCCCAAGCCCACTTCCTTCCAAATTTTCAGTTCTTCCTTCCCGAGAGTTTGATTATGTATCCATCTTTGGCCGCCCCACTGTGCATCATCCCCGACTCCTCATTCCTCCCCTACATACGTCATTTGTCCATGTCTCTCTCTATTTTGTCCCTCAACCATGCCGTTTGTGTTTCCCCCTTATCTTTCTGCTGTTCCTTCTGTCTTGTTGCATCCTGTTCCATTTCTGTGTTCCAGCTTTTCCATGAGCCATGACTTTGTATTCTACAAAGGCGAGGTTTTTCTGTTATTGTGGTGGTATGGAGCAGCTTCTGTTTGTGATTGTAAGGACAAGGACAGTCGGTTTGTGGTTTCAATTCCTATTGTTGGTAGCAAGTATATCAAATGATAGATTCTAAACATCATGGAAATAAGCTAATTCCAGGAGAATTACCATGATCACATCAATTTAGTATAAATTTCAGTTGGTTCACAAGTGACCTTCAGGCACAGGTATTCTTCATGTCCCATGTGATCCGAATTCATGTGATACCATTCGACACTTTGGTGCTGACTGTTCAATAGAGTCAGGGAAACGGGCACCAGTAATATACGAGGAAACTGAAAGGATGGTATTAGGAAAAACACGTGACTCAATATGTAATTCAAAATCACTTGTACAGTAACAGCACTGAACTGCGAATCTACTAACCTCGGTGGTGTAATGTATGTGGCGTCCGCTCCGAATGTGGGAGGTCGGTGGTTCAAACCCTGTGTGTCATACCAAAGATTTAAAAAAATGGAACGTGCTGCTTCCTTGCTTGACGCTCAGCATTTCAAAGGATAGAGAATGGACAAACAACCACTGGTTGGTGTGAGTCATCACTTTTGACGAATCTCTTCCCTTTGCTGGAGTGCTTAAGCATTGTGGGTTTGCTATATAGTTAAAATTGGTGGTGAGCAGGTGAACTGGTGCCAATGAAGGGAAAAACCTGCACAGAGAAGAGATTAAAGTGATAGAGGTGTGCGCTATCCCTCTCACACTTTCTGTTCCTATGAGCATCGTTGGCTGCAGGTGCAGTAAATGCAATGTGAAGTCTGATGCTCATAGGTGCAGCAGACTGGCCAGGTCGTCGGTATGATGGTGGCTGTCCTTGATGTCCAAAGGACACAGCTATCTGCAGATGCTGCACAGTGATGCCTAAATTTGTGCCACCACTGACTTTCATGGGCACATTTATCCACGATGTAGCGCTGCCCAGGTTGACCTACAGGTGGGGTTTGATATCTGAGTGTCCTTCTCATATCCTTAGCCTAAAGACGCTTCCCCCACAAGGCAGTGGGTATCCGTTACCCTGGACAAGGGGCCCATACCAGGTAATGCTATATGGAGCCAGCTGAGCCCGGGACTCGCATAGAGAAGGGTCTTCACTCCCTGAGGTAGCTGAAAAACAGCTACCCTGCTACCCAAATGGTAATAGTAGTGCAGGCTTTGATGGGCCTAATGGCCTCCTCTGTGTTGACGTTCCTCATAGGGGAGCTCATATTATTAATATACAGTGCATTCAGAGAGTATTCAGACCCCTTCACTTTTTTCACATTTTGTTATGTTGCTGCCTTATGCTGAAATCGTTTAAATTCATTTTTTCCCTGATCGATCTACACTCAATACCCCATAATGACAGAGAAAACAGGATTTTAGAAAGTTTTGCAAATTTATTAAAAAGAAAAAACTGAAATATCACATTGACATAAGTATTCAGACCCTTTGCTATGACACTTGAGATTTAGCTCAGGTGCCTCCCATTTCTCTTGATCATCTTTGAGATGTGTCTACACCTTGATTGGAGTCCACCTGTGGTAAATTCAATTGATTGGACATGATTTGGAAAGGCACACACCTGTCTATATAAGGTGTCACAGCTGACAATGCATAACAGAGCAAAAACCAAGCCATGAGGTCGAAGGAACTGTCTGCAGAGCTCAGAGACAGGATTGTGTCGAGGCGCAGATGTGGGGAAGCCTACAAAAAAAATTCTGCTCCATTGAAGGTTCCCAAGAGCACAGTGGCCTCCATAATTAAATGGAAGAAGTTTGGAACAACCAGGACTCTTCCTAGATCTGGCGGCCCGGCCAAACTGAGCAATTGGGGGAGAAGGGCTTTGGTAAGAGAGGTGACCAAGACCCCGATGGTCACTCTGGCTGAGCTCCAGAGATCCTGTGTGAAGATGGGAGAAACTTCCAGAAGGACAAGCATCACTGCAACACCCCACCGATCCGGGCTTTATGGCAGAGTGGCCAGACGGAATCCTCTCCTCAGTGAAAGACACATGAAAGCCCGCTTGGAGTTTGCAAAAAAGCACCGAAAGGACTCTCAGACTGTGAGAAACAAGATTCTGTGGTCTGATGAAACCAAGATTGAACTGTTTGGCTTCCGTCTGGCCACTCTGCCATAAAGCCCAGATCGGTGGAGTGTTGCGGTGATGGTTGTCCTTCTGGAAGTTTCTCCTATCTCCACACAGGATCTCTGGAGCTCAGCCAGAGTGACCATCGGGGTCTTGGTCACCTCTCTTACCAAGGCCCTTCTCCCCCAATTGCTCAGTTTGGCCGGGCGGCCAGATCTAGGAAGAGTCCTGGTTGTTCCAAACTTCTTCCATTTAAGAATTATGGAGGCCACTGTGCTCTTAGGAACCTTCAATGCAGCAGGAATTTTTTTGTAGGCTTCCCCAAATCTGTGCCTCGACACAATCCTGTCTCTGAGCTCTGCAGGCAGTTCCTTCGACCTCATGGCTTGGTGTTTGCTCTGATATGCATTGTCTGCTGCCAGACCTTACATAGACAGGTGTGTGCCTTTCCAAATCATGCCCAGTCAATTGAATTTACCACAGGTGGACTCCAATCAAGGTGTAGAAACATCTCATAGATGATCAAGAGAAATGGGAGGCACCTGAACTAAATTTCAAGTGTCATAGCAAAGGGTCTGAATACTTATGTCAATGTGATATTTCAGGTTTTTGTTTTTAATAAATTTGCAAAACTTTCTAAAATCCTGTTTTCTCTTTGTCATTATGGGGTATTGAGTGTAGATTGATGAGGGAAAAAATGAATTTAAACGATTTCAGCATAAGGCTGCAGCATAACAAAATGTGAAAAAGTGAAGGGGTCTGAATTCTCTCTGAATGCACTGTAACCTTCATATTTTTACTTTTGCATAAATGTCCTACAAAGGATAATCAAAATCCATGACTTTTACTCCCCACCCTTTCCCCATATTTACATGATTAAAGACTTCGGGATTTACAAAAGGTTAATTTTGTGTGAAAGGTTATGTAATTTTGAAGAATGTGTCTATTATTCTGTGCTATCAATATAGGATTGGAGAGCTTCAGGAAATACTACAGAAATTTTCCGAGGAACATGCGGCTCAAAGGATCAGCGCTAACTCCGATTCATCTTGGGATCTCGAATGGTCAGTCAGCCAGAATATTCTCACTGATGCTATATTCCATAGTAATGCAATAACAGAAGATTAATATCATCTTTTCCTACATTTTGGTTAGTTTTTCCTTTTATTTCATGTCGATGTAATTGTTTCCTTATTCACTAATATCGAAGTTTCCATAAAATTGTACCAACTGTGGTATAACCGACCTATGGCACAACAACGGACTGCAAAAGTAATTATTTTAAAAGGTCTTTCAACACGGTGCAGAGAAATAAGCCATTGCATGCTATCGGGTCAGTGAGCAGAACCTCCAAAGCGTCAGAGGAATCCTCTTCATCTCAACATTCAGCCATATATGAGGTGAACTGCTGCTAATATGGATTCTCCTTCTTTTTTTTTGTATACAAGATCAAGGCTCGTGTAAGAGCTAACATTAATGACAAAAAAAACAAAACGGACACATAAGACAAAATTAAGGGAGTGGGAGACAAGATGCGGAGAGAGGGGGAAGCACACAAGTACAACATTTGAGAGCAGGGACATCAGGAGATCTTTTGGAGGGAGAGGGCTTGGGAGGAGGAGGCGTGGGAAGGGGGTGGGGGGTGGGAGAGGTAAAAAAACATATGGACTCTGCAAGGACTTCCAGGAAAGAAGTCGGTATTTCAGAAAAGTGTATCTGGGGTGAATTAACAGGGGTAGAAAAGATCAAGGTTTTGGATGGGGGAAGACAAGAGATGGTGGTGAACAGCTGTTTTAAAGAAAAGTGTGAACAGCTGTTCCTTCCTCTGAATTATTATCAATGTACAAACTCTTTACAGAGTGCCAGTTCTGCTACAGCAGGTCCTCGGCTAAGGGTATGCTCTGTGGTTTGCTGTTGCTTTCCCAGCAATCAGAATAGGAATTTTATCTCAAATTCCCTCCCGAAAAGGCAGAGAGACACATATACCTGCAGTTGACAATGAAACCTATGAAGTCATTCTCATCGCTGCATTTTAAACTTTGTTTTGGATGCTTTAAGCCTGTCATGCTGGCTCCTAACTGCTGCAAGCTGTATTAGCTAAGGTTGGCCCTGATTATTAGCCCCCGTTGAAGTTGGTCCAAAACGGGGGCTCATGGATTGGGTCTCCTCCGTCCGTCCGTCTATATCTCGGAGATGTATGGACCGATTTTGTTCATACTTGGCACAAAGACAATACATGACGGTATACATATGCACGTCATTTTGTTTCGTGAGGCGATCAAACATGACCGACCAGCCGGCATTTTAGTTGTAAAAAAAGAAAACCCCGATGTTGAAGACGTCCTCAACCATTTCTCGGACATGCATTTACCGATGTTGTTCAACCTCGGCAAACAGATTAATGAATGATGGCTTAAATATGCACTTCATTTTCATTCACGATCAAATTCAATATGGCCGACTGGCGGCCATTTTGTTACTTCAACGTGTCCCCAACCATTTCTCGGACATGCATGGACCAATTTTGTTCAAACTTGTCGCAAAGACAATACATGGGAGTATACATAGGCAGAAGATTTTGTTTTGTCATCCGACCAAAGATGGCTGACTGACGGCCTTTAACTCCAGATAGCAAGATTACTAAAACCACGGGAGCTATGATATTTTATCTTTTCTTCTTGTTTATTTTTCACTTCTGCTGTCATTGGTGGGAACTGTTTATGCATACACTCATTCCAACTACTGTCCAAGAAGTGTCCTCACTCCCAAACTTCAGCCTGCATGAAGTGAGACTCCAGCTTGTACGCGAATGCTTATTGGAACATTTCAAGTGAAACCTGATACGAGTAGATCAACGCTCCTCTAGCTGTGTCTTGATGAAGCACACCGTTTGATCTGTCGCATTGCCATATGTTAAAACTTTTCTGCATTTGCAGAATCACTCAGTAGCCATCTTTTTTGTTACAGCTGAATTTTTGTTTAATATTTAATACTTAATCGGGACATTGCATCAGTGGCACAGCCACACCCCCCAAAAGTGATGCAACCAGCAGCCACAGGCTGCACACAAAAGCTATTCTATAATGTATAAAATCCTTGATAATGTAACTTTTTCCTTGAAAGAGAAAAATCTACTGTATTCTGTATTTCACGATGTTCTCTGTTTTGGAATGTTGTAGGAGAAACCCCCTCGGGGAGGTGGTCAAATGAATTCGCTACAACCTTCATTGTGTGACCCTTAAGGTGGGTTTTCATGGGACACGCGAACGGTTCGCGAAGGATGCGAATGTCGAAAAAATGGCAAAGTCCAACATTCGTATTTTAGGCTCCAAAAGTTCGCCAAACATGCGCGGGGGTTCGGAAGCGTCGTCAATTGTTCGCAGGAGTCGTTTTTTGTTCGGCGGGTATTTCAAACATTTTTGAAAACTCCTGCGAACAATTGACGACGCTTCCGGACCCCCGCGCATGTTTGGCGAACTTTTGGAGCCTAAAATACGAATGTTGGACTTTGCCATTTTTTCGACATTCGCATCCTTCGCGAACCGTTCGTGTGTCCCGTGAAAACCCACCTTTAGTCATCCTGTCAAATTTGGTTGAGATTGGATGAGTAACGACTGAATGTATCGTGGTCAAAAATCGTCAGACAGACAGACAGACACCAAATTGTGTATTTTAGTATGTGATGATGATGATGATGATGTAGATGGAATAGGTATTTAATAAAAGTAAGCATTTGGGCTAATAGCACAGCCATGTTGACCCTGCCATTAGATTAAATAATTTGGCTGCCAAGTATAAAATAAGATTTGGTTGTTAAAAGTAAATTTTGATGTCAAATGGTGTGCACGTGAAGTTAATGCAGATAAAATAAATAGGATGTAGATTTTAAATAATGTTAAGAGTAATAGATAGAAATTGAAATTAAAATTATATAATGTAATGTGGGGAGCCACGGGCATTGATGGACCAAATAACCTTTTCCCACGTTTTTGCTTTTCCTTTATTGTTTCTGTGCAGCTCTTCAGATGGTGGAAGTGAGCTTGTCCCTGAGGCCTTCTCTGTTGTGTTGGTGAGCTTTGGCGTGCCGAGCATTGACAATGATCCACTCGTGGAAGACCTCAGCCTACGTCTTATTGAAGACCACAATATCCTTGTGACTGGAAATACAGGCTCTGGAAAGACGAGCTTGTTGCGGGTCCTTGCGGGACTTTGGCCAACATTACAGGGTGTGACCTCTGTGTGGCAGGGCTAAATGCAGTCTTGCATCCTATGCTTAGTACCTTGCACTGTACTGTTATGAATGTCAGTTATCCGAAGATGTTTGGCTTTATCTACAGGCGGATCCATAAATAACAACCTATTTTAAATATTTAAACACTCTGTTGTTATTATAGGTAGAGCATTAAAATAATTTTGTTTGAAAGCTTGTTTATTGCCATTAATATTATTTTTACCTCTGTCACCGAAGGTGGATGGAGTTTATGTTTTCACCCCTGTCTGTTTGTCTGTCTGTCTGTGAGCAGGATATCTCAAAAAGTTATAGACGGGGTCGGACGAAACTTAGTGGACAGCTTAGGTATCTGCCAAACACGAATTGATTCGATTATTCAAGGCCCTTGAAATTTTTTTATACTCATCCCCTGATCTGTACCTTTCCACAACTTTATCCCGGAGATCTTTTGAAAGCTCCTTGGTGTTCATGGTTGAGTCTTTGCTGTGAAATGCATGACGCAGCAAAGGAAACCTACAGGAATAGCTGATTTTATTATGAAATGATCAGAATCACTGCAATATGACACAGGTGAAGGCCAATTAAATTGGTGTGTGATGTTGAAGGTGATTGGTTACACCTGAGCTAATTTACAATTGCTATTATAAGGGGGGTGGACACCTATCCAACCTAGATATGCGAGTTTTGTATTTTTAATTAATTTAGTGAAATATGTAGAATTTGTTTTTTACTTGGAAGTTGTGGGTTACGATGTGTAAATAAAGATGGAAAAGTCTGATTTTAATTCCAGGCTATAAGGCAACAAAAGGAGAAAATTTTGAAAGGGGGTGTAGATTAATAGTTTTTGGTGACAGTTTTTTAAATCTTTTTTGGAATTAAAGTGACATATCTTCCTATTTCTTGCCACCACCTTCTTGGAACTGCAATTATGAACTACCAAACCTCATACTGTGCAGCATTTGCACTCTTTTAGAATGAGAAACAGATAATCTCTCAGCCATAATGGATCAATCTGGAAGCAAAGAAGAAAACAATATTAATGGCAATAAACAAGCTTTCAAACAACAAGACCGAAAGTCTAACAGCGGCGTAGCTGGGCATGTAAAATATTATAAACCACAAACACACATGATTAACTTTTCAAACAGTCGCTAATGCTGTTTATAACATTAAACAGACCTGAGCCTCGGCCTGGTGGTGGGGTGGCTATCTTTATCAAAAACTCTCTTCCTCACTCTCCTTGCACTGCCCTCTCTCCTCCTCACCCCCAGGAGTACCTCTGGCTACGGCTTCCTCTCCGCTCCCACCTTTTGTTCATATGTGTTCTGTACCATCCCCCAAACAGTGATGACTCCATCTACATTTCACTGTCTGACAACATGGACCAACTTCTATCCACTCATCCCAACTCTCTCTTCCTCATATGTGGTGACTTCAATTGTCATCATGCCACCTGGTTGGGTGTGGGTTCCTCTCTCACCAGTCATGGCACCTCAGCAAAGGACTTCTGTGACTCACTGGGATTGACACAATCTGTCAATTTCCCGACCCGGATCTCAGCCAATGGAGTATCTTCTCTTCTAGACTTGGTTATGACTAACTTCCCTGCTAATGTCTGCTGCTCTTCTTCTGCTCCAATCGGTTCTTCTGATCATGTGCTTGTCAAAGTGGACATCTCTCTGGCCATTCTCAGAGAGCCTCCTCAGCGTCGACGAGTCTGGCATTTCACTCAGGCCGACTGGGACGGTCTTCAAGCAGCCATCAATCGTCTGGATTGGTCTCCCATCTCCACTGCCTCTGACATCAATTCTTCCTGGGAATTCTTCCAAAGCAAACTGATCTCTCTCATGCACAGATTTATCCCATCTCGCCTTCAGTTGTCTTACCCTTCCTCCCGTCCATGGTACACTGAATCTTGTGGTGAGGCAGTTGCCCTGAAACAACTTGCCTTTGCCTCTTGGAAGGCTAATCCAACTGAAGGAAATCTCAGTTCCTTCCACCAAGCTCGGAACAAGTGTGTGTCTACCCTCAGGAGTGCCAGGAAGCACTATCTCTCCTCACTCAAGAATGAACTCTCAAACCTGTCTCCTTCCTCTAAATCCTGGTGGCGTCTGGTCAAATCCGTTTCTGGAGTTTGTTCCCCCTCCATCCCCTCCCTTACCTCAAATGGCCACACAGTTGACATCGCACGTGACAAAGCCGAATGCCTCAACTCTGTGTTTGCCTCAAAATCCTTAGTCCCAAACCCATCTCTCTCTGTTCCCACCTTTCCCAGTCGAACCAAACTGCTCCTGGACTCTGTGACCTTCTCTCCTGACAAGGTGGAGGAGTTTTTGTCAAACCTCGACTCTGATTCTGCAACTGGACCAGATGGCATCAGCCCACGGGTCCTAAAATCCTGCTCTGCCGCTCTATCTCACCCTCTCTCTGTTCTTTTCACCCTATCCTTTGCTCAAGGTCATCTGCCAGCATCCTGGAAATCAGCAAACATTACCGCTTTACACAAAAAGGTGCAAAAACAGATCCTTGCAACTACAGACCAATCAGCCTGCTCCCAATTATCAGCAAAGTCATGGAATCCATCATTGCTTCGGATATGAAATCTTTCCTCTTCTCCAATGGCTTGATCTCTGATCATCAATTTGGTTTCAGACCAGGTCACTCTACTCTGGACATGCTGCTTCTGCTGTCTCAACAATGGATGGAGGTCCTCAATGCCAAACAGGAAATCAGAGCTGTCTCCCTTGACATATCACGTGCCTTCGATACGGTGTGGCACCCAGCTCTGCTCACCAAACTCTCCTCCTATGGTATCCATGGAAATCTCCATGCATGGCTTGCGGACTTCCTCTCTGGTCGTAGTCAACGTGTGGCCCTGAATGGATTTCTCTCATCTCCCCTTCCCGTTCAGGCTGGAGTTCCCCAAGGCAGTGTGCTGGGCCCGGTGCTTTTTCTGGTCTTTATCAATGATCTCTCCGACTCTCTGGAAAATCCTCTGTATCTCTTTGCTGATGACTCCACTCTCTGCCGCTCCATTCCTCTTCCCTCAGATCGGCAGTCTGCAGCCTCCTCACTCTCTGAAGACCTGGACAAAATCACAGACTGGTCAAACATGTGGAACATGTCTTTCAATCCTGACAAATCTCACACTCTTACTATGTCTCTCCGAAAAGATCGACTGGACAACCCTCCCATCTACTTTCTCAACAATCCTCTCCAAGAAGTTCTGTCGCTCAAGCTTTTGGGTCTCACCATCTGCCATGATCTTTCTTGGGAAAACCACATTTCCAAGCTGGCCTCCAAAGCCAGTCGCCGACTGGGCATCCTCCGTCGTGCAAAGTCCTTCCTAGGCACACCTGAGCTCCTCACCACATACAAGGCTTTCATCCGCAGCTCAATGGAATACTGTTCTCCCCTATGGGCTGGTGTTCCTGCCTCACACCTGGCTCGGCTTCATGCTGTTGAATCCAAAGCTTTCAGAATCATTGGAATCTCCCGCGATGAAGCTATCTCTGAGGGCCTTTCACTCACTCACCGCAGGCAGGTAGGTGGTCTTTCTGTCTTCTACCGACTCCTCTCCGGCCTTGCTCCCCCAGCTCTCTCTGTGCTCTGTCCCCCAAATATTCCGACAGGTCGCACAAGATCTGCCAGCCACCCTCTGATGGTTAAACTGCCGAAATCTCGGCTCTCTGCTCACCTTCACTCTTTCATTCCTCTTTTCTCCCGCCTCTGGAACAAACTCCCACACTCACTTCAATCACACTCCTCCCTCCATGTCTTCAAAACAGCTGTTCACCACCATCTCTTATCTTCCCCCATCCAAAACCTTGATATTTTCTACCCCCACTAATTCACCCCAGATCCACCTTGTTTGAAATTCCAACTTCTTTCCTGGAAGTCTTGGCAGTGTCCATATGTTTTATACCTCTCCCACCCCCCCCCCCCCTTCCCATGCCTCCCTCCCAAAGCCCTCTCCCTCCCACAGTTCTCTCGATGTCTCCATGTCTCTCGGTCCCTGCTCTCAAATGTTGTGTTTGTGTCCTTCCCCTCTCTCCCCATCTTGTCTACCGCTCCCGATGTTATTTGTTTTGTGTGTCTGTTTGTCTTTCTGTGTGATTAATGTTCGCTCTTTCACGAGCCTCGATCTTGTATACAAAAAAAAAAAAAAAAAAAAAAATTTGGAGGAATCCCGACATCCATGAGGTAAGTTTTACTTACAGAACTGAGGGAAGATCTTCTGTAATCTACATACCCCACAAGGATTGGGTTAATAACATGCTATCAAAAAACCGAGGTGAATTCCTTACTTCCGCGGTTGTTAGTACGGTACACTGCTCTCATTGATTCATGAACCATACACCACTTCAATCTATCAACTTTGTATTCCTGACATTGGGATTAAAGTGTTATGGTCATATTTACTATATCATTATAATTACTATTACTGAAACGATACACTACTGTATTAAGAAACCTGGGCTTAATTTGTCCGAAACGGCCCGAAGGTGAGGCATGAAGCCTAAGGCCTATACATACCGTATTGTTGGAAGACCCGCAACGCCGATGCTTTCGATATTTGATGGTCATTTTAACAATCGGTTTGTTTGTGCTTCACTCTGAATGACAAACGTAAAGGTAGAGCATGGCATGGCGATTGTGATATATGACAGGTTCGACGATATGTTCAGCCTGAACGAAATTGGAATCAAAATGCCGGAGTGTGGAGAGTCTGCTGCCGTAATCATATCAGCCTGTCATGTGACCAGATCCTCAGCTCTGATTGGTATACGTTTGAGGGGACATACATATAGTCACGTTAAAAAGTAAGTACACCCCATGTAAAGTTTTGACTTTTTCAACATATTTCAACATACAGCTATTTGATCTTCATTTCAACAATATTGATAGATAAAGGTGATAAAATAGAACAAATATCATGAAACATTTACATTTTGTAGTCCATTGTATAATTTAAATAAACATAAATGCAAATTTAGCATGTGGAAAAAGTAAGTACACCCCGACATTTATCACTACTTCAAATACCTAAAACTAGAATCACGTGCACCAGCTCAGGTGCAAATGATTAGAACATCGTTAGAGAGGATCTTGGAGGAACCTGTCTTATTTAAACCTCAGACATTTAGTTTGGTTTGCTCTTTGTTGTTGAAGTGTGTGGTGTCACCATGCCGAGATCAAAAGAGCTCTCTGAGGCCTTCAGAAAGAAGGTTATAGATGCCTACGAGTCTGGGAAGGGATTTAAAAAGATCTCCAAACAATTTGAAATCAATCATTCGACTGTCTGGAAGATCATCTACAAGTGGAGAAGATTCCAAACAACTGCCAACTTGTTCAGGCCAAGCCGCCCCAGCAAGTTCAGCCTGAGAGCAGACCGCAAGATGCTGAAAGAAGTCTCGAAAAACCCCAGAATGTCATCACAGGACCTACAGGTAGCTCTTGCCACTGTTGATGTCAAAGTGCACGAGTCTACCATTAAAAAGAGGCTGCACAAATTTGATCTACATGGGAGGTGTGCCAGGAGGAAACCTTTGCTGTCCAGAAAGAACGTCAGGGCAAGACTAAAGTTTGCCAATGAACACCTAGGCAAAGACCAGCACTTCTGGAACAATGTGCTCTGGACAGATGAGTCAAACGTAGAGCTATTTGGCCACAGTACCAGAAGACAAGTTTGGCGAAAACCAAAGACAGCATTTGACCACAAGAACCTGACTGTAAAGCATGGTGGTGAAAATATTATGGTTTGGGGCAGCTTTGCTGCATCAGGGCCTGGGCAGCTCACCATCATAGAATCCACGATGAATTCTTCATTGTACCAGAGGGTGCTTGAGGATAATGTGAGGCCATCTGTCGGAAAGTTGAAGCTCAACCGAAGGTGGACCTTGCAACATGACAATGACCCTAAACATACCAGTAAATCCACCAAGGAATGGCTGAAAAGAAAGAAATGGAGGGTTCTGGAATTGCCAAGTCAAAGTCTGGATCTAAATCCCATCGAGATGTTGTGGGGGGATTTGAAACGAGCTGTGCATGCAAGAAACCCCTCAAACATCGCACAGCTGAAAGAATTCTGCATGGAGGAGTGGGCAAAAATTTCTCCCAGTCGATGTCAGAGACTGGTAGACGGTTATAAGAAACGCCTACTTGAGGTTGTTTCTGCCAAAGGGGGCAATACCACCTATTAGAGCCAAGGGTATACTTACTTTTTCCACATGCGAAATTTGCATTTATGTTTATTTAAATTATACAATGGACTACAAAATGTAAATGTTTCATGATATTTGTTGTATTATATCACCTTTATCTATCAATATTGTTGAAATGAAGATCAAATAGCTGTATGTTGAATTATGTTGAAAAAGTCAAAACTTCACATGGGGTGTACTTACTTTTTCACATGGCTGTATATACAGACAAACAAACACTGTTCTCGACAGCTTTGCCCTATGGGCTACGACGTAAAAAATGTAATGCTCTACCAATAGTAACAAAGGTATTTCTCTATTTAAAATCAGGAGTTAATTATAGATCACCCTGTATCGAAGGATTATTTCCAGACCTCATATTATGGAGAGCCATAAAAATGTGATAACCACAATCTTATTTGCATAACGGATTTTGGCGATCTTCAATCAGGTCAATCCAATCAATCATCACCACCCAGTTTACATTTAAAAAATCCCTATAACGATCTGAATTACAAAAGAGTATTTGCTTAGATTTTGACTGCCACCATTTTGTGTGGATGTGATAATTTTGGAGGCTTCTGCATCTCAATTTTCGTCTCTTATTTTTCTTTGGAAAAATGTAAGAATGCCTTGAAGATTTTTTTAACCTGTTTCATTTCTCTCAAGTTTAACATGTTCATGGCATGTCACATTCAGGAAAGGTGTTCATGTTCAGCTGCTTTGGTCCACGAGGGATCATGTTCCTTCCACAAAACCCTTATTTCACTGATGGGACGTTACGAAATCAGGTATACCATTTGTTTGATTTTGGCCATCACTTTTGCTGCTTACTCTGTAATGCTTACAATCTTGGTTTATTTATTTCATTTTATATTTATATTATATCATATCTGTGTGTTACGGGGTCCTCCCCTATCCCCTGGTCTCGGTAAACCTCCGAACCCCGAAAGGGTCCCCGGCAGAAAGATATGTTAGCGTTGGTTGAAATTAATCAATAATGAAACCCTCAATGAAACCATCAAATGAAACAATCAAATCAATAATGAAACCACACCAAGGGTTATGAACAAACAATCATATATTATAAATCACACCAGAATCACGACACAAATAATAATAGCAATTCACCCTACAATCCCTATCTGAAGATGGTACCACCTTATCTAGTCCTTTACCCAAACTCACGGCACTCCCCCAATGTCTCTGTACCCCTCCAAGGCGAAGTCGATTCGCTCCAGCGATCGTTGGATCAATGTCCGATCAAAATCAATTGAGGCATGGACGATCGAAGCAACCCAGAGGCCACGTGGTCCAACACCCCGCAAAATAGCGGTGGAATGGAAACCCTCCCAAAGATGCGCTCCGACGTACACGTTTGCGGTTCAATCAGCGAGTCTCCTTATAATCCTCCAAAAGCCACTTTCTGGCACAGCCGTCCCCGGCAACCCACCGGGGAATAATGCCCGGCCGACGCGACAAAAACCTTTTCACTGAAGGTAGCGCACGTGGCGAAATGGCGGACGGCTTTCACTCAAGCCGGGGCTTTGAGGCAAGGATACTCCGGAACCTCAATGCAGATACCCGACTACCCAGGCTCCACAGCACTCTGGCGATATCACCTATCGCACGAACTTCCTTTCAAGGACACAAAGTTCACTCGCACTGTACGCTCGACCGCTCGGTCCGGAGCTTCAACAAAAACGTCTTTCCACGATCTCCTCCCGCCTCTTCTTCTTCGCTCCACCTCTTCCGGTGTCCTATCCGATTTCCGGCATCATTTTTGTCATGAGCGCTTTTAAACCTTTTAACCACAATAACCCTTACTGAGACCCAACAATAATAATAATACCAACAATAATTAGGGCCGAATCCGTAACACCTCCCCCCCCCATCAAGAAAGAAAGTTTGAACGCAGCGAAAACTTTCTTTGTAGGCAAATTCTTGAAACCAACACAAGTAATCAATGTTTCCCCAAAAATATAGCAACAAAACATCGAACAACTTGCAGAGATTTCCAAAGTTAATTCACTCTGGACAAAGCACCAGCAACGACATTGTCCCTGCCCTTTACATGTTCAATTTCCAAGTTACCCCTGCAAAGCCAAACTCCATCTCATCAACCTCTGATTTTGACTTTTAGTTTCTTTTGAATGAAGGTTAAGGGGTTGATCAAAAATCCCAAGTCAAGCAAATCGATAGCACTTTTCCTGGGAGGCCGAGCTGAGGGCCAGGTTCCATGATGGTTGGGTGGTGAGGCCTGGACATATTCACTACCTGGATGCCTTTAGGAACGTGGAGTTCACGGTTAATCCGTGTAGGAAAGTTCACTACATGGACGCCTTTAGGAACATGGAGTTCACGGTTAATCCGTGTAGGAAAGTTCACTCCATGGACGCCTTTAGGAACGTGGCGTTCACGGTTAATCCGTGTAGGAATCATGGCTCGGCTGCTCCTCAGCATTCAGTGCTTCCACTCTTTCTAACTTTCCTAACCATCACGGTTGGACCACTTGTCACTGTAGTCACATGAATGGCGGTCTCCTTCTCGGCCACTTCTCTGATAATCCTTCCTTCGGGAGCTGCCATAACTCTGGAAGCCTCCATAATAATATCGATTGTGGCTGTTGTGAAAATTAACCAAGTCCACAACTTTGTCCCATAGGTAGGTTTAATATCAATCAGATCTCTGGCATCATCCTGTAAAATACAATCATGCAATATATATATCAGGATCTTGGCATCAAATAGGAAGGATCGATAATATTAGTCAATGCAAGCAAGCCTAGAATATGTGCGGGTACGTACCATTCAAGTCTACATGTCATAGTATAATGTCGCAGGAGTGGCCCCGAGTCGCGGACGTCCGAGGTCTTATAGATGCCTCTCAGCGGTTTAAGTGAGCATCACACCTGGGTTCAACTTTGATACAATGCAGCACATGATACATTTTCACTACAGTGGCCACCACCACTACTACTCCGTGGTCCTCCTCTGTAGCCCCCTCGACCCCGAGGAAACGCCTTCCCTACTGTGATGGTCCGACCATCCAACTCCTTGCTATTCAGATCCTTTTCTGCAACTCTGGCATCCTTTGAGTTTTCAAACGTGACAAAGCCAAACCCTCTTGACTTGTTTGTCTCCCTGTCTTTTATCAGCCGCACTTCCAAAAGCGGTCCATATTTGCTGAAGGCAGACTCCAGAACCTCTTCCTTTGTTTTGAAGTTCAGAGCCCCTACAAAGAGCTTGCCAATACTGCCTCCATCCCTGACATGCGTGTGCCGACACTTAGTTTCAGGGTATTTCCTCTTCTCTTCAGGGTACTTCCTACTAGGCTTTTCAGCAAACATCGGGTTACCAGAAACTTGACCCCCGGCCAAATCATTCCCGATAATAAAAGATACTCCTTCTACAGGAAGAGTGGCTTGTAAACCGACGGTGACCGGTCCTGACACCAAATCGGACTCCAAATGGATGACATGAAGTGGAGCACTAACACAGCCACCAATCCCCTGTAAACAAACACTATCACCAGTTGCCGTCTCCTCGGACAATGGCAAGATGCCTTCAAGCATTAAAGATTGATGTGCTCCTGTGTCCCTCAATACCCGAACAGGTCTCCGGTTAGTCGAGGCTCCATCCAGTGACACAAACCCCTCTGAAATAAATGGTTGGTAACCCTTTTGAGGGCGATTTCTCACAATGGCCATCGCATTTGGAGTCATACTAGTCGACCTCTGCTCCTGATTTTCCTTTCCCAGAGCATAACAGTTGGACATCAAGTGTCCAGGTTTATGGCAAAAAGTGCAAGTAGGCCCGGAGGAGAACCTCGTGGTCTGCCAAGGCATGGGGGCGGCGGTCTGCCTCGAGCGCCCCGGACGATAGGTCTGTCTTGGAACCGCAGTCTTCTGATTTCTAGAAGTCATGGTGTCAGAGTGGTCCTCATTTTCATCTCGAGGCCGCCCCCATGGATTTTCATTCTCCGCCCCTGATGTACCATAGCTCCCCTGGCTAGGTCTGGGCGAGAAGTTCGGTTTGTGTAACCCCATCCTGTGTGTTAAGGCATAGTCATCTGCCATGGTTGCTGCCTCGTACAGCTTTGGTACTTTCCTTTCCTCCAGATGAACTTTAATGTCCTCATGGACACACTGTTGGAATTCCTCGACCAGGATCAATTGTCACAATAGTTCGAAGTCTTTCCCAACTCCTTTTGAATCACACCACCTATCAAACATGGTTTCCTTCAATCTGGCAAACTCCACATGGGTCTCACTCTCCCTCCTCCTGGCATTCCGGAATTTTTGCAGGTAAGCTTCCGGGACCAATTCATAGGCTTTGAGAATGTGTTTCTTCAATACCTCGTAATCTGCACATTGGTCAATCGGTAAAGCCGAATAGATCTCTTGAGCTTTACCCACCAGAACACTTTGCACGAGTATAGACCAGTACTCCTCAGGCCAGTTTAACAGTCGAGCCACTTTCTCAAAGTGTGGAAAAAACTTGGCTACCTCCTTTTCAGTGAAGGGTGGAACCAGCCTCACATGTCTGCCAACATCCCAGGTGTTCTGACTAGGTGTCGAACCAGTCGGCATGGATGGTACCTCTCCCCGTTCTTTCATTACATCCAGCTCCTTGAGTCTAATTTCCTGCTGAAGCGCCATTTCACGGTCCTTTAACTCCCTGTCGGCTTTTCTCTCCTCTGCTTCGAGTTCCCTTGCAGCTCTCCTTTCCTCTGCTTGTTTCTCTTCTCTTCTCTCTTCTGCTTTCCTTGCCTCTGCTTTTAACCTTTCCTGGAGTTCTCGTTCCTCTGCTTTTAATCTTTCCTGGAGTTCTCGTCCCACTCTCCTTTCCTCTGCTTGTTTCTCCTCTCTTCTCTCTTCTGCTTTCCTTTCCTCTGCTTTTTCCCTTTCCTGGCTCTGTAATTGCATCTCCAGTTTCCAGAGCTCCACATTTTCTTGCTCCTCTGGTAACCAATCCCAGGCTACCTCTTCCCATGTTCCTAATCCCACCATAGATTGTATCACCACTGTCTGCATCTCTGCCTTCTTCATATTAGTTCGGACCTCCACGCTAAAGTGTTTGGCCATTTTCCAGAGGTCCGATTTTACTAACGCTCTGAACTGTGCTTCACTAGGGGTCACTGCAAACTTCTCTGCGTCAAACTCCATGGTGACTATTGTTAACACATGTTTACCTTCACACAAGAAATGTAAAAAAAATATTTAAAAAAATCTTTTTTTGGGGGGAAAAATTTGGGAATGTTAGGGAATTCTTTCCCGGACTAAATTTAGGAAATTTTATATCCCGGATGCAGACTCAATTTCGAGCCCACGAATATCAATTGGACGAGCCCCCAATTTCTGTTATGGGGTCCTCCCCTATCTCCTGGTCTCGGTAAACCTCCGAACCCCGAGAGGGTCCCCGGCAGAAAGATATGTTAGCCTTGGTTGAAATTAATCAACAATGAAACCCTCAATGAAACCATCAAATGAAACAATCAAATCAATAAATGAAACCACACCAAGGGTTATGAACAAACAATAATATATTATAAATCACACCGGAATCACGACACAAATAATAACAGCAATTCACCCTACAATCCCTATCTGAAGATGGTACCACCTTATCTAGTCCTTTACCCAAACTCACGGCACTCCCCCAATGTCTCTGTACCCCTCCAAGGCGAAGTAGATTCGCTCCAGCGATCGTTGGATCAATGTCCGATCAAAATCAATTGAGGCGTGGACGATCGAAGCAACCCAGAGGTCCCGTGGGCCAACACCCCGCAAAATAGCGGTGGAATGGAAACCCTCCCAAAGACGCGCTCCGACGTACACGTTTGCGGTTCAATCAGCGAGTCTCCTTATAATCCTCCAAAAGCCACTTTCTGGCACAGCCGTCCCCAGCAACCCACCGGGGAATAATGCCCGGCTGACGCGACAAAAACCTTTTCACTGAAGGTAGCGCACGTGGCGAAATGGCGGACGGCTTTCACTCGAGCCGGGGCTTTGAGGCAAGGATACTCCGGAACCTCAATGCAGATACCCGACTACCCAGGCTCCACAGCACTCCAGCGATATCACCTATCGCACGAACTTCCTTTCAAGGACGCAAAGTTCACTCGCACTGTACGCTCGACCGCTCGGTCCGGAGCTTCAACAAAAACGTCTTTCCACGATCTCCTCACGCCTGTTCTTCATCGCTCCACCTCTTCCGGTGCCCTATCCGATTTCCGGCATCATTTTTGTCATGAGCGCTTTTAAACCTTTTTACCACAATAACCCTTACTGAGACCCAACAATAATAATAATACCAACAATAATTAGGGCCGAATCCGTAACATGTGTCTTTGTGCTATGTGGTTTGGGATGACGTGTGTGTGTGTGTGTGTGTGTGTGTGTGTGTGTTTGTGTGTGTGTGTGATATTTGTGTGTGATATTTGTGTGTGATATTTGTGTGTGATATTTGTGTGTGATATTTGTGTGAGATATTTGTGTGAGATATTTGTGTGAGATATTTGTGTGAGATATTTGTGTGAGATATTTGTGTGAGATATTTGTGTGTCTAATGTATAAAAAAGTACGAATCCCATCCCCTCCAAGGATAATGCTCTCCCCCTCCCCACCCCCCCCTCTTTTCTAAGCTCGTGGGTCCTATGGCTAATGCACCTGTGTCTGTGTGTTGTGTGTTGAGCAGCTCAATAGGTCCTTCTACAGCATGACATTCTGATTGCAAAATGAATAACAAAAACTATAGTAACATCGTAACAAAGCATATACTAATTAACACTAACAATGTTAACAACAACAATAATAATAATAATAGTATCATTTGGCAATAATAAGAGCGATCTTTAATCCCCCTTCCCTGACCTAAACACAACTGGGCTTGGTGAAAGGAAAGCAAATGCTCAAGCAGTAGAGCAGGCAGGTATGCTACAAGGCCGGGAATAGCAATGAAAATTTGATCCAATGGACCAACGGTCCCACCAGTGTGTCAAAAGCCCTGGAATGGTATGTTTCATTCAGTATTCATTTCTTTTATGAAAATAAAATGCTGTACTAATGTAAAATAATCTTCCCAGCAATGCATGTTTAGGTGAAATAAAAATAATTTCCCACAAATATCACTTTTTTATTTGCATAGTTTTTTTTTTTTGTTACAATTTGGACAAGATCATCCCCAAAATGCAAAATTTCAAATTTTTACGGGGGAGCATGCCCCCCGGACACCCATAGAAAGGAGTCGTCTTCCTTTTTTTTTTAAACCCCTGCAGTTTCACACATGTAAAGGCAGACAGAAAGATATCAAGGAAATTGAAAGGAAAGTTTCTGATGTCATGTGTAACACCGACCTACCTTTACTGTCTGGAAACTATGGCACTGACAGAGAGACAACAACAGAGGCTGCAGGTTTGCGAGAACAACTGGGTCAGGAGGATTGCTGGAGTGAAGAGGGTGGATAGAAGGAGAATGGATGAACTCAGGGAGGAGATTGGTTTGCAGGTGAGCTTGACTGGGTGAAATGTCAGCTGAGATGGGCTGGACACTTGGGGAGGATGGGGGAAGAGAGAATGGCACAGAGAGCAGATGGGTTGAAGGAGCAAGGTAGGAGGAAAAGAAGTAGACTGCGGTTGAGATGGGAGGATTGTGTGAAGAGGGATATCAATATGGTGAGAGTGGAGAGTGTTGGCTGAGGACAAAGTGAAGTGGAGGAATATGCAGGGCAGAAACTTTGTACCATTGGATCTTACCCCTTGTAAAGGGAAAAGGAGGAGGAGAAGAAGAATTTTTTTCTTCCCACACATGTAAAAATTGAAGTGAAGAGTGAAACAGCACAGGTTCAATGGAATGTTAATCTACTGAATATGCATCGTACATAGTAGCTCAACGTTGGACTTGCAGTCAATGAGGTTACAACAAGTAAGGCCGACTTTATAAAAATAACTCAACTAATATCTAAAAGTACAGTTAATTCTCATGTCATCGGAAAGTGTGCCACATTTTATTTTTTATGAAATTGGACAATTGTTCACAATATAACTAACTTGAGGATTTTAAAGCAAGTTTTGAAATTAGAGGTTTGTTTCCTTGTTTTGGTCGATAGATAAAATTTATCCTGCAGTCCAAGTCAATTTGAATACATGTGTGTTGTAAATCAAGTCAGACAGGATGGGGCAAAGGTAACACACCTGTATTGTATTATATGCTAGATTGATGCATCACAGACCCGGTGTGTACCCCGGTTTAGAATAGGTACACCGTATCCCTGCGTGTCGTAAGAGGCGACTAAAAGGGTTGGCGTCAGGAAGGGCATCCGGCCATAAAAACATTGCCTCAAAAAGAGAACCATGACAATTACGACTAGATATGGGCAGGGTACAGCCCGAAGTACCCCGTGGGGGACCCCACTCCCTCTCGTCAAAACTCAAGGTGGGGAACCCGATCGAAGCAAGGGTGGAAATCCTTCCATTTATGATGAAGAAACGTCTGATGCCCGATGTGGAGATCGGTTTCTGAGATTTGGGACATGGAATGCAGGGACAATGACAGGGAGATCAGAAGTGGTGGAAGTATTGGTCAGAAGAAGAGTGGACATATGTTGTGTGCAGGAGACGAGATGGAAGGGAAGTGGTGTGAGAATGGTGAAGGGTAGGCAGGGACAGAAATACAAGTTTGTGTGGCAAGGGTGCCCGGAGGGCGTGAATGGTGTTGGTGTCCTGTTTTCTGAGGAGTTTGTAGACAGTGTGGTGAGTGTGACTAGAGTAAGTGATAGGTTGATGATGGTGAAAATGATGATTGGAAAGCTCTTGGTGAACGTCATCTCGGGATATGCTCCGCAGGTTGGTCGGAACGATGAAGAGAAGGACAAGTTCTGGTGTGCGATAGAGAAGCTGATGGAAAACGTGAAAGATGAGGAAGTTGTTGTGGTAGGAGGAGACCTAAATGGACATGTGGGAAGGAGTATGGACGGTTTTGATGGAGTTCATGGGGGTTACGGATTTGGTGTGAGAAATGGAGAAGGTGAAAGGATTTTGGAGTTTGCTGATGGAGCTGATTTGTTGATTTGTAATACTCAGTTCCAGAAAGAGGATAATAAGCTTGTTACATACACGTCAGGTGGGTCGACGACAACCGTTGACTACCTGCTGGTGCGTAGGCGAGATAGGGGGCACCTCCGCGACACAAAGGTGATCCCGGGGGAGGAGGCTGTTTCACAGCACCACTTGGTTGTCTGCGACATAAGGGTAAAAGGTGCGAGGAGAGCTCGGCGGGTGAAGTACCAACCGAGAATGAACGTGTGGAGGTTGAAAGAGGTGACAGTGAGGGAGGCATTAAAAGAGAGGCTGAGTATGGTGGAGGATGATGTGGTTGAGCTTGAAAGTGGTTGGATGTCAATGAAAGATAGTCTGTTGGGAGACGTTGGTGAGGTATGTGGATGGACAAAAGGACCACCGAGGCACTCGGAAACATGCTGGTGGGATGATGAATTTGGAAAGAAGAGTGACGAGAAGAGGAAGAAGTTCAAGGAGTGGCGGAAGGCGAAGGGTATGGGGGCAGAAAAGGCAGAGCATGAAAGTTATAAGGCAGCCAAGAAGGCTGCAAAGAAAGAGGTAGCAAAGGCACAGGAGGCATGTAGGAAAATGTTCGGAGAACGCTTGGATTCGGAAGAGGGTCAGAGAGCGGTATTCAGGATTGCAAAGCAGATAGCGAAAGAGAGGTGTGATGTGAAGGGGGTGAGTTGCTTGAAGGATGAAGTGGGACAAATCGTTGTGGACCCAGATGGAATTAAAGGAAGATGGAAGAGATATATGGAAATACTGTTGAATGCTGAGAATGAATGGGATTGCAACATAGAGAGTAACCCAGTTTTAGGACCGGCAGAGAAGATAACCGAGAAGGAAGTTGAGGAAGCGATAAAAGCAATGAAGAGTAGAAAAGCGGGAGGGCCGACGGGAGTTGTGGGAGATATGTTGAAGGCAGCGGGGAATTTGGGTGTGAAGAGAATGACAGAGATCTGCAATCTGGTGGTGAAAGAAGGCCGCATTCCAGTGGATTGGGAACTGAGTACCCTCGTCCCTCTATACAAGGGGAAAGGTGACCCTCTGGACTGTGGCTCGTATCGAGCGATAAAGTTATTGGAGCATGGAATGAAGGTGTTGGAAAGGGTGTTGGAGAGGACGATAAGGAATAAACTGAAGATTGACGAAATGCAGTTTGGATTTATGCCAGGAAGAGGAACGACAGACGTGCTTTTTATTGCGAGGCAGTTGCAGGAGAAGTATATGGAGAAGAGGAAGAAGTTGTTTCTTGGGTTTGTTGATCTGGAGAAAGCATTCGATAGGGTTCCACGTGAAGTAGTGACACGGGCATTGAGGAAGTTAGGAGTGGAGGAATGGTTGATCAGAGTAGTGATGGCAATGTACAAAAGAGCACGCACAGCTGTAAGGACGAAGGACGGGAACAGTGGTGAGTTTGAGGTGAAGGTGGGAGTGCATCAGGGGTCGGTACTAAGTCCACTACTATTTGTAGCTGTGATGGAGGTGCTGGCTCAGAACGTAAAGGAGGGTTTACCGTGGGAGTTGTTGTATGCAGATGATCTGGTGTTGATTACAGAAAGTATGGATGGACTGAAGGAGAAGATGAACAAGTGGAAGGAATGTATGGAGACAAAAGGTCTGAAGGTGAATATTGGAAAAACGAAGGTGATGGCAAGTGATAAAGCATGTGGTGAGGTGGAAAGAACTGGGAAGTGGCCGTGTGCTGTGTGCAGGAAGGGTGTCAGAGTGAATTCCATTCAATGTACAATGTGCGCTGAGTGGGTTCATCAAAAATGTAGTGGTTTGAGAGGGTCATTAACCAGTGTGGCAGCTACATTCAAGTGTAAGGTGTTCACAGAGGGAGCTGCAGATGGAGGAAATGTTGAGTTGGATCTTGGAGATGGCGTGAAGCTGGAAGGTGTGAAAACATTTTGTTACCTTGGAGACATGCTGAATGGAGAAGGTGGATCAGACTCGGCAACGGTTGCTCAAGTGAGATGTGCATGGAAGAAGTTTCGGGAACTGAGTGGCGTGCTGATGAGGAGGGGAGTGTCATTGAAGCTGAAGGGAAAGGTGTATGCTGCATGTGTGAGAAGTGTTATGATTTATGGGAGTGAGACATGGGTAATGAACGTAGAGCAGCAACGAAGGCTGGAAAGGGTGGAAATGCGAATGGTTCGGTGGATGTGTGGAGTATCGTTGAGAGAGAGGAAGACAATGTTGAATTGCGAAAGATGATGGGAATAGAGCCTGTGATGGATGCTGTGAAGAGAAACAGGTTGAGATGGTTTGGTCATGTGTTGAGGAAGGATGAAAGTGACTGCTTGAAAAGAGTGATGGAAATGAATGTAGAAGGAAGTAGAGGACGGGGAAGACCGAGAAAGACTTGGCTGAAGATGGTCGAAGAAGAAATGCGGGCAAGGGAGTTAACAAGGGGAGATGCAGAAAATAGGGCAAAATGGAGAACATTGTCATGGGGACCGCAAGGCTAACCCCCGCTCTTCCAGGGAAAATGGCCTTAAAATGCCTGTTGTTGTTGTTGTTGTTGTATTGATGCATCACAGGTAGAGCATATCAGAGTGTACCAGACAAATAGGCTAACATTGATTGATGGTGAATGTTAAAGACCCCACAGTCACTTTTGACGACGTGTAGGCATGTTCTTTCTGGCATCTGGCCAAATTCCGGCGCTGACATGTTGTGGTTCTGAGAGCCCAACCTTACGACCAGCCCTTGAGGATAGATCATGATGTCAAAGTGTGGGTGATGAAATCCTACCTTCAGATCAAAGAAGACACAATGACGATATTTTGCAATATTGTCTGGTGAATAGGAGGGCATTGGGAACTCATCGGCACCGCTAGAGCGCATACCTCGGCCAGACTGAACAGTTTATATTTTTTATCCACTGATAGGCCAGATCTACATCCAGACCATTAGCAACATCTAATCAGCTTGTTCTTGTCACCTACCCAACTCATCCACCATCTTTCGTCCAAATCCATCCAAAACCTTTTGAGATACACGACCGGTCAAACGTTTAGGTACACCCAACATTTTTTTATATTTTACCGTTTCATGTGCAAAATGGACATAAGATGTGAACAAAACTCTTACCAAAGATAAATCTGCTTATCTACTGATAATATATTGTGCTTCAATGCATGTTTCTTGTGTGAAACGTAGGTTTAAAGCAATTTTTAGAAATATGTCGAAAAGTGCAATACAAAATCTAAACTGAAACGTGAAGTTAATGTTATAAACTTTTTATCTAAGGAGCAAAAACTGTTTACAAATACTCTGCTCTGTGTGGAATGAATGTTTGTTGTAAGTATCTTCATCACGTGCAATGTTTATTATTGCCAGGCGTTGCAAAAAATGTTTACAGAAAGGCCGGCCATACAATGTAATGAGTGTGTTTTTTGTTTCAGGTTGCATGAACATGGGTGCCAAAGCTCAGCTAACACCAGAAAAAGACAGGCAATTGTAACTTTGAGAAAAGAAGGCCAATCCTTGAGAAAATTTGCAAAACAATTACAAGTGTCAGTAAATGCAGTAGCTTGTGCCATTAAACAACATAATGAAACTGGTAATAATGTGGATTAGAAAACATTCTGGTCGACCAAGAATCACAACAGAATCGCAGGACAAGTAATCCGAGTCACCAGTCTGCACAAACAGACGTCTTACAGCACCGGAAATTAGAGCCAAGCGAAACAGCTCCAGCATTGCATCTGTTTCAAGGCCTTCTTTTCTAAGTTACAATTGCCTGCCATTTTTTCTGGCATTAGCTGAGCTTTGGCACCCATGTTCATGCAATCTGAAACAAAAAAACACACTCATTAGATTGTATGGCCAGCCTTTCTGTAAACATTTTTTGCAACGCCTGGCAATAATAGACATTGCACATGATGAAGATACTAACAACAAACATTCATTCCACAAAGAGCAGAGTATTTGTAAACAGTTTTTGCTCCTTACATGAAAAGTTTATAACATTAACTTCACGTTTCAGTTTGGATTTAGTATTGCACTTTTCGTCCTATTTCCAAAAATTGCTTTAAACCTACGTTTCACACAAGAAAGATGCATTGAAGCACAATATATTATCAGTGGATAAGCAGATTTATCTTTGGTAAGAGTTTTGTTCACATCTTATGTCCATTTTGCACATGAAACAGTAAAAAAAATAAAAATAAAATGTTTGGTGTACCTAAACTTTTGACCGGTAGTGTATCTTGCTCACAGATAGATAGACAGACAAATAGGTAGGTGAAAAGATAACCTCCGTCCATCTTCTGTGACAGAGGTAATAATTTAATTCCTGTACTATCATTATTATTGTTATTTTAGTAACTAAGCTCTAATTTGGTTTTAGTAACTCAGCTAGTGCTTTATTTGAAAATGTTTAATGCTTTGCTTTTTGTGTTTTACAGGTGACATTTCCATTGCAGGAAATTCTTCCAGTTACAGGTACAATGTATAAAATAAACTACTGTTGTACATAAAAGTTAGTTAAGCTCTCAACCCATATTGGGAAAAATAAGGTACTCTTTTGGGCCCATCTCAATCTCCCCCTAATGTTGACCCACACACAGTGCGTCATCTTGGCAACCATCGGTCCAAAGAAAATTACTAGGACTGGAGTGGGTACTTGGCTCTTTCATATCTAAGCCTTTATAGATACAGTTAACCACTCAAGTGAACATAATTTGGGAATATGTGCAAGTGCATTGCCATTAGGAGGCTTCATTCTGTCCCGTGGCCAGGAATTCATGGAGCATATACAACAACAAACAACATGCATTTTAATTCATGGAGCATATATAAACAGGAAATCAATTAGCAGGCACTGATGAAATTATGTATGTTGTAAAAGCTCAATTTGAAGTGCGAAGTCGTGTAACCTGTGAATGAATTATGTGGAGCGTAATTTATTTAGCTTTTAGAATTTCATTCACTGCTGTAACCACATTCCAATTGTATTACAATCAATATGCATTTCCAAAAATGATATCGACTTTACAAATACCTTACAAAGCCTTCTCGGATCTGCAAATTGTACTGATTATAGTTGCCCTGCACTCGTGAAGCAAGAGAGCGGGGTTAAGCGATCGGGTGCCTGCATACAATCGGTTGCCTGCATAGGTACGTATGTGTATGTCTGCATTAAAAAAAAAAAAATCAAAATTTATTATCTCGGCAAACCATTTGTTCCAATAGATACGGAATTTTCACCATAGTATGCGTCTAATCATGTAAAAAATGTCGTGATAATTATGACATCATATGTCATGTGGTACAGGCGCCATCTTGTTCAAATGCATTTCTTCATTTTCTCAGCAACTGTTGGTGCAATTGTCACGAAAGGTTGCACCATAGTATGCGAACATTCGTGTCGAAATTTTTAGTGATAATTATGACTTCATAGGTCACATGGTATGGGAACCATGTTGAAAAACCCAAAAAACTTTGGACCTCTAAATCTCTGAAACCACTCCTTGGAAAAAATTGAAATGTGGCTCATTGTAAATAACTCTGTATGGGGAAATAAATGTTGCTAACTATGACATCAGGTGCCTTCATTATGATGTCGTAGTTTGACAAGTACAACACTTCGTCTGATAAGTTTGAAATTTATTGAGCATGATTGACCCAACAAATACATCGGAGAATGTAAATGTATGATGTCATCTGTCACGTGATCTGGCAACCATATTTGATCAAAGAAAAATAAACTTTAAAACCAAAAGAGTTGGCAGGTGGTGCTGAACTCATGGTGGTGCTCATGGTGTCCTTTGGATGCAACATAAATCCAGTTTGAGGTTCAGTCAGTCATAGTTCAGCCAGTCATTGTCATTGCGATACACAATTCTTTTTTCTACTCTTCACCATGTTTTGACTTTCCTATTGTATTTTGAAAATAAAGTTTAACCTGGCTAAGAACAGGTATCTTAGCTAATTGTCACATAAGACCATAACTAAAAGTCCTCATCAATCATTTTCTCCACTTACTCGTTCCATAGCATAGGGAAGTGAAGGATATGACGGTTCTCACATGGTTAGGTGGAGAACAGACCAACATCGATCGATCGATCGATCGATCTCTCTCTCTCTCTCTCTCTCTCTCTCTCTCTCTCTCTCTCTCTCTCTCTCTCTCACTCACTCACTCACTCACTCACACTCACTCACTCACTCACTCACTCTCTCACTCTCTCACTCTCTCTCTCTCTCTCTCTCTCTCTCTCTCTCTCTCTCTCTCTCTCTCACTCTGTCTCCCTCTTAAACTCTGCGCATACCTGTGATTTTGAATTGGCACCAATATTGTGTTGGTAAGATTGCACCAAGTGGGATAATTAGATGAGTTAACTCTGAACTGTGTCTCCTTTGCTTTGTAAATATCACAACACACATATACCCGTATTGTTTTTTATGCCGCACTACACAAACACTGTCTTTTGCCCTGCTGTGTCCTACCTTGTGAATAAACCATGATTGTTAAATGTAGCACTTATCTTTTCTTGTTCCCCTGTAAATAATTAATGAAATTTATTATTTCTGATCTGCCTGTGTATGTCATTTCTCTCATTGGTTATAGTAGCCCGTACCAGTGGTTAGCTGGGACATTTCTGTTACCACAGATTGGCTCCACTCTATGTCCGGTGTGCACTGGCAGTTCCGCTCGGCTGCATCTGATTAAAATCTAAGATAAGATCAGTGCACATCAATGGCACGAAACCCGGTTAGAAAGCCACATTATCCCCAGGTAAACAGTAATTAGATGGAGGACCTCGGGGGATATGGTCGACTAATTAGCGTTCACGGTTGATTAAATACCCGCTGGGTCACAGAGTTATCTGCGCTCTGTGGCATCATGTCTGGTAGTCCGGGAGGAACTGAGGCTTCTTCCATAGTAGACCCTGAAACCTGCGACCGTAACAATATATATTTTTATATATGTTGCATCAAGCCCACCATATTATTTCATCACAAAATATTTTTGTTTTGTAGAGCAAGATGATGAAAGGATCATTCGTTTTCTCAAGCATGTTGGCTTGGTAAGAACATTTCTCTTTCCCCCATGTTGATTTTGTGTTTTTCAACAGTTATACCAATACCATGTACAAGTATCCAAACGGAGTCGAACACTTATGTAGTGTATATCCAAAATACTTAAGCATTGTAATCAATAGAGAAAAGAGCCTCAGGACCATTGCATTGTCATTCTGTACAACGTGGACATAATGTGCAAATTGGAAGGATTTGGAGTGTGGGGTTGGTGACTAATTTTCCAACATTTTTGCATATGTAATGTATTTAAATGATGCAAGAAGGTGTGTATTTTTTTCTGTACAAGTATTTTGCCAGGAAGTAACGCTATGCTACATTTTCTGTCCTTTTTCCAGTCTTCCTTGCTTAAACGAACAGGGGGTCTAGATGAGCCTGTGGAATGGAGCTGGTGAGTATAATCATTATCAAGGTAGAATGCAACATTTTTATCATTTGGTCAATAGCCTACCTTGCTATTTTCTAAATCCAGCTGCTCGGTGCACGCATGTAATAATTAGCAGCAGGAAAGCGGTCTTTACATCATAAAATACCATGGTAGAACTTGAACCACAGCTCCAGGATGCGAATTTGGTCCTCAGAATTAAATAAACAGATCATACCTAGTAGGGTGTTCATGCAGTCATGGCCAAAAATATTGGCACCCATGCACTTTTTTCAAATAACTCACAAATTTTCTCTAAAAATAAGTTTCAATTGACAAAAGTATTTGTCCCCACAATTCTTTATTTCACTGTTAATATTACCGAACCTTTAGACTTAATATATCCTTTTAAATCAAAAAATAAAAAGAAATGGCATTGACAAAATTATTGACACCTCAGACTTAATATTTGGTAGCACATCCATTGGATAAAATAACTGCAGTCAAGAGCTTCTTATAGCCATGAATGAGCTTCCTACACCTCTCTACTGGCAGTTTGGCCCATTCTTCTTGTGCAAACTGCTACAGTTTTCCCAGATTTGAAGGGCGCCTTCTCCCAACTGCTGTTTTCAGATCTCCCCACAGGTGTTCAATGGGATTTAGATCTGGACTCATTACTGGCCACTTCAGAACAGTCCAGCGTTTTGTCTTGAACCATTCCTGGGTGCTTTTTGAAGTGTGTTTGGGGGTCATTGTCCTGCTGAAAGACCCATGATCTTTGACGGAGACCCAGCTTTCCGACACCAGGTTGAACATTGCCCTCCAAAATGCCTTAGTAGTCTCCTGATGTCATGATGCCATGCACACATTCAAGGTACCCAGTGCCAGAGGCAGCACAGCATCCCCCAAACATCACTGATCCTCCTCCATGTTTGACTGTAGGGAACGTGTTCTTTTCTTTGAAGGCTTCATTTTGTTTTCTGTAAACATAGAGATGATGTGCTTTGCCAAAAAGCTATAATTTGGTCTCATCTGTCCACAGGACATTCTCCCAGAAGGATTTTGGCTTGTTCAGGTGCATTTTGGCAAACTCCAGTTGGGCTTTCTTATGTATCTCTCTCAGCAGTGGGGTCCTACCATAGAACCCCCCTTTCATTGAGTTGGCAACGGATGGTGTGAGTTGAAACTGTTTTACATTGTGTCTGAAGGTCAGCTTGAATCTGTTTGGCAGTTGATCGAGGTGCTTTCTCTGCCATTCAAACAATTCTTAGCTGCAGTCTTCCATAAGGTTTTCTCTTGTGGCCACGCCCAGGGAAGTTGGCTACAGTGCCATGGGCCTTAAACTTCCTGATAACATTGTGTACGGTGGACATACGAACATCAACGTTTCTGGAGATGGACTTTTAGCCTTGAGATTGTCCATGCTTGGCTACAATCTCCTCAGAATCTCCTCTGACCTCCTCAGACAATTCTCTGGTTTTCTTTATTTTCTCCATGCTCATTGCAGTACACACAGTGACACAAAACAGCAGAATGACTCCTTTTCTCTATTCCAACTGGTTGAATGAGTGATTTTTATATTGCAGGTTCCTGCAACTCACCACAAGTGAGTTCGATTCCAAAGTAAAGGAGAATCACCTGCTTGAAATCTAATTATTTCTAACAACTTCTAAAAGGTGCCAATAATATTGTCTGGGCTATTTTAGGATTACTGTGTGTAATAAGTTAAGATTTAAGTCATTTTTCAGCTTTTTTTGTTTTGTTCCACTGCAAACGAAAAACTACATATGTGGATACCAAAATATTTTTAAAAATAAACAATTTTCTGGAAGAAATTGTGCATTATTTGTAAAAAGTGCATGGGTGCCAATATTTTTGGCCACGACTGTATGCCACCTGATTTGTTTTTAGGCGTGTGTTATCTTTCTTTCTCAGTTTTTAATGGGGTTTCTGATATTCACTAAGTGACATGTATGTAACATGTGGTCAAACTGAATTAACATTTTTAAAATTGCAAATAATGTTTTGCATTGATGAAACTACAAGGCACCCTCACAAATGAATCACACACCAACCATGCTGGTACCAACCACCATGATATCTGAAAGATTAACTCTTCCTTTTCACTTTTTCTGGAGTATGATAGGAAGCAATATTTGACTTTGTTGTACTTGTGCTGTGATCATACAGGTATAATGTATTATCACCTGGGGAGATGCAAAGACTTACCTTCGCTCGCCTTTTTTATCAGCACCCAAAGTTTGCAGGTACATACTGTGGTGGAATTGCCAGTAATTTTTTAAATCAATAATTCCAGTAAATTGATTCCTGGCATTGCTGGTGGGGGAGACTTTGGCATTTGCTATAAAATTATCAGATTGGATATGTAATTTTTGTTGAATACTTGTTTGTTTTGTGGTTTCTTGAGCACATAAAAGTAAATTTATTTGGCCAAATTTACTTATGAAATTCTTTCAAAAAAATTTGTTAGTTTAGAAAATCGAGGATCATGGAAGAGCGAGTTGACAATGAGGCCAGTCACTGTGTTCATGTGACAACAATATCTACAATTCTGGCCTGTATGGTAGGGTGGCAAGAAAGAAGCTATTACTCAAAAAATCCCACTTTGAGTCCCGTTTGAGGTATGCAATAAAACACTCCAGAGATTCTGAAGCCATGTAGCAAAAAGTTTTGTCGTCTGACGAAACCAAGATGGAACTTTTTGGCGTAAATGCAAAATGTTAGGTTTGGCACAAACCCAACACAGCACATCACCCAAAGAACACCATCCATACTGTGAAGCATGGTGGTGGCAGCATCATGTTATGGGGATGTTTCTCATCAGCAGGGACTGGGGCACTTGTCACGATAAAAGGGAAAATGGATGGAGCAAAATACTGAAAAATCCCAGAGGAAAACCTGCTGCCCTCTACAAGAAAGCTGAAATTGGGAGGGAAGTTCACCTTTCATCATGACAACGAGCTGAAGCACACAGCCAAAGCTACACTGGAGTGGCTAAGGAACAAAAAGATAAACATCCTTGAGTGGCTCAGTCAGAGCCCCGACCTCAATCCAATATAAAATCTGTGGCATGACTTGAAGACTGCTGTCCATCAACGCTCCCAATGCAACTTGACTGAGCTTGAACAGTTTTGTACAGAAGAATGGGCAAATATTGCCCAATCAAGGTCTGCAAAGTTGGTAGAGACATATCCCAACAGACTCACAGCTGTGATTGCTGCTAAAGGTGCTTCCAGCAAGTATTAACTCAGGGGAGTGAACACCTATCCAACCAAGATATTCTAGTTTAGTATTTTTAATTAATTTTCTGAAATTTGAAGAATTTGTTTTTCATTCTGATGTTGTGGGTTATGATGTGTAAATAAAGGTGGAAAAAGTCTGATTTAATTCAATTAATTCCAGGCTATCACCATAAAATCACAATAATCACCACAATAAGGTATCAAAAGGTGACAATTTTGAAAGGGGTGTGGACTTTCTATAGGCAATGTATGTATGTATATGTATGTGTGTGTGTGTATGTATATACATATATTTATATATATATATATATATATATATATATATATATATATATATATACATACATATATATATACAGTGAAACCTTGACTTACGAGTTTAATTCGTTCTGTGACCGAGCTCGTAACTCAATTTGCTCGTTTCTCAAATTAAATTTCCCCATTAAAATGAATTGAAATGCTATTAATCTGTTCCAGCCCCCCAAAAACCACACCAATTTTTTTTGTTATGTGTTTTTAAATAAGAAAAATGTACTTTATAAATAACAAATAATGTATAAACAAGCACGACCTCGTATATACTGTACATAATAAAAGAGAATGTAAAGAAATAAACTGGTTTTATTAAGTGTATTTACTCACACTCCTCACTGTATTTACTCACTGTATTTACTGACACTGTCAACCACACAAACAACAACTTCTCCATCTCTTCATGGACAGAGGTCCGGAGCTTTGAAATAATCTTAACGCCCTTGGCTGGCGTTATAGCCTTTATCGACTCCATCTGCTTCAAAATCGTACATATCGTAGAAGTACTACGATCGTACTGCCTCGCCAAGTCGACAACACGCACACCTCACTCATGTTTTTCGACGATTATGTGTTTTATATCCAAGCACATCATCCTTTTCTTCTTCTCAGCACTGCCCTTGACACTCAATTTCTTAGGACCCATGGTTAAAACTAAGAAATTTTCCAAAATAAACAAAATGCGAAAACAAAGCAACAGCGATACGGCAGAGATGCTTGCACGGCAAGATAACCACGTGAACTGAACGCTCGCTGGGCCACCTAGTGGCGGGTGGCGTAAGCTCGCTCGCTCGTAACTCAGATCTCGGCTCGCATCACAAAGCAAAAAATCGACCGAGCGACAGCTCGTATCTCGGAAAACTCGTAAGTTGGTGCACTCTCGTAAGTCAAGGTTTCACTGTATATACATATATATATATATATACATATATATATATACATATATATATATATACATATATATATATATATATATATATATATATATATATATATATATATATATATATATATATATATATATATATATATATATATATATATATATATATATATATATATATACAGTCACGTGAAAAAGGAAGTACACCCCATGTAAAGTTTTGACTCTTTCAACATATTTCAACATACAGCTATTTGATCTTCATTTCAACAATATTGATAGATAAAGGTGATATAATATAACAAATATCATGAAACATTTACATTTTGT
Organism: Myxine glutinosa; assembly: GCF_964187855.1. Taxonomy (NCBI): domain Eukaryota; kingdom Metazoa; phylum Chordata; class Myxini; order Myxiniformes; family Myxinidae; genus Myxine; species Myxine glutinosa. The sequence continues at coordinate 61,056,412 of NC_136269.1, read as the reverse complement.
AGTCCATTGTATAACTTAAATAAACATAAATGCAAATTTCGTATGTGGAAAAAGTAAGTACACCCCCACATTTATCACTACTTCAAATACCTAAAATTAGAATCAAGTGCACCAGCTCAAGTGCAAATGATTAGAACATCGTGAGAGAGGATCTTGGAGGAACCTGTCTTATTTAAACCTCAGACATTTAGTTTGGTTTGCTCTTTGTTGTTGAAGTATGCGGCTTCACCATGCCTCGATCAAAAGAGCTCTCTGAGGCCTTCAGAAAGAAGGTTATAGATGCCTACGAGTCTGGGAAGGGATTTAAAAAGACCTCCAAACAATTTGAAATCAATCATTCGACTGTCCGGAAGATCATCTACAAGTGGAGAAGATTCCAAACAACTGCCAACTTGTTCAGGCCAGGCCGCCCCAGCAAGTTCAGCCCGAGAGCAGACCGCAAGATGCTGAAAGCAGTCTCTACGAACCCCAGAATGTCATCACGGGACCTACAGGTAGCTCTTGCCACTGTTGATGTCAAAATGCACGGGTCTACCATTAGAAAGAAGCTGCACAAATTTGATCTATATGGGAGGTGTGCCAGGAGGAAACCTTTGCTGTCCAGAAAGAACATCAGGGCAAGACTAAAGTTTGCCAATGAACACCTAGGCAAAGATCAGCACTTCTGGAGCAATGTGCTCTGGACAGATGAGTTAAAGGTAGAGCTATTTGGCCACAGTACCAGAAGACATGTTTGGCGAAAACCAAAGACAGCATTTAACCACAAGAACCTGATACCAACTGTAAAGCATGGTGGTGGAAATATTATAGTTTGGGACAGCTTTGCTGCATCAGGGCATGGGCAGCTCACCATCATAGATTCCACTATGAATTCTTCATTTTACCAGAGGGTGCTTGAGGATAAAGTCAGGTCATCTGTCGGAAAGTTGAAGCTCAACCGAAGGTGGACCTTGCAACATGACAATGACCCTAAACATACCAGTAAATCCACCAAGGAATGGCTGAAAAGAAAGAAATGGAGGGTTCTGGAATGGCCAAGTCAAAGCCCGGATCTAAATCCCATCGAGATGTTGTGGGGGGATTTGAAACGAGCTGTGCATGCAAGAAACCCCTCAAACATTGCACAGCTGAAAGAATTCTGCATGGCGGAGTGGGCAAAAATTTCTCCCAGTCGATGTCAGAGACTGGTAGACAGTTATAAGAAACGCCTGCTTGAGGTTGTTTCTGCCAAAGGGGGCAATACCACCTCTTAGAGCCAAGGGTGTACTTACTTTTTCCACATGCGAAATTTGCATTTATGTTCATTTAAATGATACAATGGACTACAAAATGTAAATGTTTCATGATATTTGTTATATTATATCACCTTTATCTATCAATATTGTTGTAATGAAGATCAAATAGCTGTATGTTGAAATATGTTGAAAAAGTCAAAACTTTACATGGGGTGTACTTACTTTTTCACGTGACAAATAAGCTATATTTTCATATCCTTTTTCTCTGACCATAATATGGTAACTCTGGACCTTTCCTTCCCTCAGTTAGTCCTCTAGAAGATAGCTTATTTAAAGAAGCCTTTCATGTTTTATGGACAGTTCTGGTCTCTAAAAAAAATCTTTCTCTTCAATGAAGTTGTCATGGGATAACAGGAAAGCTCAGATTCGGGTATTTCGTCAGTAATTCAAGTCACATAGTGCAAATGATAAATATATTACAACAGCTTAGTTGGAATTGGACATTTTGCAGTTAAATAGTAAATTCGCTAATGAGAGTAATGGGAGAAACTACCGGTCACTACCTGAATGAAAGGCCCAGTTAAAGGGTTTGATTAATTAGAAAGTGGTGGGTACGACAATTAGACTTAGGATACAGATTATAAAGTATCAGACACCCTAATCAAGTCTTTCTTTTATTTAGAATCTGTAAATAAGCCATCATGGCTTATATTTTCTGTTTTGGTCCCAAGAAGGAACATTGTTTGCAATCCGGATGATGCAAAGTTAAATATAATAGATCTTTACTCTGAACGTTTCAAAAATCAAACTTGTTTGTAATGAAATTATGAAGCATTTAACCATTCACTTCCCATCCCTAACTGAGGCTCAACGCTTAGAGTTGGATGTACCAATCACCCTTCCCGAGCTAACCTGTGCTCTTCGCTAACCTGTCTAACCGACACAGATTCTGGGAAGGCTCCGGGCATCGATGGCTTATCTGCTGATTTTTTTTGTTCTGACATTTTGGGACCTTTTTGGCTCAAACAAGGCAAAAAAAGTCTCAGATGGCGTATGATAACTTATTGACGCAGCTCAACACTCTCCATGCAGCGCTGAAGTTTACCAGAGAGCTGGAATCTTGAAACACTACTATTTTTGGACGTGTTGGTCAAAAGATCCGCACATGGTTTCACTTCATCCATCTACCGAAAGCCTGCCTTCACTGGGCAGTATACTCGTTGGGATTCCTAAAAACTCCATGAAATACAAAATTGCCTTGATCAACATCCTTGTGAACAGAGCTCAGAGGATTTGCTCACCTTGTCATCTACCTGCTGAAATGGACAAAATCATGAACAGACTCAGTGACAATGGTTACCTGGAGTATATAATTAAGAGATATGTGCCCAAGTTTCTCAACACAACAAAGGAGCACAAGATCGGTCCTGACAAATGTCCGATATATATCAGGACTCCATGGAAAGGACAATTGTCACAAAGGTTTGAAAAACAAATCAAACATACGGTATCAAACACGTACCTGGCTGTGCAACCTTGAGTAATCTTAACCTCTCGCCATTCGCTCACGTCAGTCAACAAAGATGTGCTGGCCACCTCACAAATAAGCAATGTTATCTCTGAGTTTAAGTGCCGATGTGAAGCTCGGTATGTGGGCCGTACAACCAAAAGGTTGGCTGATCGTATCAAACAGCATGTTCCCCTGGCGATTTGAGGAAGGAACTTGGGAGTGAGAACACAACCGGTGCATGTAGGAACATTCAAGGGGTGTCGGCCATTTTTTCCTCTTCTTCTTCTTCTTCTTCTGCCATTGCAGGGCACTTGGTTGCCAACCCCGATTGTGCAGACCAGTACAATGCAGATATGTTCAAGATATTGAGCCAAGGTTGGAGTACGTTACATCGACGTATGTTGGAAGCAACACCCATCCATTTCATGGACCCTATATTGTGTCATCAAAAGGAATTTGTACATTCTCCCATTCTCTTTCAACATGGAAAGTCTAAAGGTGCTGCCCTGACCCCAGTCAATGGTATATCTAAAAATGGTGAGTCGTCGGTTTTGGGGGAACCCCCCCCCCCCACAGTATTGGTGCAAAAGGTGAGTCAGCGCTCTCAAGTCTGCTACAGCCAATCGGAGCCAGAGATTGGGTGTTCAGATTACCAATTACGACATGACTGATGACTTCTCCAGTCTTCATGTTGGTTTATGCCTACTTGACTCCAAAGGCAAAAACAAAGGCTAAAGCCAAGACTAGACATTCACAGGTCTTTTATGTGTGAACAATCAATACAACAAGAAACACCTGAGCAACAAGTATCACCTGTCAGTCATTTGTTCCAATACTTATATGATTACCTGAAATGGGGGGAGTGAACATAAAAAGTGCTATTGTGCCACAATTGAATGGTAAAAAATATACGTATGGATAGAAATACCAATAAATAAAAGCTGACCTTCCGTACTCTTGTCTCATTTTCATGTTTTGATCTCAAATCCAAATTTCTTGAGTATATAGCAATAATAACAAATTTGAATTCACTGTTCCAATACTTATAGAGGGCACTGTATATTCAAACTTTTTTTCTTAGTGGTGCATCATTAGCCAAACCTAACAATCAAGTCTCCTCTCTCTCTCTCTCTCTCTCTCTCTCTCTCTCTCTCTCTCTCTCTCTCCCTCTTTTCTCTCTCTCTCTTTCCTGAGCAGTGATGGATGAATCCACAAGTGCTCTGACGGAGGAGACCGAAAGCGAGATGTACCGAATGTGTAGGCAGCTTGGAATCACAGTCCTCAGTGTCGGCCATAGAAGCAGTCTGAACAAGGTGAGTCTTCAGGAAATAAGATCAGATCTGGTCAGGACGGTTGGAATTGTTTGTTAGCAAAGAACCATAATTTTTCAAATGTAATTTAAAATCATGATCCAACCACTGAGCAATCATTTATTGATTCAAATCAACATTTTAGTTGCAGCTCCTGCATGACCTACTTGAAAATTAGAGAATAAGGAATATAAATATAACATCGCTGCTTCATGGAGAAAATGAAGAGAGCAAAGGACCGGAGTAACCCTATATGAAAAATACTGTAGTAGCTACTGCAATATTTTCCCTCAAGCTAGAGTTTGATCTAAATGGAAGGCAGGTGTAGGTATCTACTGTCATCATGCTGTGATACCTAATGTCCAACACTTTGAGGCTCTTCATCACCACTGTGTCAGTTTGGTATTCTGATGCACAAACTAACATGTCTCTAATATTTTTTTTCCCCCTTCTTCCATCACAGCACCATGACTGTGTCCTGAGGCTAAAAGGAAAACGGTCATGGGAATTTAAACAGCTGCATACCTAAAATGTGGATGTACTGGAAGGATGGGTGAGACAGATACCTTCCTTACTTATCAGCCTCAGGATATTTTCATTGAAGATGAGTACAGTTTACGCAGATTGTTGTACATACAGATTGGTTGTACAGATTTGCTGTACTTTCCTAGCATGGACTGTGATGCTATTTGCACACCTGAAGAATTTCAGTTATCAGTGATCCTATGATGCCATAAAATGTCTGTTTTATTGTAGAGGCGATGATCAATTCCACTGCGAGTTTTGTACATGATTTGGAATTTTTCCTTTTCATACTTTAATTTCTGAAGCCCAGGATCCCGAATTGGTAATATTATACATTTATTTAAACGCTGTTGCAGCAGTTTTAGATAGTCTAGGCGTCCGTACCCATCTCCGATGTCCTACCTCCACTGAGAAATTTTTTTGGAGTGTGTTTTGGTAGAAACGGGAATTTGTAAATAAATATTCAGTTGTAAATTGTGTAAATATTCAGTTGGCAAATATCGCAGTGGGTGGAGCTGGTAACCTTGGAATTCCACCAGCTAAGATTTCCAATCTATGCTTGTTGTACCTCCCAGGTACTGCTTGGGAGCGAGGGTGACATTATGGGAGCTCGGCTGGGAAACAGACTTAGGCAATTTTTGAGCCTACCAGCTGACCGAAGATCACAGGAGTTTTTTTCCATGCCAATAAACCACCTCCAGGCACCTATCCCTCTCCACGTGGCTTCTTTAGACGCAACCCACTCCCTCTCTCTCTATACTCCCCGTAGCTTTCCAGCATCAGCTTCACTTGGGGATATCGGTATTGATTCGTCATTGCATCTTGTGATGCGATGCAAATGGTGTATGAAAAAGGTAGTTTAACACGATTTTGGGGGTATTCTTCCCAATCTTTCTAAGGGGTCTAAAAGGATTTAAAGTGTCATCAGGCTCAAAATGGGTATGAAGGTGTCAAAGTGGTCTAAACTAAAGGATGTAAGCGTGTAAATGGTCTAAATGGGTAGGAAAGGGCCTAAGGTGTCTAAAACTCTAACGGGTGTAAAGGTAAAGGGTCTCAGGTGAGGGGTCTTTAAAGGGCCTGTTAAGGGTATACGGAGTAGTAAGGTCTAATGGGTCGAAGGGGTCTTACGGTGGCTGAGGGGTTGGAAGCATCTAAAGGGCATATTCCAATAGTCGTTAGGGGTCTAAAAGGGTATTCTTTCATTTATGCAGCGCCAGTTGTTGCTGTACTAGGACATGTTATATAAGAAGGTGTATACAACTGCATAAACAGTGCTAAACTTCAGAATTTTTTTAACGTGCTTTAAACTCATTATTGTATTTCAGCTGAGTTATATAGTACTTGAACACTGTGTTGGTTAAGGTGTTCCATTAAGACTCTAATTGTAGTATACATTTGTTGCACACTTGGTGATTGTGGAAATTTGGGATCTTATGTGATCAAATGTATTTACATGACTGTGCATGCATGTGGAGTGATTTTGCAGCAAATTTGTACGGCTTACATGCTCTCACATTAATGACTAATTATTACTCATGTTCTGCAAGGGCCTGAATGTTTGTACTCCATTGTACAGCATGCCTAGGATTAGAGAAACATGTAGACTCACAGCTGAGAAAAGCATCACTGCTTTGACCCCCAACCTCCACCCTAAACCTCCCCCATTCATAAATATTTGAACAGTAAAAGCTGTATTGTGCTTGCAATCTGATACACTTCCAAACTATGATAAAGGAAATGAGGATGAAAAAATATTTACGTGGTGATAGCATTGTTCACGCAGCGTTAAGGGCTTCATTGCATATTATTTTGAAAGAATTGTCTGTTTGGAATCAGGATCAAATGATTGTCTGTTTTGCAGGTCAAGTTAGCCCATTGCTCGTGTGCATTGCGATTGGTTGTATAAATCACACAAAAGGGGATGGGGAGGGGAGAGGGGGAACCTGAAGTTATATTCTGTCTATCCACCTTGTACAAAGGCTCCACTACTGGCTCTCACTTCATTAATGTCAGGTTTACCGCACATTCATACATGTAAGACTCAACCATTTAGCATGAAGGAGTTTGTTCTCCAAAGTTCCCCAAAGTTTGTTCTCCAAAAATAATCTCCAAAGTAGATTCTTCATATGTATTGAGAGCTGAATAGTAACAGAATGGCTATACTGAGCAGACAGGGAGAGGAAACATGGAATTATGATGGAAAACATGGAGGTGAGCCATTTTTAAGCCATGCAGCATAACACTTTTTTAGATTGACAAATTTCTCTATTACAATAATAATAATATTCTTCTTCATCTTCTTTAACAGCCACAATTATTCCCACATTATCGTAGGGTTGTACAGGAGGCTTGGCCCAAGTCTTTCACGAACTGGCTGGACAGGTCTGACATTCGACTAAAGTTATGGCAAGAATTTGTAATTTGGTCAGGGTGCCGGCGATAGCTCGCCTACTCTTCGCGAGGGAAACCTTGGGATCTTTAATGTCCATTAACTAATGTTGGCAGATGGGACATTAAAATTAAGTGAGTGTGCAGTCTCCTCGAAGCCAAATTACATACAAACGAAGAAGAATAAGTTCGTTTTAATTTATTTGATGCTGTCTTACTGAAAGTAAAGTAGGCTCTTGTTATACCACTAACAAATAAACAGGGAGTACTCATGATAAAAGGAATGTTATGTGGACGAGAAACAGTAACGATTGATTTTGATTTTGTTTGAGATTCGCTTCCCTTGGTGCTGTTGCTCTCTGTTGCTATTGTGGTCATAAAAGTGTATTATTAACTGCTTAATGAAAGAAAACGATGTTTATTATAATGCAAAATACTCAATGCAGCAAGAATAATTAATTTACAGACCCTTTTGTCATGTGAAAAAACTGGAAGTAAACAAGAGCAAGGTTCAACATCATGCGATTTCTTGGAAAAGTAGGATGATGATATTAATTGGACAAATCTGTTAGAAAAATGCATTACAAGGACAGATGGATAGAAGTTACGAAACCCGAGATTAGGCCCGACATGCCCACTAAACACACCTATTGCTGAAGATAAACAGGAAGGCAGCGGAGTTCGTACAGTCCTATCAACAAGGTTCCAGTGTGATAAAGAGGGACAAATAAGCAATGCTTCATGTCTCGACATTCAGTAAATAACATTTTGTGATCTATTCCCATGGTGGTGGACTGGTGGTGGCTGGTGGTTGAGAATTGTGGGATGTGACGTCATGCACTTCACAATGCAAATGAAAAAGCCAAAACGACAAGACATAAATCCCTGCAGGAGTGCAATATTTTCTAAGTATTTGGCATTCAATGCCACAAATTTTGGCCACCATGCCTGGGGTCTTCATATAGTACAGTGAAGGGTCTTCATCAGTCCGCTCGTTCCTCTGACTGATGTGCTGTCATCCCTGTACGCCGCGTTATCGCTTGTCGCCTCCACGCCATGCTGCCTCTCATCGAACGCTTCACCTGATCGTTTCTCAAGGTGAAGCGATTGTTTCTTCGGTGACTCCGTGGACTTTTTATGCATGCCTGGGAAATGAAGAACCAGGAAACTGCTCAATGTTTAAAAAAAAATCTTCTGCATTGAGTTTAGTTTTCCTAATAGCGCAGCCAGGGCAATATTATCGATATATCCGGTGAGGGCCTTAAAATGTGCGGTGTCTACCAAACTTTGAGTATTTCTGTGAGGGTCGTCACTACCTTGATATGGATAATACATCACTTGAGAATAAAGGATGTAAATATATTTTATCTACTTACTGATTTAAATGGAAAAATCAACAGGAAGGAAATACAGAAACTGGGGCTAAAGAAAATATTTGTTGCATAATTGTTCAATCATGTACATTCTGCAGTGGAACCCCATCTCAAAATGCAAACAGCATGTCTTATTTACAAACCCTTGTGTCTGATAAAGAAATTTTACAATCAGTGTGTTCCTCCCAGCAACGACATGTGACGGTGAATCGTGGTCCGGAGCGGAGAGAGGCAACCAGAGCCTTACCTTATGTCACCAGGAAACAGGACCATAATATTAAGAAATATTGTGGAGCAAAAATTGATCACCATGCAAAGAGCCATGGATAGATGATGTCTCGGTATAACAAAAAGGGACAAGAAGAGAGAGGAATGGATCAGACAGAAAACCAAATTCCTTGACAGTGTGGTCATAATCAAACAAGAATGACCACACTGTGGTCACAAACTGCGACACAAAATATGTATTTTTCGCCTCCTCTGTCCACTCAACTCCCTCATCCTTGCTGTGGAAGGTATTATACAATTCATCTCCGAGGGTCTTTATGGTTTGGTTCAAGATCAATTTTATGAATCTGATGGACAGCTGGGTCCGGTTTCAGGCAACTCGTACACACACTGTGAACAGGAGCGACAGGAAGGGTTACGTTATTATCCTCTCTGGGATTTATAGATTACAGTAGATCTAGACTCGGGCTTCAATATTCAGTTAACAAGTTTCCACCCTCCTGCGCTCTCTCTCTCTCTCTCTCTCTCTCTGGTAATAAACCTTTTGTTCATAAAAACCTCTACGTGGTCATGCATGGTATGAGGCTTTGCCATTAAGCATGACTGAATGGGCTTAAAAATTCCGGTAGCGGGACGATTGGGAAAACGTGCATATGGCGCCGTTCAAAAATTACGTAACACAATTTTTTAGGCAGGCGTGTACGAGCTTAATTAAACCTTACTAATAATTTAACACTCAACTCAAACAAAGCCAATGTAAATCTGACAAAACAAAGCCGGACAGTGTATAATCAGCAGAGGCCTATACAGGCCTAATGTCACCAGGAAACAAGATGGTTGCCATATAATTTTGTCTCGGCGCTTTGGTGGGTGGAGTCAAGCGACAGATGTGGGTGCGGTCCGGTAATTGTCCGACCAATGGGTGCACATTTCAAAAATCGACCCCCAACTTGTTGACATTAAATTGAAGGCGATTTTCGCAGGAATTTGTACTTTATTTAGGATTCCGGCAATAACCCTCATACTCTTCACAAAAGACACTGTCAGATCTTTGAAGATCTGGACAGACAGCTCACAGGTGAATGTACGTACCTACACACCTCGAACCAACACATTTTTTTATTGATTATTGTGAATAAATTGGTTGTTTTTTTAATATTGTCACGTGACTACACTTGATGATAAACACCGTAGGTTAGCACGGGTGACCAAACGAGCTGTTACTCTGAGGCATTCAATCAAATGGCGAATAATACGCGTGGGGGAGCAAGAGTGAGAGAGGCAACCGGAGCCTTACCTGAACGGCTTCCACTCGACGTCTCCACACCGGAAAAAAGAACTCAAACGAAAACGGATTTTAAAATATACAAAAATAACAGGTTTATTTAAATAAATGCCGATACAAAGAAAATGCGCGATAAACTAAATTCCTAAATTGGGGCGTCCCTACAAACAGATCCAAAGATAGACAAAAGGGAAAAATAACTGAAATAAAATATGCGTTTGTGTGCACATAACTCAACTTGGCCGGGGTGTCTCGTCAGGGGTCGTCAAAATCGTCTCAGGGCCTTGGCGGGAACCGCACACTCGTTGGTGGGAACTGCACGCTCGTTGGCGGGAACCGCTCGTTCATTGGCGGGAACCCAGGCATCGCTGTGTGTCACACTGCAGCGAGCCAGCAGCACTCGTCCACCCGGCGCTCATGCTTGGAAAGCCGTGGCTCTTCCTCCTCATGACCAACAGGATATCGGCCGCCCGCGATGAGATCCAAAATCAGAGAAGAACCAGAAGGGCGTTGATGCGGATAGAGATAAAAATGTGATCGTTAACCAACAAAGTTCAAAACGAGCAGGCGCAAGAGGGAATCGGTCAGAGCGAGGAGCCAAGGAGAAGAGAACAGAGAATATCCGCTAGCGTGTAAAGCCAAGAAGAAGAGCCCAAAAATGTCCACTGGCGCGACAAGCCAAGAAGAAGCCCGAACAATGTCCGCTAGCGCTTTCTTTTATCACCTAGGCCCTGACATCATCTGGGGTGCTTCGCCAATCAGTGAGTCTCTCCCTACCAGTCCTTCCCTGCTCCTATCAGCAAGTCCCATCTTACCCCAACCTTGTACCAATCACTGCCCTTGTGGGCGTGGCCCTCGGCCCACCCATCCTGTGCGCTTTCGGAGTCAATGTCATCAGTGGCAGCGCTCAATGTCCTGGCTTCCGGTAGGTTTTTAATTAGGGTGTGTAAATGCACGCGATTCTAGTGTCTATGGTGTGGTGCCAAAAGGGACATAGGAAATATATTACAGAGGTAACGACGTACAGGGGATAAATTATCCATAATCCCTGAGCTAATTAACATACCCCACTCCTCGTAATGGGGACGAAGATACACCTTACACGACATCCGGGCTAAACGAATTCCCTCCTTATTACATGGTGGTTCTTCTTCTTCATGAAAATTGGAGCATGCTAATCTATACACTCTACCTGGTCTATGGTATCCCTACCCCCCACAAACGTAACAATATTAATTTTTTTCTACTAACATTATAATATTGATATTATTACTATTATTAAACAGACAATAATTGTGATCAGAAATTCATGCAGGATTAACAATTAGTATTATTCATAATTTTGTATTGATGGTATTAACAATTTTTGGAAGGAATTTGATGGTGATGTTCAAATCCTTGTTTTTTGTAAATTCTTTGTTTCAGGATTATTATTTTTTGGGGACATTCTTTCAACAACACTATAACGACATTTAAAGGAAGGTCATTATGTCATCCTACCTTACAATACAGACCCCTTCAATCTTTGCCCCACCCACAAAGGACAATGGTTTCCACAGCAGCCATGTATAAAAATGAATGAATTACTCCCTCGTATCTTGGAATAACCTCGTACTGGTTTACATACAACTTCACAGCCTCACCAAGCAGCCAAGGTGCGCAGGACTCCATGAGGCCTTCTTTGGCCGACTTGAGGATGCATTCGGGCAAGGGAATAGAGTGGCGCACCATCGCCCCGTACAGGCCGTACTCCGCCATGACGCTGCTTCGGCCCCAACATTTCTCCCGTTTACGCCACTTTGCCCGCCGGTTTTGGAACCACACCTACAGGTGGACATAGCAGTTCGTCTTAAAGTTCCCCAAGAGAAAGTGAGCTATTTTACTGTATAATAATGCTAAATCTGGTTGGCATGTAAGCTCACAGGTATCTAGCATACTTACCTTTGCACTGTCTATATAGTACGAGTCTGATTCCCAACCTGACTCCATTTTAGTTTAATAACCCGTTTTCCTTCGTCCTCTGGTTGTGTTTGAGCTTGTAACCAGCTTGGTCACTCATCCCATGTGTCCTCCTCTCCTCCCCTTTATATCATTCTTCCTCCAAGGGTCTTTCTGTGCCCATTTACCTTGCTGTTGGTATGCACCCCCACCCCCTCCCACCCTTTCTACAATGCTCTTCTTGTTCTGGTATGTTCTGGTCCATGGAGTGTTCCAGCTCTTCCATGAACCACTACTTCGAAAACAAAAAAGACCCTCATCCTGGTGCTTCACAGGCAAAAAGATGCATCAACACAGGCACCGTGTGTTTGCAGCATCGGTTTCTAGTGGACATTAAAAATCAAACACCATCTTTGCAGACAGTAGGAGTTTGTCGCCGGATTCCTGAATCCAAATTCCTGATAGAAATTATAGAGGGTACTGCAACCGCACCTGAAATACAGAAAACTCCTGACTATAATGTGTGACGTCATAATTCATCACATACACACTATATCATGATATAGTGTATATACGAGGGCATGTTGAAAAGTCTTGCCTCCTACTCTTTTTCTCCAAAACAGGTAAATATATTTGAATGAAACAAAGCACAGTCCACACATGAGTTATTCCCACCACTGGTTTTGAAGTTTTGTAATTCTGACATCAGATGTTTCAGTGCTGTGTACGTCATGATGCCAGAGAGAAGCAGACGTTTTCAGTGCTGGAGATGGGAGTTGGGATGAATGACTGACTGGAGATGACAGGTGGGTGCTCCATTACGATCCTGAGAGTAAGAGACTGTCTGGTTGGTCAATCATTGATTTGGTCAATCATCTCCTGCTCAATGGAGTACCTCCAATGGATCACCAGCCTCAACCTGGCTCCGTCAGCTTTTCATCTCTTCCCCAGACTTGAGGAACACCTTCGTGGAGAACGTTTCTCTTCCGACGATGATGTCAATGCCGCTGAGAAGCGCTGGTTACATCAGCAGGACACACAGTTCCATCATGACGCCATCAATAACCTACCGGTACTTGAATATTGGCAGAGATGTGTGGACCGCAGTGGTGATTATGTTGAGAAATAAATATTCGCCAAGGTAGAATAAAGATTGATGTTAGTATCTTTCATTGTTCCATTCTAATATATTTGCCTGTTTTAGAGAAAATGAATAGGAGGGATTACTTTTTAGCACGAACTCATACATTGCAAGAATCGCAAGATGAGAAAAACAATTAAAAGGAAAGATTTTTTTTGTTGTACACCGCTCCTTTCCTATTCCATCTCAAGGCGCTGCATGATGTCATCGCCGGGCACCGAAGGGGGCCCTGCGATGACGCGCCCTGAAAGGGAGTACTCAGTGTTAACTCCGGTTTCATGTTTTTTGTACACCACTCCTTTCATATTCCATCTCGCCGGGCACCGAAGGGGGCACTCAGTTTTCACTCCGGTTTCTTGTTTTCTTGTTTGTCCAGGCGATATCTCAGCCATCCTTTGAGCTAGGAAGCTGAAATTTCGGCACAATGGTGAGCAAGTACTTTGGCAAAAACGGTATTTTTTGTTTTTTGATGAATCAATTAATTGATTAATTACTTAATATCATTGATTTTTTAATCACTTATTTATTTTCTTTCTTATCTGGGTGATATCTCAGGCACCTTTTGAGCTAGGAAGCTGATATTTGGACATGACAATGACTAAGTGATTTGGCTGTAAATTGTATTTTTGATTTATTGATAAATCAATTAATCGATTAATTATTTAATTTTTGATTAATTTGTTGTTGTTTTTTCAAAAGGTTACAGCTTCGGATGAAACACTGGTGGTTTAGGTGTGCTATTCTCCAATTGATTAAGAAATTAATTATTTTATGATTATTATTTATTTATTTTAATTACGCAATTAATCAATCAATTATTGTACATCTCTCCCTCCCAATACTGTCTATGTGCTGCACAGCGGCATTGCTGGAGGATATTTATTTGGCATGGGGGCGGTTTACGTTGAATGTATCTGTACTTGTTTTATTCTTTGTTTTGTTCCATTCACCCAAATTAATAGGAATTTCCCACTTACTTTGCTCAATTATTGGAAACATTTCCTGTTTTGCCTAAACTTTAATGTTGTTCCGAGATGGATGGTGTGGGGTATAGTATTTGAGCATATGTGCTATTTTTACAAGTGTGCTTCTTGGACAATCAGTTTAACAGAGAATTTACACATTATAAATACATTACACGTGTAGGGATTTTCCAGAGGCTAAATACCGATTACATAGGGAAATGAAGCTTGTAATCGTTGCAGTTTTTTGCATCATTAGCAGTATAGCTTGTGAAGTTATCCATTAAGTTGTCATGTACTTAGTGTGAGACAAGAAATAATTGATAATGACATGAAGTAACATCTATTGTTTGGGTACCATCTGGTTAAACTGCCAAAACCCAGGCTTGTTGCACAACTAAACTCGCTTGTTCCTCTTTTCTCCCGTTTGATGAACCACCTTCCTTAGTTTGTTCAATCGCACTCTTCCCTCCAAGACTTCAAATAAACGCTGCACTGCCTTATTATGTCCCCGATACACAATATTTTATACCCCTATTAAGCCTACCTAACTCGACCCTTTTACTTGCAGGGTGCTGTCTCTCCTTCCCAATTCTCTCTGATCTTTTTCTGTTCGTCAATTCCCTTGCTTGCTGTGCCCACCTGGCTGTTGCTCCACTGCCGCACTATCAGCTCGTTGCCCTTTTACTCTGTCACCTCACTCTGAGATGTATCAATCTTGAATAGAATTTTTTTAAACTGCTGTAAACTCTTTTAAAAAATTATATGGATGCCATTGGAATTATCAGAAATCCATTCGAAGTGGAAATGATAACACTCGTACAGCATACAGTGCATTCAGAAAGTATTCAGACCCCTTCACTTTTTTCACATTTTGTTATGTTGCAGCCTTATGCTGAAATCGTTTAAATTCATTTTTACCCTCATCAATCTCCACTCAATACCCCATAATGACAAAGAGAAAACAGGATTTTAGAAAGTTTTACAAATTTATTAAAAAGAAAAAACTGAAATATCACATTGACATAAGTATTCATACCCTTTGCTATGACACTTGAAATTTAGCTCAAGTGCCTCCCATTTCTCTTGATAATCTTTGAGATGTTTCTACACCTTGATTGGAGTCCACCTGTGGTAAATTCAATCGATTGGACATGATTTGGAAAGGCACACACCTGTCTATGTAAGGTCTCACAGCTGACAATGCATATCAGAGGAAACACCAAGCCATGAGGTCGAAGGAACTGCCTGCAGAGCTCAGAGACAGGATTGTGTCGATGCACAGATCTGGGGAAGCCTACAAAAACATTTCTGCTGCATTGAAGGTTCCCAAGAGCACAGTGGCCTCCATAATTCTTAAATGGAAGAAGTTTGGAACAACCAGGACTCTTCCTAGAGCTGGCCGCCCGGCTCAACTGAGCGATCGGGGGAGAAGGGCCTTGGTAAGAGATGTGACCAAGAACCCGATGGTCAACCTGGCTGAGCTCCAGAGATCCTGTGTGGAGATGGGAGAAACTTCCAGAGGGACAACCATCACTGCAACACTCCACCGATCTGGGCTTTATGGCCGAGTGGCCAGACGGAAGCCTCTCCTCAGTGAAAGACACATGAAAGCCCGCTTGGTGTTTGCAAAAAAGCACCTAAAGGACTCTCAGACTGTGAGAAACAAGATTCTGTGGTCTGATTAAACCAATATTGAACTGTTTGGCCTCAATTCTAAGCATCATGTCTGGAGGAAACCAGGCACCACTCATCACCTGCCCAATACCATCCCAACGGTAAAGCATGGTGGTGGCAGCATCATGCTGTGGGGGTGTTTTTCAGCAACAGGGACTGGGGGACTGGTCAGGGTTGAGGGAACAATGAACGGAGCAAAGTACAGAGATATCCTTAATGAAAACCTGAAACAGAGTTCTGAGGACCTCAGACTGGTCCGAAGGTTCACCTTCCAACAGGATAATGACCTGAAGCACACAGCCAAGACAACGCAGGAGTGGCTTAGGGACAACTCTGTGAAGGTCCTTGAGTGGTCCAGCCAGAGCCCTGACTTGAACCCAATCGAACATCTCTGGAGAGACCTGAAAATGGCTGTCCACCGACGGTCCCCATCCAACCTGACAGAGCTTGAGAGGATCTGCAGAGAAGAATGGCAGAAAATCCCCAAATCCAGGTGTGCAAAGCTTGTCACGTCATACCCAAGAAGACTCGAGGCTGTAATCACTGCCAAAGGTGCTTCAACTAAGTACCGAGTTAAGGGTCTGAATACTTATGTCAATGTGATATTTCAGTTTTTTTCTTTTTAATAAATTTGCAACACTTTCTAAAACCCTGTTTTCTCTTTGTCATTATGGGGTATTGAGTGTAGATTGATGAGGGAAAAAATGAATTTAAACGATTTCAGCATAAGGCTGCAACATAACAAAATGTGAAAAAAGTGAAGGGGTCTGAATACTTTCTGAATGCACTGTATCTGATGCAGTTTCCTCGTGGGGGGAGAATAGGTACCTGGCTACAACCCAACACACACAGTCACAGTTCATGTCAAACCTCGACTCTGATTCAGCAACTGGACCAGACGGCATTAGCCCACAGGTCCTAAAATCCTGCTCTGCCGCTCTTTCACACCCTCTCTCTGTTCAAACAAGTGGTCAAACAAGTGGAACATGATTTATCCCAACTCTCTTCCTCATATGTGATGATTTCAATTGTCACCATGCCAGTTGGCTGGGTGTGGGTACCTCTCTCACCAGCCATGGCTCCTCAGCAAAGGACTTCTGTGACTCACTGGGACTGACACAATCTGTCAATTTCTCGACCCGGATCTCAGTCAACGGAGCATCTTCTCTTCCAGACTTGGTTATGACTAACTTCCCTGCAAATGTCTGCTGCTCTTCTTCTGATCCAATCGGCTCATCTGATCATGTGCTTGTTAAAGTGGACATCTCTCTGACCATTCTCAGAGAGCCTCAGCGTCGACAAGTCTGGCATTTCACTCAGGCCAACTGGCACGGTCTTCAAGCAGCCATCAATCATCTGGACTGGTCTCCCATCCCTACCGCCTCTGACATCAACTCATCCTGGGAATTCTTTCAAATGAAATTGCTCTCTCTCATGCACAGATTTATCCCATCTCGTCTTCAGTTGTCATACCCTTCCTCCCGTCCATGGTTCACGGAATCTTGTGGTGAGGCTATTGCCCAGAAAGAACTTGCCTTCGCCTCCTGGAAAGCAAATCCAACTGAAGGAAATCTCATTTCCTTTCACAAAGCCCGAAGCAAGTGTGTGTCCACCCTCATGAGAGCCAGGAAACAATATCTCTCCACTCTCAAGACTGAACTCTCAAACCTGTCTCCCTCTTCCAAATCCTGGTGGCATCTGGTCAAATCTGTTTCTGGTGTTTGTTCCCCCTCCATCCCCTCCCTTACCTCAATCGAGTCCTTCCTTGGCACACCTGAGCTCCTCACACTATATACAAGGCTTTCATCCACAGCTTAATGGAATACTGTTCTCCCCTCTGGGCCGGTGCTCCTGCCTCACACCTCGCTCGGCTTCACGCTGTTGAAACCAAAGCTTTCAGAATCATTGGAATCTCCTGCGATGAAGCTGATTGTGAGGGCCTTTTACTCACTCACCGCAGGCAGGTCGGTGGTCTTTCTGTCTTCTACCAACTCCTCTCTGGCCTTGCTCCCCCAGCTCTCTCTGGGCTCTGTCCCCCAAATATTCCTGCAGGTCACACAAGATCTGTTTGCTCTCTCTCATACTGAGCATACTGAGCATACTGAGCAACCCTCTTGTGGTTAAACTGCCAAAATCAAGACTCTCTGCTCACCTTCCCTCCTTCATTCCTCTTTTCTCCCACCTCTGGAACAAACTCCCTCACTCTCTTCAATCCCACTCCTTCCTCCAGGTCTTTAAAACAGCTGTTCACCACCATCTCTTATCCAAAATCCACCATCCAAAACCTTGATCTTTTCTACCCCCGCTAATTCACCCCATATCCACTTTTTTGAAATACCGAGTTATTTCCTGGAAGTCCTTGCAGTGTCCTTGTGTTTTATACTTCCTCCATCCCCCTTCCCATGCCTCCTCCCCCAAAGCCCTCTCCCTCCCAAAGATCTCCCGATGTCCCTGCTCTCAAATGTTGTGTTTGTGTGCTTCCCCATCTCTCCTCATCTTGTCTACCGCTCCCCTTATTATATGTTTTATGTGTCTGTTTGATTTTTTGTGTGATTAATGTTCGCTCTTTCAGGAGCCTCGATCTTGTATACAAAAAACCCCCCAAAAAAACATGTCTTTCAATGCTGACAAATCTCACACTCTCAGTATGGCTCTCCAACAAGACCGTCTGGAAAGCCCTCCCATCTACTTTCTCAACAATCCCCTTGAAGAAGTTCTATCACACAAGCTTTTGGGTCTCACTATCTGCCATGATCTTTCCTGGGAAAACCACATTTCCAATCTGGCCTCCAAAGCCCGTCGCCATCTGGGCATCCTCCATCATGCGAAGTCCTTCCTTGGCACACCTGAGCTCCTCACCACATACAAGGCTTTCATCCGCAGCTCAATGGAATACTGCTCTTCCCTCTGGGCTGGTGCTCCTGCCTCACACGGAGCTCAGCTTCACGCTGTTGAAACCAAAGCGTTCAGAATCATTGGAATCTCCCGCGATTAAGCTAACTCCGAGGGCCTTTTACTCACTCACCACAGGCAGGTTGGTGGTCTTTCTGTCTTCTGCCGACTCCTATCCGGCCTTGCTCCCCCAGCCCTCTCTGGGCTCTGTCCCCCAAATATTCCTGCAGATCGCACAAGATCTGCCAGCAACCCTCTTGTGGTTAAACTGCGAAAATCAAGACTCTCTACTCACCTTGACTCTTTCATTCCCCTTTTCTCCTGCCTCTGGAACAAACTCCCTCACTCTCTTCAATCCCACTCCTCCCTCCAGGTCTTTAAAACAGCTGTTCACCACCATCTCTTGTCTTCCCCCATACAAAGCCTTGATCTTTTCTACCCCCATTAATTCACCCCAAATCCACCTCTTTTAATCTCTGACTTAATTCCTGAAATCCCTATTAGTGTCAATTTGTTTCATACAGTGTACCCCTTCCCTCCCCCTCCCCCCCCAAACCCCCACCCTGCCGCCTCCAAACCCCCACCCTGCCCCCTCAGCCCCCTTCCTTCCAGAGATCTCCGGATGTCCCTGTTCTCTATTGCCGTGCTTGTGTGCTTCCCTCTCTCTCTCCATCTTGTCTCCCCTCCCTTTATTACCTTACGCTCGCGAAGCGAAAAGCGGGGTTGAGCATTCGGGTGCGTACGTGTGCCGTGTGTGCATTTTTTAAATTCACTTTCTCAGCAACCGTTGCTCTGATTGACACTAAATTTTACCATAGGAACGGAGCGCCTCCGCCTGTAGAAAAGTTTTGTTCATAATTATGACGTCATAGGTCACGTGGTACGAACGCCATCTTGGAAAAACGTTACATCTCTATATCTCCCAAACCGCGCAATGGAAAAAATGGAAATATGGCTCATTGTCAAGTACTCCCCATGGGGAATAAGATACGTTGATGATGATGTCATCGATGCCTTAATTATGACGTCATAATTCGACAAATACAACACTTATCCATCCGATCATTATTCAAAAAATTTCAACAACTGTTGGTCTGATGGACGCGAAAGTTTCACCACAGGAGCACCTCCTCCTTTAGAATATTTTAATGATAATCATGACGTCATAGGTCATGTGTTACAGGCGCCATCTTGGGAAAAACGAAAAACGTTGCACCTCTATATCTCCAAAACCGCTTTATGGAAAAAATAGAAACGTGGCTCATTGTAAATAACTCCATATGGGAAATAGGTGTGGTTAACATTGGCCCAGATCGGTAGAGGTTTTTCGGAATTTTCGAAAGATCGGAACTTTCGCGTCCATCAGACCAACAGGTGTTGTCATTGGTGCCATAATTATGACGTCATAATTCGACAGGAACAACCCTTGGTCTGATCAGTTTGAAATTTATTGAGCATGACCTATGCAACAATTATATTAGAGAATATAAATTTATGATGTCATCGCTCACGTGGTCTGGCAGCCATAATTGGATCAAAAAATTTGAGAAACGTTCAAAAACAGAAGAGTTGGCTCACACCAAGTTGACTGTGCAGGGTAAGTATTCTATGAATACCATCTAGTTGTTTTATGTGTCCGTTTATGTGCTAATGTGTGTTTAATGTTCCAGCTCTTACACGGGCCTCTATACAGTGCATTCAGAAAGTATTCGGACCCCTTCACTTTTTTCACATTTTGTTATGCTGCAGCCTTATGCTGAAATCGTTTAAATTCATTTTTTCCCTCATCAATCTACACTCAATACCCCATAATGACAGAGAAAACAGGATTTTAGAAAGTTTTGCAAATTTATTAAAAAGAAAAAACTGAAATATCACATTTACATAAGTATTCATACCCTTTGCTATGACACTTGAAATTTAGCTCAGGTGCCTCCCATTTCTCTTGATCATCTTAGAGATGATTCTTCTCCTTGACTGGAGTCCACCTGCAGTAAATTAAATTGATTGGACATGATTTGGAAAGGCACACACCTGTCTATGTAAGGTCTCAGCTGACAATGCATATCAGAGCAAACACCAAGCCATGAGGTCGAAGGAACTGACTGCAGAGCTCAGAGACAGGATTGTGTCGAGGCACAGATCTGGGGAAGCCTACAAAAAAAATCTGCTGCATTGAAGGTTCCCAAGAGCACAGAGGCCTCCATAATTCTTAAATGGAAGAAGTTTGGAACAACCAGGACTCTTCCTAGAGCTGGCCCCCCGGACAAACTGAGCAATCGGGGGAGAAGGGCCTTGGTAAGAGAGGTGACCAATAACCGGATGGTCACTCTGGCTGAGCTCCAGAGATCCTGTGTGGAGATGGGAGAAACTTCCAGAAGGACAACCATCACTGCAACACTCCACCGATCTGGGCTTTTTGGCAGAGTGGCCAGACGGAAGCCTCTCCTCAGTGAAAGACACAGGAAAGCCCGCTTGGAGTTTGCAAAGAAGCACCGAAAGGACTCTCAGACTGTGAGAAACAAGGAAAAAATGAATTTCAACGATTTCAGCAAAAGGCTGCAACATAAGAAAATGTGTAAAAGTGAAGGGGTCTGAATACTTTCTGAATGCACTGTATATACAAAAAAAAATACAAGAAAAGTGCAGGAGAAAGAAAAGGGCAAAAGAACCGTAGCACACCATCTAGGTTGGACATTGGATTGGCTCACCCTCGTAAAGCAGGGTTGAGTGAGTGAATCTGCGACACGAGTCAGTGCAAAAGTACAGAAAACACAGATCGAGATTGGGTGAAATCAAGAGATCAAGGCAAGTTGATCAGAGGACGAGAACCTCAGTCAAGAAGGTCTGCCGCGGCCACCCAATGTCAAGGCTGTCACGAGCATCATTGGAATGCAATCCAGGTGAGGGGGAGCACCACGAGCAACCTTTACACTGTGCTCTTGTTGTGTCACCGCAAATCTGTGGTTGTGGTTGCCACACACCGAGCATTTTTACTCCCGCCAGGGAGTAATGCATTCGATCGTGTCCGTCCGTGTGTGTGTATGTGTGTGTGTGTGCGTATGTGTGTTCGTGTGTTTGTGAACAAGATATCAGGAAAAGTTCTAAACGGATTTGGATGAAGGTTGGTGGGATGATTGCCCTTGGGATAAGGAAGAATTGATTAGTTTTTGGTGAAGCTCAGGATATTATTCCAGATCCAGGAATTTTTTGAAGGATTGTTTATCATTGGAAGATAGGGCTCATTCTTTGAACATTATCTTCTATATATTCTATATTTAACATTGTGTTATGAACATAGTTTTCATATTTGTTGTAAATATAGTTTAAACTCGTGGTTATGCGTTAGAGCGGTGTATTTTTTAGCAGCGTCATCTTCAATGTTCATTTTTTTTTTTCTAATAAAGACATATTCTGTCATTTTAAAACCACCAAAGTGTGTATTAGGTTTCCCCGTTTCATAAAATGTATCGTTTGATACGTATAATGCTTTAAAACTGTATTATTATTTTTTACCTCATAAGAGATATTAACATTTACCTCAGCGAATGTCAATCGCGGTGTCAGTATTTGATGAACTTATAAAGACTTAGGTGACTTATAAGTGTGACCAGCATGTGCACGGGATTCTTCCCAGAAGAATGAGTGTCCGCATTAGCTTGTACGACTTAAAATGAGCGAGTTTTGTTTTGACGTTTGGGCCAGTTTTACATGTTGTATCCCTAAGGAATGAAACGAACGTTTTTCTTGGCTTACAATTTTATTTGAAGTCACACATGCCTCAAAATACACTCACTTATATAGAATTGAACGCTGAATCCGCAAAAAGTAAGTGAAAAGGACCTCCGCTTCTGGTCTTGCCGGAGAGGTTACGTTTTTTCGCAGCTGTCCACGCTCTCCACACTATCGAAGTTAAGTAATTGTTCCTTTTTGTATTTTCGTCAAAACTGTATTTATTTATGGTGTGTGTACCTACAGTGGGTCCCTAGGAAAATTATCGGTGTAAATCTTTCATACCTTTATAGAAAATCGTGTTAATTCGTGTCGTGTCTTTCGAGGCCTTGTACCGTGTCCGACCTTGAGGCTTTGTTTTTCTCTCAGCGGTCCGTCGATTGTGCTCCAATAACTTTCGTTCTCTGTTTTCCCAGTCTTTTCACCCCATAGCCTACTTCCTTGTTTAAAATCTGAACTAAAAAAAATAAATAAACCAAAAAACCATTTCCTTCTCTGTTCTTATTCGTTGTTCTTATTCGTTTATTCGTTGTTATTATTCGTTCGTTCGTTCTTCAACCACGTGTTACTCCCCCATTTCCCCAGATAGTTATCACTGTTAAACTTTAGAATGTTTAAACTTTCCCCTGAAGAACTGTATTCTGTAGTATATTATAATACCTTTTTCTTCTTCTTCTTTAAAAGGTTGCTTCCGATTTGCTCACCAAATCTATTCATTCCAAAAAAAAATTCCATCTCTGACAGTGCCTCTTTCATACATTCCCTAAACTCACCTGCACTCAACCCCCCCCCCTCCCCCCCCCCCCCAGCGTCCTCAAACGTATTTTTGACTCGAAGGTCACAAGAAACTCATTTTACAATAAATGTTCGTTTCCCATTAATCGTACACTTTCCAAAATCCAATCTCACCCCTCCCCTCCAAAACTTCCCCATCACCCCTCCCCTCCAAAACTTCCCCATCACCCCTCCCCTCAAAATCTCCCCCATCTCCCATCTATTTCAAATCCCTCCCCTTGTCCCTTCCCTCCGAAACTCCCCCCTCGCCCCTCCCCTTCAAATCTCCCCACTCTCATTTCTTCTCCATTTCCCCCCTCTCACCCCTCCTCCTCAAAGCGTCCTCCCCGCTTCTTCCCCCTTCCAACTCTCACCTCCATCTCCCCCAACCTTCTGCCTCGCTCTTCCCCCTCCTCAAATAACACCTCATTGTGCCTCACCCAATCACCATCAAACCTTTTGTCCGCCCCATCCTTCCCTTTCTCCGAGCTATTCTGAAATCTCTGACACACCTTCAACAGCTCTCCCTACCTCTTCCTCCTCTTCCACATCCTACCCTACCCCTCCTCCCCCCTGTTCTGTATCCGATGCTCCCCCCTTCCTCTTCATTAATGGTATGGACCTCAAACATCCGGGGCCTTCGTTCAAACTTAACTGATCTCTCCATACAGGTTGCTTCTGACAAACCAGACGTGATCTGCTTAACAGAAACTTTCCTCCTTCATGATGTCTCTGATTCCTTAGTATCTCTCCCGGGGTACTCCCTCCTCCGGTATGATAGACCTGAGCCTCGTCCTGGAGGTGGGGTTGCTATCTTTATCAAAAACTCTCTTTCTCACTCGCCCTGCACTGCCTCTCTCCATCTCACTCCCAGGAATACCTCTGGCTACGGCTTCCCCTTCACTCCCACCTCTTGTTCATATGTGTGTTGTACCGTCCACCAAACAGTGATGACTCCATCGACATCTCGCTGTCTGATAACATGGACCAACCTCTATCTACTCATCCCAACTATCTCTCTTCCTCATATGTGGTGACTTAAATTGTCACCATGCCAGTTGGCTGGGTGTGGGTACCTCTCTCACCAGCCATGGCTCCTCAGCAAAGGACTTCTGCGACTCACTGGGACTGACACAATCTGTCAATTTCCCGACCCGGATCTTAGTCAACGGAGCATCTTCTCTTCTGGACTTGGTGATGACTAATCTCCCTGAAAATGTCTGCTGCTCTTCTTCTGCTCCAATCGGCTCATCTGATCATGTGCTTGTTAAAGTGGACATCTCTCTGACCATTCTCAGTGAGCCTCCTCAGCGTCGACGAGTCTGGCATTTCACTCAGGCCAACTGGCACGGTCTTCAAGCAGCCATCAATCATCTGCACTGGTCTCCCATCTCTACCACCTCTGACAACTCATCCTGGGAATTCTTCCAAAGTAAATTGCTCTCTCTCATGCACAGATTTATCCCCCTCTCGTCTTCAGTTGTCATACCCTTCCTCCCGTCCATGGTACACGGAATCTTGTGGTGAGGCTGTTGCCCAGAAAGAACTTGCCTTCGTCTCCTGGAAAGCAAATCCAACGGAAGGAAATCTCATTTCCTTTCACAAAGCCCGAAACAAGTGTGTGCCCACCCTCAGGAGAGCCAGGAAACAATATCTCTCCGTTCTCAAGACCAAACTCTCTTATCTGTCTCCCTCTTCCAAATCCGGGTGGTGTCTGGTCAAATCTGTTTCTAGTGTTTGTTCCCCCTCCATCCCCTCCCTTACCTCAAATGGCTACACAGCTGAATCCGCACTTGAAAAAGCTGAATGCCTCAACTCTGTGTTTGCCTCTAAATCTTGTGTCCCAAACCCATCCCTCTCTGTACCCGTCGTACCCAGCTCCTCCTGAGAAGGTGGAAAAGTTTCTGTCAACCCTCGACTCTGATTCTGCAACTGGACCTAACGGCATCAGCCCCCGGGTCCTACAATCCTGTTCTTCCACTCCTTCACTCCCTCTCTCTGTTCTCTTCACCCTCTCTTTTGCACAAGGTCATCTTGCATCTGCTTGGAAATCAGCCAACATCACTGCTTTACACAAAAAAGGTGCAAAAACAGATCCTAGCAACGACAGACCAATCAGCCTTCTCCCAATTATTAGCAAAGTCATGGAAGCCATCATTGCTTCGGATATGAAATCTTTCCTCTTCTCCAATGGCTTGATCTCTGATCATCAATTTGGTTTCATACCAGGTCACTCTGCTCTGGACATGCTGCTTCTGCTGTCTCAACAATGGATGGAGGTCCTCAATGCCAAACAGGAAATTAGAGCTGTCTCCCTCGACATATCACGTGCCTTCGATACGGTCTGGCACCGCGCTCTGCTCACCAAACTCTCCTCCTTTGGTATCCATGGAAATCTCCACGCATAGCTGGCGGACTTCCTCTCTAGTCGTAGTCAACGTGTGGCCCTGAATGGGTTTCTCTCATCTCCTCTTCCTGTTCAGGCTGGAGTTCCCCAAGGCAGTGTTCTGGGCCCTGTGCTTTTTCTGGTCTTCATCAATGATCTCTCCGACTCTCTTGAAAATCCTCTCTATCTCTTTGCTGATGACTCCACTCTCTGCCGCTCCATTCCTCATCCCTCAGATCGGCAGTCTGCAGCCTCCTCACTCTCTGCAGACCTGGACAAAGTCACAGACGGGGCAAACAAGTGGAACATGTCTTTCAATCCTTACAAATCTCACACTCTTACGATGTCTCTCCGAAAAGACCGACTGGACAACCCTCCCATCCACTTTCTGAATAATCCGCTCCAAGAAGTTCTGTCACTCAAGCTTTTGGGTCTCACTATCTGCCATGATCTTTCCTGGGAAAACCACATTTCAAATCTGGCCTCCAAAGCCAGTCGCCGACTGGGCCTCCTCCGTCGTGCGAAGTCCTTCCTTGGCACACCTGAGCTCCTCACCACATACAAGGCTTTCATCCGCAGCTCAATGGAATACTGCTCTCCCCTCTGGGCTGGTGCTCTTGCCTCACATCGAGCTCATCTTCACGCTGTTGAAACCAAAGCATTCAGAATCGTTGGAGTCTCCCCTGATGAAGCTACCTCCGAGGGCCTTTCACTTACTCACCGCAGGCAGGTTGGTGGTCTTTCTGTCTTCTACCGACTCTTCTCCAGCCTTGCTCCTCCAGCTCACTCTGGGCTGTGTCCCCCAAATAATCCTTCAGGTCGCACAAGATCTGCCAGCAACCCTCTTGTGGTTAAACTGCCAAAATCGAGACTCTGCTCACCTTCCCTCCTTCATTCCTCTTTTCTCCCACCTCTGGAACAAACTCCCTCACTCTCTTCAATCCCACTCCTTCCTCCAGGTCTTTAAAACAGCTGTTCACCACCATCTCTTATCCAAAATCCACCATCCAAAACCTTGATCTTTTCTACCCCTGCTAATTCACCCCAGATCCACTTTTTTGAAATACCGAGTTCTTTCCTGGAAGTCCTTGCAGTGTCCTTGTGTTTTATACTTCCTCCACCCCCCTTCCCACGCCGCCTCCCCCCAAGTCCTCTCCCTGCCACACATTCCCGATGTCCCTGCTCTCAAATGTTGTGTTTATGTGCTTCCCCTTCTCTCCCCATCTTGTCCACCGCTCCCCTTTTTATATACTTTGTTTGTTTCCTCTGTTTGATTTGTTTGTGTGATAAATGTTAGCTCTTTCACGAGCCTCGATTATGTATACCAAAAAAAAAAAAAATTGCCTTGTTTTTTTTTAAACATTATCTTCTATATATTCTCAATATATATCTGTGCAGTGTCTGTCTTGTCTTGTGTTGTGTTGTCTTGTGTTGTCACTGAACTACTCGCTCAAACTTTTGTGAAATCATGCTATTCCAACTTGACCCACGGCGGGAGTATGCGCTCTACTGAGTGGCGTTCTAGTTATACATTTACGTTGGAGAAATGGCGAACTCAGCTTTGCTCTTCCCCTCTGTGATTTGAAGTAGTGGAATTGCAGGGATCACAATTTCAAGTGTAATTTACTTCAACTGGGTCCCAATTATTATTGCAGTTATATCACGTTCATAGTTTCATAAATTATCTGGGGTTTTTTTGGAACCTGGACTTGCGCGTATCAAATAATTGGTCCGATTAAATAAATAAATCAAATAATAAATCCATGTATGTCTGTGGTACAGGTGTGACTGGCACCTGGGGTGATTTAACAATTATGACCACAAGAGCATTCCTGCGATTGGTATTGCGGCGAGGCCCATTTTGGGAATAACGGTGCCGTGTGGCCTTACCCGCGTTGTGAATTTGACCTCCAGGATCATATAGCACACCTGGCTAGATCTGATTTGACAGTGTGGTACAAAATCATACATCGTACCTGTATTCTATCTTCCAGAAGTTCTGTTTTTGTTGCGAGAGACTCTCGGGCATACACGTCCGGGTAATGTGCTTCGTTGAAAGCCTTTTCAAGCTCATCCAACTGATTGGAGGTGAAGATGGTTCTGAAAGAGGAAGCACTGGATACTTTAGGACATTTTCACCCAAATCGTTTTCTTTAACGTTTCAAAAAATTTGTCACATCAAACTGTTTAAAGATCCTGTGCTTTTAAAAGCATCACCTGTGTCGTCGCTTCTTACTTTTCTTGCCGTTCGCCACTGAAGTCGTGATACAATGATTCGGTTCTGAAAGATTCCGAGGCAACAAGTGCGAGGCTTCTAAATCTGATAGACACGCTCAAATGTACAAACAGGATCAAGATAAAACAATTTTCCGAAACAATCCGAACTCGGAATTATTCGTTTAGGCGAGCGATGCACTCGCAATCTGTTAACGCAACGTCTTCTTGGCAACTCAAATTGACGGTAAAGTTGCCCGTGTGGCAGTAATTGGCAACTTCAGTTGTCAACAAATTTTCCACTGGAAATCGACTTGCTGTGCAATAGACCGATGCTCTGTTTTTAGCAATTCGGTTGACAAATTTTGGTGTGTGCCTGTGCGTGTTCAGCCAGTGAGGTTGCCTTTTATTACCTCCGCCACCAAAGGAGGATGGAGGTTATGTTTTCACCCTGTCTGTTTGTTTGTCTACAAAATCTCTCAAAAAGTTGTGGACGGATTCGGACGAAATTTGGCAGAGATGTAGCGTATGTGACGAGGACGAAATGATTAGATTTTGGTGAAAATCCGGATCCGGCTACTAGAACTTTTTAAAGTGATTCTTCACTATTGAGTGATAGGGCCAAAAACTATAGATAGCAGGATATCTCAAAAAGTTGTGGACGGATTTGGACGAAACTTGGTGGACATGTTGGGTGTCTGACAAGGACAAATAGATTCAATTTTGATGAAGATCTGAAAATGAATTCGGATATGAAAATTACTTATTTTTTAAAGTGATTTTTCACCATTGAATGATATGACAAACCAGGTGGATGTATGCTCTCTACTGAGTGCCTTCCGTCCGTGCGAGCGTGCGGACGTGCGTACGTGCGTGCATAAGCGAAGGACCGAATTCTAATTTGGTGTGTGGGTGCAACTAGTCATAAGGAAGAACGCTATTGAAAATTGGTTCGCCACGTCAAAATCCAAGATGGCTGTCACCATATCTAAACCTTGTGAGCGCGATATCTTGAAAAGTAAATGTCTGAACCTTGTGAGCGGAATATCTTGAAAAATAAGCGAAGTACCAACTTCTAATCTGGTGTGTGGGTGTATCTAGGCATAAGGAAGAACGCTATTGAAAATTGGGTCGCCACGTCAAAATCCAAGATGGCCGCCTCCATATATGTCTGAACCTTGTGAGTGGAATATCTTGAAAAATAAGCGAAGTACTAATTTTACCTGATTTTGCCCTTCGCTAAATGGAAGCATGATTAGAGACAATTGCATGCATTAGGAAACTTTCCACTGAATCGGTTGTTTTCCTGGTAGTAAATGTATACATGATACTACTACTACTACATCGACCTTCACGAAATACACCAAGGGATCTATCGCCCATCACCGAGCATCGTCCTCTGGGTTAACGTCCCTTCCAAGGGACGTTGGTGCATCGCCCTGCATGAGGAACATCAGGATGGAAGTTTATAGCCAAGTCGATATTTGAGACAAAACTTTCAGTGTAGGAGTGACACCCATGCAGAATGTTTTTATGATAATTGTGACGTCATAGGTCCCACGGTGTGGCAACCATCATGGATGAAAAGCAAATAATTTAAAAAAGGATTTCTCGGAAACTGCCGAATGGAAACATTTTAAACTTGGCACATTGTCAAGTAATCCCAATGGGGAACAAAAGCATGATAATGACATCACAGGTGAAGTGGTACACCAGCCAAAAATGTTTTAAGTGAATGTCTTCCTAAAAATCAGAAATTGCATGCAAATGATCTATGACCCATTTGTATTGAAATATTAAATTTATGACATCATAGGTCGCATGGTTTGGCAACCATATTGGATTGAAGGAAAATATTAAATAATTATATCTCTGAAACCGCTCACCCTATCGATGCGAAATTTTACAAATGTCATCCAACACCATTGTGCATATGGTTTGAAAATAATGACGTCGTAGGTCACGTGGTTTGGCAGCCACCTTGGATAGAAAAACGAACCTTATCCGATCAACACGAAACTTCACAAACATGATCCTTACGCATACATATGCAGAGTGTACATTTTTGATGTCATGTCATGTGATTTGGCAGCCATATTAGATTGAAAGCCGATATTTAAAATAAGAATCCCTTTCTCTGAAAACGCTTCACTGATCGATGTGAAACCTGTCCTGTGGTAAAAATGTGATACTTCCAAACAGCTGGTGGGATTTAAACCAAACTTCTTTTTCGGACAGTGAACGAGGACAACTACCCATTGTCACAGGTGGGGACTATGCGGAGGAATATTGGCGACACGGTCGCGTGGCTCTAGTTTTCTATAAGCACAGTATAAATATTTCGATGTTTTCTAGTACTTTCTTAAAGACAGCATGTACATCCACTCTCTGGTACACACTTTCAACAGCTACTATAGAAATGGGAACGATTTTTGTAAAAATGTCGACAAAGAGTGATTTTAGTATTTCGATTGTTAAGTGTGTTTGCTGCACATTTGGAAACAGCAATACAATTGTCAAATTTTTGTTGTCAACTTGAATCCCCTTAGAGCTTAGATGCTACGAAAGGTTCGAGAAAGAGTCATGCAAACAAACACATCGAAGAATGTTGAGGCAACTACAGCTTCTGAAGTTGGAACCAAGATTGATCTAACCTGTAGAGTCCTGGGATGCTGAATTGGTAGGTCTCGGGTCGGAGAGAGGCGGTGCCCGGGTAATGGTGAAAGGGGCATGCACCCAGGCTTTGTATGGCTGCATGGGGTCCAAAAAGAGACCCGGATGCTCATATTGTAGTGAAATTATACCAAGGTGAACCCAGGGGTGCTCGCTACGGAAGGGGCTGTCTATAAGACCCGCGGCCAGCCGGGGCGTGCGGACACTTCGGCGGGACTCCCTGTGACATTATCCTGTAGTCTAACGGTATGTACGCCCCTAATGCTGCGCTGACGATGCGCTGTGCTAACCATTTGTTATATGGTAACTTCCATTGTTGTTCTTGAAGTGCTCTGATTTAATGCCTATTGCTGCGTGTATTGTTACAGAATGTATCAACGATCTGAATGATATTAAAGCCTACGCAGAGGTAAAGTCGTGTCTGTGATTGATTTTCACGACATTTAATATCATTCATTTCGCCGAATGGCTGACAACCACAAGATGATCGTGGTTCCGCTTCTCGGAGCCGACCCGCAAGCTGAAGGATCTGCATCGGAATTTGCTCACTGGCTCAACACGCTGCAGAATTACTTCGCTGCTCACGTGACAGAGCCAACCGCTGCGATGAGGCTGTCCGTGTTACAGTCCAAGGTCCATCACACGGTGTACAAGACCATTGCTCGATTTGAGACGTATGCTACGGCCCTGGCCGAGTTGAAGCGACTCTACATAAAGAAACGGAGCGCTGTGCACGGTCGGCATCAGCTCTCCCAGCGACGGCAACAACCGTCTGAGTCGATCGATCGATTCGCGCAGGAGCTGCGCTACCTATTGGCAGACTGTGTGCAGGACGTTCGGACTCACGAGCAAGTGCAAGACGATTTGCTCCGAGATGCATTCATATCCGGAATTAGTTCTGGGGTCTTGCGGCTCCGTCTCTTGGAGGTCGCGGAGCTGACATTTACAGAAGCACTACGGCTGGCACGTGTCTACACTGACGCTCGAGAACAAATGACCGCATATGATCACCCACGAGTCGTGGCGGGGACCTCGCAACTCGCGCGACCCGAGAGAGCGACCGCCGAGGAAACGGAGGAGGACCCGACCCCCACGACGGCCGACACTCTGGGTGCTCCGGGAGCGGACTCCGCAGCCGGCCTCACCGCGGCCGCCGCTGCCAGGCCACGGCCTGCCCGGTATGCAAAATGTTATTTTTGTGGCAATCGGCAGCATCCCCGCTCTGAATGTCCAGCCCGTGAGGCAACATGTCACCTCTGCTCTACCAAAGGCCACTTTGCAAAAGTCTGCAGAAAGGCCGCTCGGGGCACGCATTCCCGAGCGACCTTGAATGGGCTCATCGCTGAGCCAACGGATCGCGCACCGGACGGGGCGCCGTGCACAGCTTTGATGAGCCGCTCTCCTCCTCGCGGGCCTCTGGCTTCTTGCCCGACCTTGGTGAGATACGTCGGGCCGCCGAAACAAATGGCGCGATCACGACCGGTCACAGAGCATCCAACCTTGACTGGCTTTCAAACGCCTACTTCAAACAGGCGACATGCTCCTACTTTGGAAATGCCTCTCGAAGTGCGGCAAACGCAGCACGTGACTCGAGCGCCATCTGATGACAGCTTTTGCGAATTACATGCTCCCCCTTTGGCATGTCGATCTGCAGATGGCAGAAATCTTTCTCACGTGGCTCGAGCGCCATCTCATGGTAGCTTTTGCGAATTACATGCTCCCCTTTTGCCATGTCAATCTGCAGATGGCAGAAATCTTTCTCACGTGGCTCGAGCGCCATCTCATGGTAGCTTTTGCGAATTACATGCTTTGGCATATGACTCTGCAGATGGCAGAGATCTTTCTCCCGAGGCTCGAGCGCCATCTGGCGGCTGCTCTCACGACCATCCCACACCCACTCTGGCAAATGGAACTACCGATGAGCCAACTGACTTCAATGCTCCTGCTGAGGCCCGAAGGATTGCTGCCGGCGTGGGATCCACCCGCGAGGCGCGATCTGCTCGCCCGGCCGGAACTATACCTGCCGGGTCTGCCGGCCTAGCGCAGGCCTTCATTCCGCTCACAGTCGCGGGCGTTGTTGCGCAAGCTCTGATTGATACGGGATCCACGGACAGTTTTATTGATCAGCGACTCGTGCATCAACATGGGTGGCCGGTTCTCGGGACAACCCGCCGGATCTTTATGGCTTCTCAGGGACTTCGGTTGAGCACTAAAGGGGCGTGTCGATTGAAACTTGTGATAAATGGCCGCACGTTCCCGGACGTGTATCTCATGGTATTACCGGCCTTATGCGCTGACGTTCTGTTAGGACTTGATTTCCTTAAGCGGCATGGTCGTTTGGAAATAGACTTCGGTGGGCCGGACACGCTCGCTGTGTGTGCCCTCGCTCAAATGGACATGGAGCCACTCTCACTGTTCCCCAACCTGACCACTGATTGTACCCCTGTAGCCATCAAATCGCGGCGCTACTCTCGCGCGGACGCGCAATTCATTGCGGAAGAAACGGCCCTGCTCTTGAAGGACGGTATCATAGAACACAGTAGGTCACCGTGGCGGGCTCAAGTCTTAGTGGTGCGGAGTGAGGCCCACCGCAGGCGAATGGTAATCGACTATTCGCAAACGATTAATCGTTTTACACAACTGGACGCCTACCCATTACCGGGGATGGACGCCCTAGTACGCCAGGTGGCCCTGTATTCCGTTTATAGCACACTCGATCTACGTAGTGCGTATCATCAAGTCCCCATCTCTAGGGCCGATCGCATCTTTACAGCCTTTGAATCGGGTCAGCGGTTGTACCAGTTTACGAGACTTCCCTTTGGGGTAACGAACGGCGTCGCTTGTTTTCAGAGAGCTATGGATGACCTCATTGCAAAGGAGCATTTGACCGATGTCTTTGTCTATCTGGACAATCTTACGGTTTGTGGGCATGACCAGGCGCATCACGACGCTAATCTAAAACGCTTCCTCGAGGTCGCGCGGAAATATCGCTTAACCATGAATGCGGCGAAGTGTCAATACTCTCTACGCACGGTAGACCTTTTGGGGTACACCGTGACCCATCGCTCCGTCTCTCCAGATAAGGAGCGTCTGCGCCCTTTGCTCGATATGGCTCCGCCTAGCGATCGGGCTTCGCTGAAACGCGCCCTGGGGCTGTTCGCCCACTACTCAAAGTGGGTGCAAAATTTCTCCGCTAAGCTCCGCCCCCTCGTGGCCTGCGACACTTTCCCCTTGGGCCCGGCCGCCCTGGCGGCCTTCGAGGGCCTTAAAGTCGACATTGCTGGCGCCGCTGTCGCAACGATTGACGAGAGTGCCTCTTTCGTTTTGGAGAGTGATGCCTCGGATCATGCGATAGCGGCGACTCTCTCCCAAGGAGGCCGCCCTGTGGCTTTCTTCTCGCGGACTCTCACCTCCGCCGAGCGGAGGCATTCGTCCGTCGAAAAGGAAGCGTACGCGATCGTCGAATCAATTCGGCGATGGCGTTCGTACCTGCTTGGGCGGAGATTCCAAATCATCACGGACCAACAGAGTGTTGCGTTTATGTACGACACCTTACATGCTCAGCGCATTAAGAATGAGAAAATCACCCGCTGGCGTATTGAACTCGCCGACTTCTGCTACACCATCAAATACCGCCCGGGGAAGGATAACCTGGTCGCTGATGCCTTATCAAGGCCGGCCACTTGCGCGGGGATCGTATCTTTGGAGGGGCTGCGCACTTTGCACAGCACTATGTGTCATCCCGGGGTAACGCGCTTCGCGCACTTTGTGCGCGCGGGCAATCTGCCGTACTCGATGGAGGACATCCGCCGCATCTGCCGTGATTGCGCCATCTGTGCGGAACTCAAACCGCGTTTTTATAGCCCCCCTCTGGGGACACTCGTTAGGGCTACTAGACCGTGGGAGCGCTTGGCGATGGACTTCAAAGGGCCGCTGCCAATGTCGAGCAACTCTCGCTATCTGCTCACTATCGTCGATGAGTATTCCCGATTCCCCTTTGCTTACATGTGCGGGGATATGTCGGCTGCCACGGTTATTCGGTGCCTGCAGAATTTGTTTTCTATGTTCGGGTATCCGGCCTACGTGCATACCGATCGGGGTGCGGTGTTCCTGTCCCAGGAAGTGAGGGGCTACTTGCTCCAACATAACGTCGCTTCGAGCTACACCACCCCGTACCGGCCCCAAGCTAATGGACAGATCGAACGCTTTAATGGGATTATATGGCGGGCCGTCATGCTAAGCCTCCGGACCCTCGGCCGAGGCCTCGATAAATGGGCGTGGTCGCTGCCTGCCGCTCTAAACTCGATCCGGGGGCTCCTATGTACTGCCACCAACCAGACTCCTCACGAACGACTGTTCCACCACCCTCGTAGCTCCGGCAGTATCCAGTCTTTACCCAGCTGGCTCGCTGAACCGGGGCCCGCCTATCTCAAACGAGCGGTTCGCACTAGCAAGTACGACCCCCTTGTTGACAAGGTGCAGGTCCTCCAGGCTAATCCCGAGCATGCCCGCGTGTTAACGGCGGATGGCCGCGAGTCTACTGTCTCCGTACGCCATCTCGCCCCTTGTGGGGACGACGACAGGGATACCGACGAACCCGTCTACGAGTCTATGGACTCTATCGAAGCTTCCCCTATGGAGCTACCGCTGTTACTCCCGTCGTCCCCCGCCCCTGTGCCCGACGGCGCGGGGGCGCCCCCTCCGACTCCAACCTCCGGCGGCTATTCCGACGCGGGGGACTCCGGGCTAGGGGACGCCGTGCCCGGTAGTTTCCGAACACGAACTGGCCGGGAGGTTCGCCGCCCCGACCGCTACGGGTGGACCGACTGACGTGGATTGACGTAACCCTTTGGTTTATTGCTGATGCTTGCTTGCAGACTGCCGAGCGGTAGTATAGTTTTAACGACGGGGAGAATGTAGTGAAATTATACCAAGGTGAACCCAGGGGTGCTCGCTACGGAAGGGGCTGTCTATAAGACCCGCGGCCAGCCGGGGCGTGCGGACACTTCGGCGGGACTCCCTGTGACATTATCCTGTAGTCTAACGGTATGTACGCCCCTAATGCTGCGCTGACGATGCGCTGTGCTAACCATTTGTTATATGGTAACTTCCATTGTTGTTCTTGAAGTGCTCTGATTTAATGCCTATTGCTGCGTGTATTGTTACAGAATGTATCAACGATCTGAATGATATTAAAGCCTACGCAGAGGTAAAGTCGTGTCTGTGATTGATTTTCACGACACATATGTTGCAGAGAAAGCACCTCCAGGCCTAAACGAGGCATGAGTTGTCCCGGATGTATGATCACAGAGCACCTGCTTGCTGCGTGGCTCAGGCGACTCGTGATTTAGTCCCAGGATCTCCTGGATGGCAAAACCTGTGGAGCGGCGCGACGCCGAGGGAGTAAGAGCTCCTGTGCCGTTTTGCCCATCTCGATGTCTCGGTGAATGGTTGCCCCGGCTTGTTGCCCCACCGTGTACCACCGCGTGTCGGATGCTCCTTTTTTCTCCCAGCTGGCTGCCTTGCTCGATCATCTTAGCTGTAATGGTGGCCACCTGCACGGGAACTCTGCGACCAGGTGTCCTATTTATGAGATTGTCCTTTAATAGGGGCGCATCCCACCGGTGCAGAATATCCCACCAGTCCCACCAGTCCAGGAACTTTAAGCCCTCCTGTTTGGGCCCGTTTTGAGGATCCTGCGAATCCTGTGCTGCCCTTGTGCCAATCTTCCCTCCCTCCTCCCCACTGCCTGCACGCACCCGTCTCACGTGTTTCAAAAGTTTAACGGTACCTTTGTTCAAGCAAAGAGGTTTCATTTCACCTCCTCGTGGCAAGCAGACTCCATGAAGGGTGACGCTCTTAATTTAAGATGTCAGAGTCGATCCTTAAGTCAGTGAGGTATCATTGAGTCCTCGTTGGACAAGATATCTCAAAAAGTTGTGGACGGATTCGGACGAAATTTGGCAGAGAAGTAGTGAATGTGACAAGAACGAAATGATTCGATTTTGGTGAAGATCCGGAGTCGGATCCGGCTAGTAGAATTTTTAAAGTGATTCTTCACCATTGGGAGAAAGGGCCAAAAATTATACATAGCAGGATATCTCAAAAAGTTGTTGACGGATTTGGACGAAACTTGGTGGACCGTTTGGGTGTCTGACAAGGACAAATAGATTCGATTTTGGTGAAGATCTGATTATGGATTCGGATATGAGAATTATTTAATTTTTAAGTGATTCTTCACCATTGGGAGATAGGCTAAAACCAACATATAGCAGGATATCTCAAAAAGTTGTTGACAGATTTGGATGAAACTTGATGGACAGGTTGTGTGTGTGACAAGGAAGAATTAATTCAATTTTGAATTGAAGATCCGGATCCGGCTACTAGAATTTTTAAAGTGATTCTTCACCATTGGGAGATAGGGCCAAAAATTATACATAGCAGGATATCTCAAAAAGTTGTGGACGGATGATTTTGATTAAATGTGATTCTGTATTGTGATTTTCTGGTCTAATCTGGGATACAACACATAAACTCTTCACCTGGTGGAGGTGTGCTCTCTACTGAGTTTACTAATGTCTTTGTAATTCATGTTGAAGCACACTGATATCTCCTAATACCTTTATCATGCACGTGATACAAGTACAACCTCCTCAATAACCCTAGAAAGTACCGTGAAAATTAAAAAAACAAACAGAAGTCAAGAAATGAAGGTTGTTAAAATTAAATGTTATTATTATGTGAAAACTAATTTGGTACCTCGCTATTAAGAAATTGCGGGTAGGTATGAGGACCTTTTTGAAGCCGGTGAGGGAATAATGGCATACGTTGCCTTCATCATCCTCGTTATCTTTCATTTTGGTGTACCGGTACCCATACTCTACGTGGGTGATGCCGACGAAGTTTCTTGGCAACGTTATATTGGGAGCTTTGTCATCCATGCTCTATCCTCTAAAGTCTAAATGCTGAGTGTCAAACAAGGAAGCACCACGTACCATTTGAAAAAACGTGTTTAGTTTGCCTCGGAGGGGGTTGGAACCACCGACCTCCAGGACTCAGAGCAGACAATAACCACCATTATGCCATCTAGTCTGGTTGTTGTTGCTGTTGCTGTGCTGTTGTATAGCCCTGGACAGTTCTGTCGAACAAGCCCGTGGCATGCAGACAGACGATCGATCTCGCAGCAGCGACCCAGAGATCCCCCACATCCAGGATAAATGTTGTACAATAAATAATGTTGTATCTTTGTGAACCGATGTTGACGATGGATCTCAGTCTGCATATCACAGTCATGTAATGCTGATCCTTACACCGCTTCGAAGCAAAACTATTACTTAACTAGATGGTATTCATAGAATACTTACCCTGCGCAGTCAACTTGGTGCGAGCCAACTCTTCTGTTTTTGAAGGTTTATTTTTTATTTGATCCAATATGGCTGCCAGACCACGTGAGCGATGACATCATAAATTTATATTATCGAATATAATTGTTGCATAGATCATGCACAATACATTTCAAACTGATCAGACTAAGCATCGCCCCTGTCGAATTATGACGTCATAATAATGGCACCAATGACGTCATCGTTAGCAACACCTATTCCCCATATGGAGTTCTTTACAATGAGCCATGTTTCAATTTTTTACATGCAGCGGTTTTGGAGATATAGAGGTGCAACATTTTTCGGTTTTACCAAGATGGCGCCTGTATCACATGACCTATGACGTCAAGATTATCATTAAAATATTCTAAAGGAGGAGGTGCTCCTATGGTGAAAATATCGTTTTTATATCACGTTTTTATATCAAAATAAATATCACATTTATTTTAACTATTCTCGACTATAATTGTTGCATAGATCATGCTCAATACATTTCAAACTGATCAGACTAAGCATCGCCCCTGTAGAATTATGACGTCATAATTATGGCACCAATGACGTCATCGTTAGCAACACCTATTCCCCATATGGAGTTCTTTACAATGAGCCATGTTTCAATTTTTTACATGCAGCGGTTTTGGAGATATAGAGGTGCAACGTTTTTCGGTTTTACCAAGATGGCGCCTGTATCACATGACCTATGACGTCATCATTATCATTGAAATATTCTAAAGGAGGAGGCGCTCCTATGGTGAAAATTTCGTGTCCATCAGACCAACA
Source organism: Myxine glutinosa (assembly GCF_964187855.1). NCBI lineage: Eukaryota > Metazoa > Chordata > Myxini > Myxiniformes > Myxinidae > Myxine > Myxine glutinosa. The sequence continues at coordinate 61,018,007 of NC_136269.1, read as the reverse complement.
ATTGCTGAAAAAAAAAATTCACAATGATCGGATAAGTGTTGTACTTGTCGAATTATGACGTCATAACGAAGGCACTGCTGGACAATGCCAGCACTCCACCTGATGAAGACTACTCTGTGGTCAAAATGTCGGATGTAGGCTCTGACTTTGCGAGTACTGATCTTCCCAAATATAACGAGTTTTTTCACGAATGTCTTCTTCGTCCTCACAAAAGTACCTGATACCCAGTCCATTTCATTAAATATTTCCGTGAAAATCTCTCGTATTTGGTGGAATCTGCATCCAAGCTGCTTGTCCCAGATTACCTGCGTGAACTTTCATGTTGGATAATTGTGACTTGCGGAATGAATGAATTCCATGCTCTTTATTGCCTGTTTGTTTAATCTCGCCGTCGTTGGGAAGCTCAACACAAAAGCAGATTACGTTTTAAATGTCCTGAACTATTGCATTATATTCCGTCTGTATGATGAGAAATTCAATCACTTTATAAGCAGCATTTCGTACACGTGATATACACACGTGATTGGTTCAACCCCACCTGAACCCAAAGATAGAATCTGGGCGATTATTTCAGCCTTCACTGAACTCCAAAACAACGATTTTTTTTTTAACGTTTTTTTTACAATTAGATACATATGGTACAATGTTTAGATGTATCACTTTTTTAACTATTAGATACATATGGTACAATGTTTGGATGTATCACTTTTTCTTTTTTTTTTTTAGATACATATGGTACAATGTTTGGATGTATCACTTTTTTTTTACTCTTAGATACATATGGTTTGGATGTATCACTTTTTTTACTATTAGATACATATGGTACAATGTTTGGATGTATCACTTTTTTTTTACTATTAGATACATATGGTACAATGTTTGGATGTATCACTTTTTAAACTATTAGATACATATGGTACAATGTTTGGATGTATCACTTTTTTTTTTTTTACTATTAGATACATATTGTTGCGGATCTCAGCACCGGCCTTTCCCCTTACCAAGGGGGGGATTAGTCCCCTTGTCTTTTACTAGCCGACGGGACCCGGGACCGATGACGTCCTTCCCGGACAGCGTTAGGTAGGGTTTTAGGACTAGGGATTTGCTATTACCTAAGTACTAACGCTGCCCAGAAACGAGGAAATAAGCCCCGCCCGAATCACGGGTGTTAGTGGAAACGCCGAGCGGTAGCGACCCGTGACCCGAGCCGTTAGCAATGACTAACCCGATCCAAGCGGTTCGTAATCGTGCCACGCTTACCCAATGATGGAAATGACTGAAACAGTCGAATTTGGAAGAAAGGAATAACAGAATTTATTTACAATTGGTGCAATAAGAAGAAAAAGAAGAATACACAGTGCAGCCTTATACAGTCTTAACTTATCCCTGGACAACGGGCCCGTCACAGACAGACACACTCACACGGGGCTGCAGATGAGCAGGTCGATGGTCCAGGAATGGCGTCCGGGCAGCTCGTTCTCCGGTCCCCAACTCGCACCGCGAAGCAGATGAACAGACGGCAGCGCTCTCCGCGTGTCGTTGGCGCACGGGAATTATATGCGAGGCGAACGGTAAGGCTGGCTGGGTGGTTACACCTGCGGCCACGGCCGCGTATGTAATAACCGGACCGGCGCTATTTGCGCTCCCAATACGAATTCGTATGCGCTCCCAATACAAGTTCATATGCAAGGTGCAATTCCTTCCAGTTCTTTACACACTGCTCTCCCGCAGAAGTCCTCCTCAAGTCCTCTTACAGTGCGCTCTCCCAACAAGTCCTTCAGCGAGTGAGTCCTTTACAATAAACCGCAAATTCCTTCCAGTCCTGTTCAAGGGCTTTGTGCGTGCACTTATATAGCGCCGCCCAGCGAACCCTCTGGAACTTGCCAGCCACGCCATTACCACGCCACTCACGCCATGCCCTTAGAGCCCTGATTGGTTATGGCTCTTACCGTTGCTGTCTCGGTGCTCCACCCTCGACGCCGCCACACCCCGACCCCGCGCTCCTCCCTCTCTCAGGCCTACCTCATGTCATTTGACTAGGGAGCATCCTAATGCGAGGTGCAATAGCCAAAATGGTGGAGCGCGGGATGGATTCTGCCCAACGAGGTAGATTTGGAGGGTGGAGGCAAAATGAAAGGGGGCCTATCTTATTTATTTTACACAACGCAGATGTTACTAGGGAAATGGCCTTATACTCACACAGACTATGACATAACTAATATCCTAAATGGGACTACGTGTTGCTTGTGGACTAACTATGGGGGCAAATCTTTAACCTTTAATGATGTTATATGTACACTCTCAAAACCGCAACAATATGGTACAATGTTTGGATGTATCGCATTTTTTAACTCTTAGATACATATGGTACAATGTTTGGATGTATCACTTTTTAAAACTATTAGATACATATGGTACAATGTTTGGATGTATCACATTTTTTTTAACTATTAGATACAAATGGTACAATGTTTGGATGTATCACTTTTTGTTTTCACTATTAGATACATATGGTACAATGTTTGGATGTATCCCTTTTTTTTTTTTTTGCCGCGTCGCAGACGCTGCTCATACAGTGCCCTCTGCTGTTGTTGTTGTTGTTGTTGTTCTTCTTCTTCTTCTTGTTCTTGCAGAGAAGACAAAACCTCAAAGCTCCACCCATTCTGGGAACCATAGCTCCGCCCATTCTGGGAGAGGCTTCATATAAACAAATATCCACCATTTTATTAACTCGCATAGCTTTGAGGCCTGTTTTGTAGGCCGGTGGTGTCTTCCTCTCTCACACAGTTTTATTTCAAATCAAATTCTATATATCATTTCATTTTTCACAGTCGCTAACATAGTTTTAGACTCGGTTGAAAAACAAGTACAAAAAGTTTTAATTAAAACAAAAGCCGCTTCGATGTTACACAATGCCTAGATGCAGCTGTGCCTATAATGTCGATGTTATAGGCACAGGACATTCCTATTGATTCGATTACTTGATGTTATTTTTGTGCAAAGTGAAAATTATCTCAGCAATTTCCCGTGTGTGGCGACGAATTTTTAATATATCTCGGCATTTTCCCGTCTGTTATTTCAGGCGGTGTATGACTGACCATGCCGCGATTTAAAAAAATATATATCTCGGCAATTTCCCATGTGTGGCGACACGTGAACGAAGCTATGCTCCTCTCTCCACATTATTGTGACAACGTATAAATTAAATATTTCATCATGACGATTGTCATCAAATGAACGAATTTTTAATATATCTCGGCATTTTCCCGTCTGTTATTTCGGGCGGTGTATGACTGACCATGCCGCGATTTAAACAAAATATATATATCTCGGCATTTTCCCGTCTGTTATTTCGGGCGGTGTATGACTGACCATGCCGCGATTTAAAAAAAATAAATCTCAATGGACTTGAAGTTACAGGCCTTTGAGAATTCATTTCGTTCTATAAAGGGCAACTTTCATCGGATTTTCTTGCCGTTTTTTTTCAACCGAGTCTAAAACTATGTTAGCGACTGTGAAAAATGAAATGATATATCGAATTTGATTTGAAAGAAAACTGTGTGAGAGAGGAAGACACCACGGGCCTACAAAACAGCCCTCAAAGCTATGCGAGTTAATAAAATGGTGGATATTTGTTTATATGAAGCCTCTCCCACAATGGGTGGAGCTATGGTTCCCAGAATGGGTGGAGCTTTGAGGTTTTGTCTTCTCTGCAAGAACAACAAGAACAAGATGAACAAGAAGAAGAAGAAGAAGAAGAAGAACAACAGCAGAGGGCACTATGACCAGCATCTTGCGACGCGGCTAAAAACGGGAAGAAAATCCGATGAAAGTTGCCCTTTATAGAACGAAATGAATTCTCAAAGGCCTGTAACTTCAAGTCCATTGAGATTTTTTTTTTTTTAAATCGCGGCATGGTCAGTCATACACCGCCCGAAATAAGAGAAGGGAAAATGCCGAGATATATATATTTTGTTTAAATCGCAGCATGGTCAGTCATACACCGCCCGAAATAACAGACGGGAAAATGCCGAGATATATTAAAAATTCGTCCATTTGATGACAATCGTCACGATGAAATATTTAATTTATACGTCGTCACAATAATGTTGAGAGAGGAGCATAGCTTTGTTCACGTGTCGCTACACACGAGAAATTGCCGAGATATATTTTTTTTACAATCACGGCATGGTCAGTCATACACCGCCTGAAATAACAGACGGGAAAATGCCGAGATATATTAAAAATTCGTCCATTTGATGACAATCGTCACGATGAAATATTTAATTTATACGTCGTCACAATAATGTGGAGAGAGGAGCATAGCTTCGTTCACGTGTCGCCACACACGGGAAATTGCCGAGATATATATTTTTTTAATTGCGGCATGGTCAGTCATACACCGCCTGAAATAACATACGGGAAAATGCCGAGATATATTAAAAATTCGTCGCCACACACGGGAAATTGCCGAGATATATTTTCACTTTGCACAAAAATAACATCAAGTAATCGAATCAATAGGAATGTCCTGTGCCTATAACAACGACGTTATAGGCACAGCTGCATCTAGGCATTGTGTAACATCGACGCGGCTTTTGTTTTAATTAAAACTTTTTGTACTTGTTTTAATATTAGATACATATGGTACAATGTTTGGATGTATCGCATTTTTTAAACTATGAGATACATATGGTACAATGTTTGGATGTATCACTTTTTTTTTTTAACTATTAGATACATATGGTACAATGTTTGGATGAATCAGTTATTTTTGTTTTTTACTATTGGATACATATGGTACAATGTTTGGATGTATCACTATTTTTAACTATTAGATACATATGGTACAATGTTTGGATGTATCACTTTTTTTTTAACAATTAGATACATATGGTAATGTCTGGATGTATCACTTTTTTTTAACAATTAGATACATATGGTACAATGTTTGGATGTATCACTTTTTTTGTTGTGTTACAGCCTGAATTTAAAATTGATTAAATTTAGATTTTTTGTCACTGATCTACACATAATAACCCAAAATGACAAAGTGAAAACATTTCTTACAAATTTAGTGAAAATAAAATACAGAAACATCTAATTTACATGAGTATTCAACCTCCTGAGTCAATACTTCGTAGAAACACCTTTGGCAGCGATTACAGCTTTGAGTCTTCCTGGGTATGTCTGTATGAGCTTTGCACATCTGGATTTGGGAAGTTTCTTCCATGGAGATTTGCTCGAGCTCCGTCATGTTGGATGTGGAGCGTTGGTGGAACAGCAATCTTCAAGTCTTTCCACAGAATTGACCACAGGTGGACTCCAATGAAGTTGTAGAAAAAATCTCAATGATGATCACAGAAATTGGATTATGCACCTGAGCTAAATTTGAAGTGTCTCGAGACATTTCAGCTCTTCATTTTTAATTATTTTGTAAAAATTTCTGAAAAAACAAATTCCACTTTGACATTATGGAGTACTAGTGAGGTACCCGTGCTGCACACGGGTGGGAGGCCAGAAGCAAACAGACAATGCAGAAACGGCGAATGCTAAAGCATGAAACCAATAAATTCCACATTCCTGGAGCACCTTCAGTCGCACGTCAGACATGGACAGCAAGTTCGTGAAGGACTTCCATGAAAAACGTACCCGTTGGCAAACAAACGGGTATGTTCCATACCCAGTCAATGGCGAATCTGCATATGGCGATCCGTGAATTCACGTTTAGAAAGTAGAAACAGTCACAGCATTTCGTCATTCACTTGAACTCGATATCTTTTTTTTCATTCCAAACAGCATAACTCCAATCACAAATGAAATAACATTAATATAAAAAAATAAAAATTTAACAACATTTGTGACATAAACAAATATTTAAATCCTGATGTGAAGTTCCGTACGGTTGGGTGAATACAATTACGAATTCAAAATCGTAATTGTATTCACTCAATTCCAATCATCAATTGATACGTTAACAAAACGATTAACACGATTAACGTTTAACGATTAAACATTACGATTGAATGACTGTTGTATTTGGATATTATCAAACCTGCGCATTGCCGTCATCTGTCCACTTCCGCATTCACAGTAGGTTCATAATTGTGATCAAAATCTAAACTGTATTTGTAGAATTTCAACAAAAGCCACATCACTGTTCATATCGGTAAATATTATTCCATCGTGTTTGGAAAAATTGGAAAAATTGGAAAAACAATATAACCTATTTTACTCCCAGGGGTCCCAGGAATACCCACCCAAAATATCGTTGCGATCGGTTGAGCCGTTTTTGCGGTACCTTCGAACGGACAGACGGACATTTGGTGAATTTATAGATCAGTGACTAAACATCTCAATTCAAACCATTTTAAATTCTGCCTGGAACAAAACAACATGTGAAAATGTCAAAGGACGGACTGGTAATGGGGACACTGTATCAGCAGCACAGCCACACCCCCATCAATGATGCAACCAACAGTCACATGCTGCACACAAACCACCACTCTTTATTGAAATATTTTTCATTGGTTCTTTCCTCATGTCGTTCGGATAACTTTTTGAACACCCGACGTTATTTTTTATTTATTTATATTTTGCAAAATCATTCGTCATCCTCATCTGTTCCCTCGCATTCGCAACACGTAGGGAAAGCAATCCGCCGATGTGCCGATTAATGAGGCTAAAGACGGATCTACAAGAACCGCGAGCGCTGCCATGGATTAATTTATGCAGATTTGCATCAAGCGATTTGCATATTCGTCGACCTGTAAGATTAGAGGAGATAATGAACTTTGTGAGCAATTATGATGGATGAGGACATCTGGTCGGACAAGCTGTAAACAAAGCTACAACTGCAGCCTCCCCGGATGAACCTGCACTCCCAAAACCCCAAAATCGGAAAATCCCAAAGACTAAAAAATAAATAATTAAATCTGCATGGATCTGGTAAGACGAATAAGTAATTCAAGTTGAGTCATATGCGATGCATTGGTTTTAAAAAGCGGATTGATGGGAGCAGCAGTAAGCTCAAGATACTGTATTACAATGGGAGAGTTAAATTGCTCAGGGTCGTGAGAGTTCACGGGTTGGTTTGTGCGTCTCCACTGCACCAAGCGAGCTGTGAGCAGTGCCGTGCTCGACACCGTGCGGCAAGGTTTGCGCAACTAACCAGTAACGAGGTGCGGTAATTAAAGAAAGGAATGTAAAGAAAGGAATTCACCTTTGCTAAAGCACCTACACCTGCATTATGTCGCCGACACTCGTGTGCACGGATCGAAACTTTGTGGTGTTAACTGTTAATAAATATTCAATATTGAAAATGTGGCCGATTTTACTCAATAGAAGGTGGGACAACTGATTCATTAGTCCTTTACTGGTTTCACTCGAGGGAACTATAGCTTTGCTCTCTGTCTGTCTGTCTATCCATCAGTCTGACTCTCCATCTGTCTGTCCATCCAACTGTCCGTCAGTCTGCATGTCCGTCCGTCCATCCGTCTGTCTATTAGTCAGTCAATCTGTCTGTCCGTCTGTCTGTACATCCATCTGTCCGTCAGTCTGTATGTCCGTCCGTCCATCCGTCTGCCTATTAGTCAGTCAATCTGTCTCTCCATCTGTCTGTCCATCCATCTGTCCGTCAGTCTATGTCCGTCCGTCCATCCGTCTGCCTATTAGTCAGTCAATCTGTCTCTCCATCTGTCTGTCCATCCATCTGTCCATCAGTCTGTATGTCCGTCCGTCCATCCGTCTCTCTATTAGTCAGTCAATCTGTCTGTCCATCTGTCTGTCCATCCATCAGTCTGTATGTCCGTCCGTCCATCCATCTGCCTATTAGTCAGTCAATCTGTCCATCCGTCCATCCATGTGTCCATCAGTCTGTCCGTTCGTCCATCCGACCATCTGTTCGACCATCAGTCAGTCTGTCCATTCTACCATCTGTCCGTCCAACAGTCTGTCCTTCTGTTCGTCTGTCCATCCATCCTCCCACCTGTGGTTTTCTAGACTTTTCTCCTTACCCTTTAACATATACAACTGAAACTTGGTACATGCCTTTATTACCCTGCACCTGCGGAGCGAAAAGCACGGTTAGGCATTTGGTTTGCGTACGTGTGACATACATGCGTATGTGTGACGTGTCTGCATTTTAAAAAAATTCATATTCTCGGCAACCGTTGGTCCGATTGACACGAAATTTTACCATAGGATTTTACCATTTTACCTCCGCCTGTATAATTCTTTCATTCATAATCATGACGTCATAGGTCACGTGCTACGGACGCCATCTTGGAAAAAAAACGAAAACAGTTGCACCTCCATATCACCGAAACCGTTCCATTGAAAACATTGAAACGTGGCTCATTGTAAAGAACTCGGCATGGGGAATAAGTGTTGTTAATGATGACGTCATTGGTGCCTTAATTATGACGTCATAATTCGACAGGGACAATGCTAATAGTCTGATCAGTTTGAAATTTATTGAGCGTGATCTACGCAACAATTACATCGCTCACGTGGTCTGGCAGCCATATTGGATCAAATAAAAAATAAACTTTCAAAAACAGAAGAGTTGGCTCGCACCAAGTTGACTGCGCAGGGTAAGTATTCTATGAATACCATCTTGTTATGATAAGTTACAGAACAAGTTCGAGTTTCTGGGAGTTTCGTCAATTTTTCAGAGTTTTGCCCTTTTTGGACTTTGAAAACACCAAATACGTAGGAGACGTTTATGATGATTAATTGGAAAGCAAGTGTCCCTCCCGTTACTTTTTTATAATGTAAAACATCATTGATGAAAGTATTGAAAGCTCGTGTAGTTCGTGCACCGCCTCCCCACTTGTGAGCCCCGTCGGCGTTTATTGTGCACTTTCCGCCCCATTACGCCGGCGGTTGATGAATCGTTCCTAATTGATGGCTAATCATAGTCGCGTCTCGGTGGCGCCTTTTCCAGCTGACAGTGCAGAGAAAGGCGACGTAAAGGCGCCGATGGTGGGCGTGGCTGCTTCGCTGCATCTGGGGCCCCTCCCACAACCCCGCCCCGCCCCCTGAGCCCTCCCCCCACGCTGCACACTCTCACGCGACTCTCCCGACAGGCATCTCCGCAGACTTTACAAAATCTGGTAAAAAGTAAATACATAAATATCCGTTTACATCCTTATTTGGATAAACGAACCATTAAAACAGCAATTACAAGATTGTGCAATTTCATGTTTGTTTATTACCTGCGTCACTGAAGGTAAGCGAATATTATGTTTTAGCCGCTGCCTGTTGTCTGTCTGTGAGCAGGATATCTCAAAAAAGTTATGGGCGGATTCGGACTAAATTTGGTGGACAGCTTGTGTGTGTGACAAGGACGAAATGATTCGATTTTGGTGAAGATCCGGCGATATTTGAATATTTGATTATGACAAAACTTGGTGGATAGGTTGGTTAGGTGACAAGCACAAGATTTTAGTTCAGGTCCGAATGTACATCCGGTCTATAAGTGGGATACAAAACGTAAAATATTCAACCTGGTTACAATTTTTGCCACAGCAGGTACACTATTGCCACGTGGACGCCAATTGGGTTGATCACGTGATGGGTATCCGTTTTTATGAAGTTTACAATTCCTTGTAATTAGACCATGAAAAGGTGTTGATCTACAATTATTCCGTTATTTTAACTTTTAAAAGCAAATCCTTCTTTTAACGGTGAGCGGTGTGGATGGAATATGATGAAGGTAAAGGCTGTGGCTACTGATGGAGTCTTGATTCAAAGAAGCAGCGAGGAGATGTCCATTAGGCTTACATCGACACAAGGGTCCGACAGCATGGTGCACATACAGGTAGCAATTGCACACCTACCTTTGATCTGTTCGGCCTGGGTTACATTTCCAATCCGACTATAAACTGTCGGCCTTTTGCTTCGCAGGCAGGATGTTGTCCCTCGGATGGATTTTAAGCCGGGTGTCCCGTCTGCTAACATCAGATGGTAGACCTTAAATACCCAACTGTATCTACCAAAGAATAGGTAAATTATATCATCGGCATGCTGGAACAAATTGCAAATCCTTGTCCAAATCAGCACCAACTGAACGTCAGGCCTGGCCAGTTGGTTGGTGAAAGACTTGGGCAAAGATTACATGCCCGAGGAGCCCGAACTTGATGGATAAACTAGAAAGCATCTGAAAATGCAAAGCCCGTCCACGTCCGTTTGGATACAGACGTCTTCTTCTTCCTCCTCTTCTTCTTCTTCTTCTTCTCCCGAACCCTCAAAATAACGAACACAGTTAAAAAATATAAGCAAAATGGAAATTCATGATTTTATGCAACCTTGACCTTTGACCTTTTGATTAAAAAAATCAGCTTCTAGCTTTTAATTGGTTTTGAGATGACCAATTCAGTGACCCGATATGCAAATTCTTTAAATTTCAGGTCAATCAGGTGAAAATTGGTGATTTTATGCAACCTTGACCTTTGACCTTTTGATCTTAAAAAAAAAATCGGCCTGTACTTTTGATTGGTCAACCAATTCAGTGACCCAATATGCAAATTATTTAAATTTCAGGTCAATTGGGTAAAAATTGGTGATTTTACACAACCTTGACCTTTGACCTTTTGATTTAAAAAAAATCAGCTTCTAGCTTTTGATTGGTTTTGAGATGACCAATTCAGTGACCCGATATGCAAATTATTTTAATTTCAGGTCAATTGGATGAAAATTGACGATTTTGTGTGATGCTTGGTTGTTTGTCTGCACAGAAAGTGTTTTTTATTTTCATCAACCATTGGTCTGATTGATACAAAATTTACACCAGCTATCATATAAAACACATGCACAGAATTCATACCACAGATTGTGAATTTATTTTGCCTTCTCAATGAGATGCTTTGACCATTTGACAAAATTATTAATTTGCCTTCACCATATATTACTATAATTCACCAAATGTCCGTCTGTCTGTCTGTCTGTCCGCCTGTTCCCAGGTACCGCAAAAACGGCTGAACCGATCGCAACGAAATTTTGGGTGGGTAAACCTGGGACCCCCTGGAGTAAAATAGGCTATATTGTTTTTCCAATTTCAGCTTTGGTCTCCAGAATTTTTAGGTTTGGTCTCCCGCCTAACGTTATTTTCCAACACCTATGGATACGCTTATTTTTCTTTCGACCTTACTGGTTGTGACGTGAAACGCAATCGGTGGATAACTCATGACACCCAGGAACATGTCGTGCTTGCCGACTCCGTTCACATCACTTCAGGGTACACTTGACATTTTACCTCTGGGTACACTTGACATTTTACCTCTGGGTACACCGACATTTTACCTCTGGGTACACCGACATTTTACCTCTGGGTACACTGTCATTTTAGCTCTGGGTACACTGACATTTTACCTCTGGGTACACTGACATTTTACCTCTGGGTACTGTTACGGATTCGTCACTTCCGTCTCTGTGGTTTTCATCCACTGGAAGCATTTTTAGTTCCATGTACTATTATTGTTATAGTTTGAGTGAAATGGAGATACAGTCAGGTGAAAAAGTAAGTACACCCCATGTAAAGTTTTGACTTTTTCAACATATTTCTACATACAGCTATTTGATCTTCATTTCAACAATATTGAAAGATAAAGGTGATATAATATAACAAATATCATGAAACATTTACATTTTGTAGTCCATTGTATAATTTAAATAAACATAAATGCAAATTTCACATGTGGAAAAAGGAAGTACACCCCTACATTTATCACTACTTCAAATACCTAAAATTAGAATCAGGTGCACCAGCTCAGGTGCAAAGGATTAGAACATCGTTAGAGAGCATCTTGGAGGAACCTGTGATTTAAACTTCAGACATTTCGTTTGGTTTGCTCTTTGTTGTTGAAGTGTGCGGCGTCACCATGCCTAGATCAAAAGAGCTCTCCGAGGCCTTCAGAAAGAAGGTTATAGATGCCTACGAGTCTGGGAAGGGATTTAAAAATCTCCAAACAATTTGAAATCAATCATTCGACTGTCCGGAAGATCATCTACAAGTGGAGAAGATTCCAAACAACTGCTAACTTGTTCAGGCCAGGCCGCCCCAACAAGTTCAGCCCGAGAGCAGACCGCAAGATGCTGAAAGAAGTCTCTAATAACCCCAGAATGTCATCACGGGACCTACAGGTAGCTCTTTTTTTTTTCTTTTTTTTTTTTTTTTGTATACAAGATCGAGGCTCGTGAAAGAGCGAACATTAATTACACAGAAAGACAAACCGACACATAAAACATATAACATAGGGAGCGGTAGACAAGATGGGGAGAGAGGGGGAAGGACACAAACACAACATTTGAGAGCAGGGACCGAGAGACATGGAGACATCGAGAGATCTGAGAGAGGGCGAGGGCTTTGGGGGGGGGGGGGGGGAAGGGGGCAGTGGGAGAGGTATAAAACATATGGACACTGCCAGTGATTGCCACTGTTGCCACTGTTGATGTCAAAGTGCACGAGTCTACCATTAGAAAGAGGCTGCACAAATTTGATCTACACGGGAGGTGTGCCAGGAGGAAACCTTTGCTGTCCAGAAAGAACATCAGGGCAAGACTAAAGTTTGCCATTGAACACCTAGGCAAAGACCAGCACTTCTGCAACAATGTGCTCTGGACAGATGAGTCAAAGGCAGAGCTATTTGGCCACAGTACCAGAAGACATGTTTGGCGAAAACCAAAGACAGCATTTGACCACAAAAACCTGATATCAATTGTAAAGGATGGTGGTGGAAATATTATGGTTTGGGGCAGCTTTGCTGCATCAGGGCCTGGGCAGCTCACCATCATAGAATCCACTACGAATTCTACATTGTACCAGAGGGTGCTTAAGGATAATGTGAGGCCATCTGTTGGAAACTTGAAGCTCAACCGAAGGTGGACCTTGCAACACGACAATGACCCTAAACATACCAGTAAATCCACCAAGGAATGGCTGAAAAGAAAGAAATGGAGGGTTCTGGAATGGCTAAGTCAAAGCCCGGATCCAAATCCCATCGAGATGTTGTGGGGGGATTTGAAACGGGCTGTGCATGCAAGAAACCCCTCAAACATCGCACAGCTGAAATAATTCTGCATACAGGAGTGGGCAAAAATTTCTCCCAGTCGATGTCAGAGACTGGTAGACAGTTATAAGAAACGCCTACTTGAGGTTGTTTCTGCCAAAGGGGGCAATACCTATTAGAGCCAAGGGTGTACTTACTTTTTCCACATGCAAAATTTGCATTTATGTTTATTTAAATTATACAATGGACTACAAAATGTAAATGTTTCATGATATTTGTTATATTATATCACCTTTATCTATCAATATTGTTGAAATGAAGATCAAATAGCTGTATGTTGAAATATGTTAAAGTCAAAACTCTACATGGGGTGTACTTACTTTTTCCCGTGACTGTTACCGTCTTCAAAAGGAAAAATTAGTGTTTTAGAAGAAAAACGAAATGGATCGGGAGAAACCGGAAGAAGGAGAGGGGGAGGCTGAAGCGGGGCAAGTGAGGTCGGGAGAAAAAGGCCGATCAGCTTTGAGGTATCGAGCGGACGCTGGCGAACTTTGGTCACGAGCGAATATTGGTTTCCCTGGGAAAGGGATTCCTGTGACAGAGTCGATATCGCTGTGGCCGATGAACCTGTGTGATGGGTTGTGCGGTTGATTCCAAAGTGAATCATTGTTGGAGAGCAGGTACGCCTTCATTCCGGGCCCATCCGCCATTTCACCTTGCTCCATTCATTTCACCGCGCCCCAGCCGTTAGCCTGGTTCGCGTGTGTAACGTGCATTTTGATTGGGAATTCGTGGTTCTCTATTTGGGAGCCGCTGCTTGTTCATATCAGTGTCATTGTCTGGTGAACCGAAGGTGTGAATTCCTAGTCGCCTTTTGGGTGCACTTTTGCCTGACGGACGTCAGCTCGACACCCACCCAGCGGCTCTTCGGCAGCGTCGACTGTCAGCCGACCTGGATTCTGGTCTCAATACGACCTTTTTCTTGTGATCACCGGAGCGTGGATCGACTTTGGCCTGGTGCCGGGACAGTGACTTTGGGGGTGTTACATTTCGCTCACGTGGAGCACCGTGTGTTAATGAGTTAAGAAACTGGTGGTACCATCATAGGAATTATATGGTATTTTGTTGTGCAATTGAAGTATATTGTACTTGTGCTGTTATTATTTTGCGATACTAATACAATACTTGGTTTTTGGTAACAACTGATTGGTGTGGTTTCACCATTGGTAATTGGCACACATAATAGCACATCTTTCTGCCGTGACTCCTTTCGGGGCTCGGAGGTACACCATGACCGGGGTTTGGGGAGGGGCGCGTAACAGAAATTGGGGGCTGGTCCAGGATAGAATTGCCTGACATTCCCAAATTTGGAATTTTCTGACATTCCCAAATTTTTCTGAAAATGTGGAAATTTTTGTGTGAAGGTGCTAACTAACACCCAAAAACAGGTGCTAACTAATAGTCACCATGGTGTTTGATGTAGAAAAGTTTGCAACGTCCCCTAACGAGGCACAGTTCTAGGCGTTAAAAAGATTGGAAATCATGATATTGGCAAATATTGTAACTTGGAGGTCCAAGTTAGTATGAAGAAAGCAGAGATTCAGACATTGGTGGTAGAATCTCTAGTGGGCCAAGGAACATGGGAAGAGGTAGCCTTGGATTGGTTACCAGAGGACAAAAGGAAATGTGGAGCTCCGGAAAATGGAGATGCAACTGCAGAGCCAGGAAAGGTTAAAAGAGTTGGAATGGAAAGCAGAAAAGGAAAGAGCAGAACAGGAACAAGAACTCGAGGAGAGAAGAGCCGAGGAAAGAGCAGAGGAAAGGAAAGCAGAAAAGGAACTCGAGGAGAGAAGAGCAGAGGAAAGGAAAGCAGAAAAGGAACTCGAGGAGAGAAGAGCCGAGGAAAGAGCAGAGGAAAGGAAAGCTGAAAGGGAGTTAAAGGAATGGGACATGGAGTATCAGAGGGAACTTAAACTCAAGGAGCATGAATTACTGGGGGAACGGAGAGAAGTACTATCCATGCAGGCTAGTTCGACAACCAGTCAGAACTCTTGGGATGTTGGTAGGCATGTGAGGCTGGTTCCACCCTTTAATGAAAAGGAGGTAGTCAAGTTCTTTTTACACTTTGAGAAGGTGCCTCAAATGTTAAAATGGCCTGTGGGGTCCTGGACTATGTTAGTACAGCGTGTTCTGGTGGGTAAAGCTCAAGATATATTTTCGGCTTTACCGATTGACCAATGTGCAGATTATGAGATAGTGAAGAAAGCCATTCTCAAAGCCTATGAATTGATCCCTGAAGCTTACCGACAAAAATTCAGGAATGCCAGGAAGAGGGAGAGTGAGACCCATGTGGAGTTTGCCAGAATGAAGGAAAGTATGTTTGATACGTGGTGTGACTCGAAGGAGATTGGGAAAGACTTCAACCTTTTACGACAATTGATATTGGTGGAGGAATTCAAACAGTGTGTCCACGTGGACATTAAAGTGCATCTGCATGAAAAAAAGGTACCGGAGTTGTATGAGGCAGCAACAGTGGCAGATGACTATGCCTTAACACATCGGATGTGGTTCTCCAAACCTAACTTCCTGCCTAGAGTTAGGCAGGGGAGTTACGGTAAACCAATTTCGGAAAACAAATTTTCATGGAGGCGGTTGAGAGAGGACTATGGGGACAAATCTGATACCGTGACTTTTAGGGATCAGAAGACTGCAGTTCCAAGGCAGACCTATCTTCCAGGGGGCACGAGGCAGACCACGAGTTTTTCCTCCAGGCCTACTTGCACTTTTTGCAAGAAACCTGGGCATTTGATGTCCCAATGTTACGCCCTGAAAAGGAAAAATCAGGAGCGGAGTCAGACTAGTGCAACTCCGAATGCGTTGGCCAATGCGAGAAATCGTCCTTGGAGGACAGTGCCTTGTGAAGGTTTCCGTGCCAAAGTTACGGCAGCACAGAACGACCTTGTCCAAGAGGGTTACAAACCTTTTATTTCTGGGGGGTTTGTGTCACTGGATGGGGACTTAACTAACCAGAGACCTGTTAGGGTATTGAGGGACACAGGAGCACATCAATCTTTGATGCTTGAGGGCATTTTGCCATGGTCGGAGAAGACGGCCACAGGGGTTAGTGTTCTCTTACAGGGGGTTGGTGGCTATGTTAAAACTCCCCTTCATGTCATCCATTTAGAGTCTGAGTTGGTGTCAGGATCAGTCACTGTGGGGTTACAAGCCACTCTTCCTGTAGAGGGAATTTCTTTTATTATCAGGAATGATTTGGCCAGGGGTCGAGTTTCTGGTAATCCGATGTTGGTTGAAAAGCCCAGTATGGAAAATAACACAGCACAGTTAGAGCAGGAGATTCCAGGTATCTTTCCATCCTGTGCAGTGACTCGTGCTATGGGTAGGAAGTGCTCTGAAGAGAAGGAGAAGGAAGGTGATGTGGATTTGGGTTCCTTTGAGATATTGGAGGAAAAGTCTGGAGGAGATAATAGGAAAGGGAGTGACATCAAGGAACCTAAGGAAAAGGTGGCAACTGGACCAAAAGAGGAAATGGAGTGTCCATCGGAGACATCTGGGAACGAGGCTGAACAAACGGTGCTGGTCCGAAAGAGACTTGTTGAATGAACAACACAGAGATTCGGAGCTCCGGAGTTTGATTGGTAAAGCCATTACAGAGGAAGAGGCTATGAAGATACCTGTTGGTTACTTCATGAAAGGGGAAATACTCATGAGAAAATGGAGACCACCGGAGGTGCCAGCAAATGATGAGTGGAAAGTTCATTACCAAATTGTGGTGCCACCGCCGTACCAGAAGGAGATATTGAGTTTGGCACATGAGACACCTTTGGCCAGGCACCTTGGAGTGAGCAAGACATGTGACAGAATATTGGTACATTTTTTCTGGCCAGGATTGTGACGTGATGTGGCGGAGTTCTGTAAATCTTGCCATTCTTTCCAGCTTGTGGGAAAACCTAATCAGAAAGTCCCTTCTGCACCTTTAAAACCAATTCCAGCTTTTGAAGAGCCATTCAGCCGAGTCATTATTGACTGTGTAGGCCCTTTACCTAAAACTAAGGCTGGACATCAGTATTTTCTGACCATCATGTGCGCTTCCAGGAGGTTCCCAGAAGCAGTGCCTCTTAGGAAAATTACTGTGGCAGTTATTGCAAAGGCCTTGATTAAATTTTTCACTTTGGTTGGCCTACCTAAGGTTATCCAGTCTGATTAGCGTTCCAATTTCATGTCAACGTTTTTTCAGCAAGTGGTACACCTGTTGGGAGTGGAGCAAGTAAGATCAAGTACTTACCATCCCGAGAGCCAAGGGGCCTTGGAAAGGTTTCACCAGACATTGAAGAATATGATCAGAACGTACTGTTTTGAATGTGACAAGGTTTGGGATGAGGGAATACCCTTATTGTTGTTTGCTACGAGGGAATCTGTTCAGGAGTCATTGGGATTCAGTCCTTTTGAACTCGTGTTTGGACACACCATTCGAGGACCATTGAAATTGGTGAAAGAACAGTGGCTACAGGAGGAGTCGCAGTCAACAGTGGTAGAGTATGTGTCAACGGTTCGGCACAGATTGGCAAAGGCTTGTGAAGTTGCGAGAGGAAACTTGAAAGTGACACAGGATAAAATGAAAGTGAGACATGACAAGAAATCTCAGATAAGAAATTTCAGTCCTGAGGACCGGGTGTTCCTGTTGCTTCCTGTTCCAGGTCAGCCACTACAGGCTAGGTATTTTGGTCCCCATGCAATCGAAAGGAGGGTTAATTAAACAGATTATGTGGTGAGAACTCCCGACCGACGGAAAAAGCGACAGCTGTGTCATGTCAACCGACTGAAGAAATATTATGAGAGGAAGCCTGTGGAAAAAATGGTTCCTGTCTCACCTGTCGTGCTTGAAGTCGGGGTGCAAGAGAATCCAGAGTTAAAAGTCTTCACTGATCACACACAACCCCTTAACCTTCATTCAAAAAATGAAAAATAAAAATCAGAGGTTGATGAGATGGAGTTTGTCTTTGCAGGAGATCAACTTGGAAATTGAGCACGTAAAGGGCAGGGACAATGTCGTGGCCGATGCTTTATCCAGAGTGAGCTAACTTTGAAAATTCCTGTAGGTTGTTTGAAAGTGTTGTTGCTTTCTTCTGGGGAATAGTAATTATTGTTGCTCACGTGAGTTGATCATTTTGCTGTGAGTTTTACTTTTGTTTGTTAAAAAGGGTTTTTGCATGAAAAGAAAGTTTTCACTATGTTCAAACTTTCTTTCTTGAGGGTGGGGAGTGTTACGGATTCGTCACTTCCGTCTTTGTGGTTTTCATCCACTGGAAGCATTTTTAGTTCCATGTACTATTATTGTTATAGTTTGAGTGAAATGGAGATAACCACCTTCAAAAGGAAAAATTAGTATTTTAAAAGAAAAACGAAATGGATCAGGAGAAACCGGAAGAAGGAGAGGAAGAGGCTGAAGCGGAGCAAGTGAGGTCGGGAGAGAAAGGCCGATCAGCTTTGATGTATCGAGCGGACGCTGGCGAACATTGGTCACGAGCGAATATTGGTTTCCCCGGGAAAGGGATTCCTGTGACAGAGTCGATATCGCTGTGGCCGATAAACCTGTGTGACCGGTTTTGCGGTTGATTCCAAAGTGAATAGTTGTTGGAGAGCAGGTACGCCTCCATTACGGGCCCGTCCGCCATTTCACCCCGCTCCAGCCATTTCACCGCACCCCAGCCGTTAGCCTGGTTCGTGTGTGTAACGTGGATTTCGATTGGGAATTCGCGGTTCTCTGTTTGGGAGCCGCTGCTTGTTCATATCAGCGTCATTGTCTGGTGAACCGAAGGTGTGAATTCCCAGTCAGCTTTTGGATGCACTTTTGCCTGACCGACGTCGGCTCGACACCCACCCAACGGCTCTTCGGCAGCGTCGACTGTCAGCCGACCTGGATTCTGGTCTCAATACGACCTTTTTCTTGTGATCACCAGAGCGTGGTCAACTTTGGCCTGGTGCCTGGGCAGTGACTTTGGGGGTGTTACATTTCGCTCAAGTGGAGCACCGTGAGTTATTGAGTGAAGAAACTTGTGGTGCCATCATAGGAATTATATGGTATTTTGTTGTGCAATTGAAGTATATTGTACTTGTGCTGTTATTATTGTGCGATATTAATACAATACTTGGTTTTTGGTAACAACTGATTGGTGTGGTTTCACCATTGGTCATTGGCACACATAATAGCACATCTTTCTGCCGTGACTCCTTTCGGGGCTCGGAGGTACACCGTGACCGGGGTTTGGGGAGGAGCACGTAACAGTATACTGACATTTTACTTCTGGGTACACTGACACTATATCGCAAGCATTATTCATATCCACGAAACGCCTCCACATTACCTCAGCGTAATTCAAACCATGAACACAGCGAATATTGGGGAGTCCGTTGATCGTGTTCAAGGGATGACACTATATCGTAAGCATTATTCAGATCATACCTTGTTATAAGAGAGCAACGCAAACGTATCTGGTTATGTAGTTATGTCGTTATTGTACACCGCTCCTTTCCTATGCCATCTCCAGGCATTGCAAATCGTCATTGCTGGGCACCGAAGGGGGCTCGGCAGTGACGCACGGTGAAAGAGAGTACTCAGTTTTCACTCTGGTTGTTTGTTTTCTTGCTTTCTTTCTTGTTTGTTTGTCCGGACGATATCTTAGCCATCCTTTGAGCTAGGAAGCTGAAATTTCGGCACAATAGTGAGCAAGTCCTTTGTCAAAAACGGTATTTTTTGTTTTTTGATTAATCAATTAATTGATGAGTTATTTAATTATTAGGGATTAATTAAGTACTTATTTAATTAATTAAATTTCATTTCTCTTCTGACCATTAACTCAGGCACCTTTTGAGTTAGGAAGCTGATATTTGGACATGCCAATGACCAGGTGATTTGGCTGCAAAGGCTATTTTTGATTTATTAATTAATCAATTAATCAATGAATCGACTAATTATTTAATTATTTGATTCATGACAAATTTTTTTTTTTTTTTAAGTTACAGATTCTGATGAAATTGTGGTGGTTCATGTGTTCTCTGACCGAATTGATTAATAATTTAATTTTTTATGATTATTATTTATTTATTTTTATTATTAATCATTTATTTATTTTCTTTCTCATTTGGCCAATATCTCAGGCACCTTTTGAGCTCAGAAGCTAATATTTGGACATGAGTGACCAAGTGATGTGGCTATCAAGGATATTTTTGATTTATTGATTAATCAATTAATCAATTAATCGATTAATTATTTAATTATTCGATTAATTACTAAAAAAATATTAAAAATTCAGTTAGATTCTGATGAAATGGTGGTGGTTTATGTGTTCTGTGACCGAATTGATTAATAATTTAATTTTTTTATGATTATTATTTATTTATTTTCATTATTAATCATTTATTTATTTTCTTTTTCATTTCACCAACATCTCAGGCACCTTTCGAGCTGGGAAGCTAATATTTGGACATGACAGTGACCAAGTGATGTGGCTATCAAGGATATTTTTGATTTATTGATTAATCATTCAATCGATTAATTATTTATTGGTGAATCAATTAATTATTTAATTTTTTATTAATGACTTATTTAATAAAATTTCTAAAAGATACATCTTCAGATGAAGCACGAGTGGTTTAGTTATGCTATTAGCCAATTGATTAAGACAATATTTTGTGATAATCTTTTATTGATTTTAATTATACAATTAATCAATCAATTAGCGTACACCTCTCCCTCCCAATGCAGCCTCAATGAGCTGCACTGCGGTATTGCCGGGCGCCGGAGGCGCCCCGGCAATGCCGCGCTGTAGGATATTTAATTATTTGGCATGGGGGCGGTGTACTTTGAATGTATGTGTACTTGTATATGTTTGTTTTTATGCGACGCAAACGTCTTCTTCTTCTTCAAATAAAATTGACACCCTCTTAATTAACCCTATCAATTACGTGTAGACTGCTGAGACCCCTCAGACCTTTGATGACCCTATAATTACCCCAAGACCCTTAAGACCACCAAGACCCCTGAAGACCCAAACTACCCTTAAACACCCTGAAGACCCCGAAGACCCAAAACACCTCAAATACCCCAAAGACCCAAAACATCCCAAATACTTTTGAAGGCCCAGACTCTCAAAAAGACCCTCAAAACCCAAATGGCCCCGAAGACCTAAAATACCCAAAAGACCCTAAAATACCCATAAGACCCAAAACACCCCGAAGACCCAAAACACCCCGAAGACCCAAAACACCCCGAAGACCCAAAACACCCCGAAGACCCAAAACACCCAAAACACCCCGAAGACCCAAAACACCCCGAAGACCCAAAACACCCAAAAGACCTGGAAGACCCAAAACACCTGGAAGACTCAAAACACCTGGAAGACTCAAAACACCCTGAAGACTACAAAGACCCTTAAAGACCATGAAGACCCAAAATACCCCAAAGACCCAAAATACCCTTGAAGGCCCTGAGGCTCAAAAATACCCTGAAGACCCAAATGTCCCCGAAGACTCAAAAGACCCCGAAGACTCAAAAGACCCAGATGAACCAAAAGACCCTGAAGACCCGAAAGACCAAAAACACCCTGAAGACACAAAAAACCCTGAAGACCCCAAAGACCCTTTAGACCCAAAATACCCTTAAATACCCCGAAGAACCAAAATACCCCAAAGACTCTTAAAGACCCAGAGGAAACAAAAGACTCTTAAGACCCAAAAGCCCCTGAAGAAACCAAAGACCCAAAACACCCCAAAGACCCAAAATACCCTTAAAGGCCCAGAGGATCCAAAAGACTCTGAAGACCCAAATGGCCCTGAAGACTCAAAACACCATAAAGACCCAAAAGACACCGAAATGGTCAAAGATGCCTATCCCTCTGAAACGATGTGTGGTGAGGCGCGCGAAGTGCGCCGAGTCACGCTAGTTCTCATAATAAAGCTTTGGTGAAAATCTGATGACAATAGCTCAAATGGTAAAAAAGAAAAGGTTACGGCCAGCCCGAACAGACAAACACAAACTCGGACACACAGACAGACAGAAGTGATTACAAAACCCAGTTTCCTCCTGTGCAGGGGACGGGCTAATTACCACGAGGGAGAGACTATATAACGTGGATAACACTTCCATCCACTCAATAATTAAAACTGATATGGGGAGCACCTATCAATCTTGATGAGCACCTATCAAGCTGTTCAATCATACTCTTTCATACTGTTTCCTTCCTGTTAATCATGCTCTCCCCTAGTGCAATACTTCCAGCAGGTAGTGCATTTGGTGACCTATTTCGTGACCTTTTCCCCCCTTAGCTTGTTCTTCTATGAGCCTTGATGCCTGCATTAAAAAAAAGAACTTTTGGTTTGCAGTGAGAGAGAGAGAGACTTTTAGACTTTTTATCCCAAAAATATAAAAATACATGCCAGTCGGTGAAGATACTATTCAATAATCAAAAGCACAGAAAAGAAGGAAGAAGAATACAGGAAAGGAAAGGAATTTAAAATGGTACAATGAACTAGAAAAGAAAAAAACAACAAAAAAACAACAACCACACACTGATTCATTCCAAACAAACCGACAAATATATCATTAATTCATTCTCCTGCACCATGCAGATCCCATCAAAACACCAAATGTTCATAAACTCATCAATACTTTTCTTTCTTTCAGAAAAACAAAATTCAAGTTTGAGTCTTGCAGATATCAAGGCATTAAAAAAGAACACGACATCCCATTGCCCAATCGGCTTTCCCTTCAGTTTTTCTTTCCTCGATAAATAAATTTCCATTTTCGCCGTGGCCACTAAAAAACAAAAACAACATATGTCCATGTTCTTTCATATTATTGAAACCAAAAATAAAGGATCGCAGAGAGAAAGTGATCTTCATTTTTCCAGCCATGTAATTAAGCCATTGAAATAAAGGCACAAGCCTTGCACAATCAACATACGCATGGAACACATCCTCTGTGCAAACACATAACGGGCAACACGTAGATGTGGGCGCGAAATGACACTAATTTATGAGACGGGATGATCCAGTGTATCATTCGCCACTGGAGATCACCTGTCCTTTTGCTTACCAGCTTACTGTATATTGATTCCCATGTAGGCTCAGATGGGAGTCCTTCCGGCATTAGCCCTTTCCACCTGGCCACTCCATTTAATGGTGAGTTCCCAAGCAGAACTGCAGTACATAAACGATACCGGTCTTTACTACTGCATTTCTGAAAAATGTTTTGTCCCTCACTAATTGGGGGCAAGTCTCTGTGACTAAGCTGTACCAATAAACCAGGAAATTGCCAGTCTTCATTTCACACTGACTGTAGTAAGTTGAATCAATGAGGAACTTGCTAATTATTCTGTTGATGGTGCTTACTTGCTTACTTACTTACTAGATTTTGGACTTTGCAGGTGTTCGGAAATTCCAGTGAATATCCTCGATTAGCTTGCCGTGTGCCATTGGTCGCGCCTTACTTTGGAGTTACTGATTAATTGAAAAGTAAGTTGGAAATGTTTGTGGATATGCAGGGCGGGTTCAGAGTTATATTAAAGTCAAAAGTGGATGGTGATTATAAAATATGATTGAATTACTCAAAAAATTAGGTGGAGGTGATGTAGATAATAAATCCAGTCATCGTAACTATAAGTTGTGTTTTCTTCGTTAAAATTTCTCAGTTTTCAGAGGGGTACTGATTATATTTAAGCATGTTCCATTTTTAATTTTTGTCAGATAATTATTTGCTCGAACTCAATTAAGATCAGTTTGTTACTTTTATTTCTTTTTTTTTGCAGTATGTCGAGCAAAAAAAGGAAGTGGTCAGAGGATTACGTGCGGTACTGGTTCACGTATTTGACGGAACGGGATGGAAGTCAGCATCCTCAATGCATGCTTTGCAATATCAAGTTGAGCAACTCCAGCCTAGCACCAGCAAAACTATGGGAACACTTCAAAAAACTGCACGGCGAGGGGCAGTACAAAGACGTAACGCTGGATGAATTCAAATTGAAGAGAGTCCGATTCGACGCAAGTGCTACCTTGCCCACTCTAGGCTTCGTTCCAATTGACAAACCGATCCTCACCGCATCGTATGAAGTTGCGTACATGATCACAAAGCAGGGCAAACCGCACACCGTTGGCGAGACACTCAACAAACCGGCTGCGTTGAAGATGGCCAACATCATGCTGGGAAAAGCTGCTGAAAACAAGTTGTCTCTCGTTCCACTCTCAAATGACACCATCAGATGCAGAATCGAAGGAGCGACGACATCCTTGCCCAGGTAGTTGCAGATTTAGTCGCGAGCCCGACGAAATTCAGCCTTCAACTTGACGAGACCACTGACGTTTCTAATTTGAGCCAGCTCATCTTATTTGTGCATTATGTCAAAGGAGACGAGATCAAGGAAGACTTTCTGTTCTGCAAGCCTCTCACAACAACAACGAAGGCAGCTGACGTGAAGAAGCTTGTGGACGACTTCTTCAGAAGCAACAGCTTCTCGTGGAACATGGCGTCTGCAGTTTGCTCGGACAGAGCTCCAGCCATGCTGGGATGCAATGCCGGTTTTGGAGCGCTGGTGAAGGCCGATGCACCACACATCATCGTCATGCACTGTGTCCTGCACAGACACGCGCTGGCATCAAAAACCCTGCCTCCAAAACTGGCCAATGTTCTGAAAATCGTCGTTGAAACTGTGAATTACGTGCAAAGCCGTGCTCTGAATCATCGCATCTTCAAAGAGCTGTGCAATGAAATCGGCTCTGAATTCGAAGTCCTTCTCTACCACTCTAAAGTTCGATGGTTATCACGAGGGAAGGTAGTGAACTGTGTTTTTGCCTTGCGTGTAGAATTAGCCCCGTTTTTGCGAGAACACCAGCATTGCCATGCAACGCACTTCCAAGGGTCAGAGTTCATCCTCGTATTGGCATACTTGGCTGACATCTTTGACGCACTCAATCATCTCAATTGCCAGATGCAGGGCGGTGGAGTGAATGTCATCGAATCTGAAGAAAAGCTGAGCTATTTCTGAAAGAAGTTACCATTGTGGAGGCGGTGAACAGAGAACGACAACTTCGCGAACTTTTCGCTACTGGACGAGTGCGTGAGCGGGATCGAAGACGAGTCTGAAGTTGGAGGCACTGCTGTACCGGGGGAGCTGAAGCAAGCGATTGCCACGCACTTGGATGAGCTGGGAAAGTCATTCGACGGCTACTTCCCCGACCAAGAGCAATACCCAGCATGCGTGTGGCATAGGGTGGTCCAAAAAACATCGATCTCTCCGATTTTGATGCTCTACTGGATTGTTGTTAGAAATAGTCTAAAACATTCACCCACCAAATATTTTCGCTCAATTCCATCTCGAAACTCATACACACTTCAATTGAAATATGGCGTTTTTCACCAAATTTGGCTAAATGAGAACAATCCAATAGCAACCTAGGTGGAAAAAGTACATGCACTTTAGTACAAAAAGTACAAAAAGTACAAAAAGTACATGTACTAAGCCATTTTGTGGTTCATGACTTTTTGCATGCGCATTGCACCTGTGAGTGTGAAATCATCATGGTCGAAACATGTTTGACAATGCTTGAAACACGTTTGAAACATGTTCATACATGTCTGACTCATGTTTGACTCATGTTTCGACCATGAGGACTTCACAGGGGTATGTACCATCAATGACATTATTTAGGGAAAAAATATTTCTAAAGTCTTTGTAAGCCTCTCAACATGGACGATTTTCATTAAAATTGACCAAAATGACAAATTTCTATGTTGAGTGTGTATGAGTTTATAGATGACTCAGATGCAAAATATTTTTTGGGTGAATGATTTAGACCATTTCTAACAATAATCCAATAGAGCATCAAAATCCAGATAAAAAAGTGATTTTTTTGCATTTTTGGACCACCCTAGTGCGGCAGCCGTTTACTTTTGACGTTGCAACGGCAGATGTCAACGACCAATACCTCGACGACCTCATCGAACTTCAGCACTCGAACTTCAGACCCAACAACAACTCTTCGGCACAACAACGCTCTCAACGTTTTGGTGCCGCTAAATGTAAGGGTATCCTCACATCGCTAAAATTTCCCTTGAAATCCTCACGCCGTTCGTTACAACGTATCTCTGCGAGCATGCGTTTTCAAAACTGGTGGACATTAAAACAAAGAAAAGGAGCAGGCTTGCATGCGAAAATGATTGTAGGGTGGCCCTTGCCAAAACAAAACCACGCATTTCCCAGATCGCCTCCCGAAAAGAAGAACAGAAAACGCATTAAGATGCAATTCTTCTTAATTTTTTTGTCAAATTTGAGTGGTTCCGTGAGTGTTCGGTGGGTTTCGTTGGGGTTCAGCACTTTTAAAAAGGTTAAGAACCACTGCTGGGGCCTGCGTTAGCTCAGGCAATGTAAATGGTGAATCCAGGCCCATGCGCTGAGGCTCAGTTAGGGATGAAAGGTGAGAAGTTAAAAATTCCATGGTTTGCTCACAAACATTTTGTTTTGCATAAACTTTTGAAAAAAAACTTATGCACAACCTTACATTTCCAGGGTTGGCAACCATGTTTCCCCTAAAGTCTAGTACAGAGAAAAGGGTTTTGGGTGACTTGTTTACAAAATCGATTTGGAAGAAAGATTTACCAGGGGTGTCCGATACCTTTAAATTGTTTATTCCTAATCTGATTAACAGCCCTGCTGCTTTCTCCTGAATCAGCTCTCTCAATTGAGCCTTCTTTTCAACCAATAACCTGTGGTCTCTTCTATTATTATCTTTAGCCAGTTTACACTCTAACCGTATAATATCAGCTTCTAAACAAGCCATTGTTATATTTTTTACATCAGTTGCATTTGAAACAAAATGCTGACAAAACACTCTAATCTGAGCTTTTGTGTTATCCCACCATAATGCTAAAGAAGAGAAAGAGGGCTTTCTTGAAAGTTGGATGGCCCAAAAATCACGGAAGGCGTCTTTAAACAAAACATCTTCAAGAAGACTGCTATTCAATTTCCAGTATGCACTTTTGCGTAAGGGTTGAGGGAAAAAGAGGCCCATGGTAACTAAATGCTGATCAGAAAACAAAGACGGAAAATGACTTGGAGAGATAAACTCACAGTTCAGGAATGCGGTTATGTACCAATGGTCAAGTCTAGTGAAGGTCATTCTCCCATTGGCACATCGTCCCCAAGTATACTGAGATTTGTTGGGGGTAATGTAGCCTCCATGCATCTAGCACACCCACTGCCGAAAAATAATTAAACAAATCAGTACTACATTCGGGATGAGGTTCTGCTGTATTTCGGTCTATATTCGGTTCAAAGGTGCAATTAAAGTCACCCCCCCCCCCCCCCCCCATGCAAATACAATTATTGAGGTCTATCAACTGCATGTGTCGAATCAAAGATGAAAAGAAAGCTCTTTGTTCCACACTCTCACTCGGTGCATAAACATTGAATAGTGTAAAACGAAAATTATTAATGACCAGTTCTAGAGAAATAAACCTGGCGTCAGGAAGGGCATCCGGCCATAAAAAACATTGCCTCAAACAGGGAACCATGATTGTCATGGGGCCCGCAAGGCTAACCCCCGCTCTAGCGGGGAAAAATGGCCTTAAAACGATCATTCATTCTAGAGAAATAAACCGGCCTTTAATCACCTCCTGGAAGAGGCATGACTCAGGTACTAGTCCTGGTCTGAGTCAAAAGGCCACACCAGCAGAAGAAGAAGACAAGTTACTAAAAAAACACTGTCCCTTAAAGAGGTGACACCAGTCGTACTCCACATTTTGAATTATATGGGTTTCCTGGAGTAAGAGTACATCAATATTCTTGCGCTCAAATAAACTTTTCACCTGAACCTGGCGGTTTTGGCTTGCACCTCCGCCGTTCATATGTAAGGTTCCAAAGGTGATTTTTTTTTTCATGGATTTATCAAAAGGCTTGAGCGGTTGTTGGGAAATTTCGCTCCCTGCTTTTGTAACAACCTTTCTAAGCCGATGAAACAGCGACCTTGTTAAATGAAATTCATCCGGCTTCCTAATTATGTCCTTTGCAGCCTGGATGAATGAAATTAAATCAGGAAAATGATCTTTTACAATCACATTTCGCTGTCAGTCGGTGTCATTTAGAAAATAAATAATAAGTTGAGGGGCTATGGATGACTGATACGATGAAGATTGAGACAACTCGGTCATCTTAACTTCATCATCTGATGCTGACAAATCAGAAACAGCTCCGCCAGGGTCATATATATTAGGCTGCGCAGTCCCCATTTTGATTCCAGCCATGCCCAACACACAAATGGCCAGCAGGGGGCGAGAGAGAGAAAGAGAAAGAGAATGATCATAAAGAAAACGAGCACATTAATTATTGCCCAAGTTGAATAAATAAATGTTTGTGATTTTATTTATCATTTGTAAAGGTCACCATGGTACAAGCAGAACTTCATGGTACAAGTTCAATAAATAGATATTTGTGATTACATTTTATTTATCACTAGTAAAGGTACCCAGCATTGCCGATTATTTTCCCAGGGTGTATATTTGGAGAAATTATCTAAGGTGGTAACCTTTTCTTAATACACACTCTTATTTCACCTTGAGTGTTATGTCGATAGAGGAGAAGTAGTAAAATTACCTTTAAACCGATGTATAGGTTGTGTTTGTGGTATTTTACGTTTTTTGAATAATTAGCAATTAGCGCATTTGAGAAGTCATGAGACTCCTTCACCGATCTGACTGATCGTTGTGTTACAGCCTGAAGCACACCAAGCCAAGCCTTCAATTACACCATCTTTATTTATGGATTGTCACATGAAAATCTTTTCCCACACATAAAACCAAAAAGGGAGAAAAGAGGGAAAAACCCGAATAGGCCAGTCCAAGAGTAGGCCGGTCCAAGAGTAGGCCGGTCCAACAATAGTAGGCAGCAAGAGTTTGATCAATGTCACCCTTCAGGTAGAGAGATTGCAGCTGGACACTCCACAACCCCCGAAAAAGCACTCTGCCACAAGCCCTCCTCCAAAATGGCCACTCACTCCCTGAATCACCTTCCTGGCCACTCTCCTGCCCCACAACCAATCATAGGCTTTATACACATGGACCAAACCATTTGGTCTAACTCACAGGGAGGGTGTGGGGGAAGAAAGAAGAAAAAGGTCACAAACCGTAACACCTCCCCCCCTTAAAGAAGAAAACTTTACCCCAAGAAAAGTTTTCTTTTACAAAGGCAGGATAAACAGTGCAAGCATAAACTTAACCCAGCATAAACAGTGCAATTAACAAACAGCCATCTCTACTTTGTGACATTTACAGGCATCATAGCTAATATGCAGGGGCATGAAAAAAAATATCTTAAGCTCGAGATAGAGCATCTGCAATGACTATCTCGACCCGAAATATGTACAATTTTCAAGGGGTACGGTTGTACTAAAAGCCCCCATCGGTTCCCTATCAGGTGCTTGTAGAGCAACGCTGTTTAATTCACTGGAGTCAATATCTTGATGCTTTATATGACCTACCAACTGGCCGGCCGAGGTCGGCCTCACACTCATTGTACCTTTTAAGCATATTAACGTGGCACACTCGGCGGGGTTTCCATCTGTCATGGGTCCGCACCATGTAGTTCACCTCACTCAGCTTTTTTTCGACGAAGTAGGGACCACTAAACTTCGCCAATAGTGGCTCCCCAGGCAGAGGTAGTGAAACTAGCACTTTGTCTCCAGGCCTAAAATTACGAGCTGTCGTATTCAGGTCAAAACGGGCCTTCATTACTTGCTGAAATACTTTCAAATGTTCCTTGGCGACATTGCAGGTGGTGGTAAGCGTTTCCCGGAAAGTACCTACATAGTCCCGAAGGTTAGGGTTCGCCGTCTCTTCGAGGAATCTCTTTCAGTACTGGGGAAACACAAACCCTATTGCCAGCCAAATCATTTCCCAATAGGAAACTAATACCCTCTATGGGGAGAGTGGGGACTATTCCTACCATCACGGGTCCTGTGACCAAATCAGACTTCAGATGTCCCCTCTGTTTACAGTAATAACACATGGGGGCCGATCCCCGGCAAGATTCCCGACAACCACTCAAATTGTCTACCCAGAGACGGCCGCACCAATGGACCCCTATGGTCTGTCCACTTCCCCTCTGACTGGTCCTCACTAACCCCCTTCTTGTTATCCCAGGTAGTACCGTAATGAGGAAAACCAAGGCCTCTCTTATGGGTAAGTTCATAATCATCTGCACCAACAGCAGCTTTTTTCAACTCACCAACCTTATGATCCGTAAGGTGTGTCCTAATGTCAAAGGGGATACTGTTCCTAAACTTTTCCATCAAGATAACCTCCCTCAGATTACCATAAGTCCTATCCACTTGGAGAACGATACCACCGATCAAAACTCATTTCCTTCTCCCTCGCAAATTCAACAAATGTCTGCCCAGGCTGTCTTTTTAAGGTTCGGAACTTCTGCCGGTATGCTTCCGGAACTTGCTCATAGGCTGACAACACAGCCTTTTTAACAGCCTCATAATTCTCTGACTGATCCTCTGACAGCTGAATACACTTCCTGGGCTCTCCCTATGAATCCACTTTGTAGTAGCAGGGTCCAGTATTGCACAGGCCACTGAATAAGTTTTGCTATCTTTTCAAAAGACAGAAAAAACGTTTCCACCTTCTCCTCGTTAAACTTGGGAACAAGCCTAAGGTTCCAAGCCACATCAAAGGAACGGGGGAGATCATTTTGACCCCCACCTGAATCGATGGAAACTGGTTGGGCCTGTCCCACCTGAATTTATAATTTTCTTAACTCAAACTCTCGTTGCCGTTCTTCTTTTTCTCTTTCAAACTCTTTGCTTTTCTTCCTTTTCTCTTTCTAACTCCCTTTGCTTTTCTTCCTTTTCTCTTTCCAACTCTTTGCCGTTCTTTGTCTTCTAACTTTAGTCTGAGCTGTCTTTCTTCTGATTCTATCCGGGCTAATTCCAAGGCTTCACTCCTCCATTTTACCCATGGTTCTAATCCCATGTGACTGACAATAGCCGAAACAATCTCCGCCTTTTTCATACGAGATGTCCCACGAACCCCAAGATGATCAGCTACAGCTCGTAACTCTGCCTTACGTAACAGTTCTACATCTTGCACCGATAGCCCCTTCTTCTCCACAAATTCCTTCACTTCAAAATCCATCTCAGCCATGGTGTACGACTGCAGTAAATATAGAAGTATCAGCACCGAAAACAAAAGTCAAATGATCTGCCAATGAGAAAACTTTAAAATGTGGAAAAAACCCCAATCCAAGACAGGTATCATATAGTCCAGCTCCCAGACGAGCCCCCAATTTGTTACGGCCTGAAGCACACCAAGACAAGCCTTCAATCACACTGTCTTTATTTATGGATTATACCTACATAGTCCCGAAGGTTAGGGTTCGCCGTCTCTTCGAGGAATCTCTTTCAGTACTGGGGAAACACAAACCCTATTGCCAGCCAAATCATTTCCCAATAGGAAACTAATACCCTCTATGGGGAGAGTGGGGACTATTCCTACCATCACGGGTCCTGTGACCAAATCAGACTTCAGATGTCCCCTCTGTTTACAGTAATAACACATGGGGGCCGGTCCCCGGCAAGATTCCCGACAACCACTCAAATTGTCTACCCAGAGACGGCCGCACCAATGGACCCCTATGGTCTGTCCACTTCCCCTCTGACTGGTCCTCACTAACCCCCTTCTTGTTATCCCAGGTAGTACCGTAATGAGGAAAACCAAGGCCTCTCTTATGGGTAAGTTCATAATCATCTGCACCAACAGCAGCTTTTTTCAACTCACCAACCTTATGATCCGTAAGGTGTGTCCTAATGTCAAAGGGGATACTGTTCCTAAACTTTTCCATCAAGATAACCTCCCTGAGATTACCATAAGTCCTATCCACTTGGAGAACGATACCACCGATCAAAACTCATTTCCTTCTCCCTCGCAAATTCAACAAATGTCTGCCCAGGCTGTCTTTTTAAGGTTCGGAACTTCTGCCGGTATGCTTCCGGAACTTGCTCATAGGCTGACAACACAGCCTTTTTAACAGCCTCATAATTCTCTGACTGATCCTCTGACAGCTGAATACACTTCCTGGGCTCTCCCTATGAATCCACTTTGTAGTAGCAGGGTCCAGTATTGCACAGGCCACTGAATAAGTTTTGCTATCTTTTCAAAGACAGAAAAAACGTTTCCACCTTCTCCTCGTTAAACTTGGGAACAAGCCTAAGGTTCCAAGCCACATCAAAGGAACGGGGGAGATCATTTTGACCCCCACCTGAATCGATGGAAACTGGTTGGGCCTGTCCCACCTGAATTTATAATTTTCTTAACTCAAACTCTCGTTGCCGTTCTTCTTTTTCTCTTCAAACTCTTTGCTTTTCTTCCTTTTCTCTTTCTAACTCCCTTTGCTTTTCTTCCTTTTCTCTTTCCAACTCTTTGCCGTTCTTTGTCTTCTAACTTTAGTCTGAGCTGTCTTTCTTCTGATTCTATCCGGGCTAATTCCAAGGCTTCACTCCTCCATTTTACCCATGGTTCTAATCCCATGTGACTGACAATAGCCGAAACAATCTCCGCCTTTTTCATACGAGATGTCCCACAAACCCCAAGATGATCAGCTACAGCTCGTAACTCTGCCTTACGTAACAGTTCTACATCTTGCACCGATAGCCCCTTCTTCTCCACAAATTCCTTCACTTCAAAATCCATCTCAGCCATGGTGTACGACTGCAGTAAATATAGAAGTATCAGCACCGAAAACAAAAGTCAAATGATCTGCCAATGAGAAAACTTTAAAATGTGGAAAAAACCCCAATCCAAGACAGGTATCATATAGTCCAGCTCCCAGACGAGCCCCCAATTTGTTACGGCCTGAAGCACACCAAGACAAGCCTTCAATCACACTGTCTTTATTTATGGATTATCACACGAAAATCTCTTCCCACACATAAAACCAAGAATGGAGAAAAGAGGGAAAAACCCGAGTAGGCCGGTCCAAGAGTAGGCCGGTCCAAGAGTAGGCCGGGTCCAAGAGTAGGCCGGGTCCAAGAGTAGGCCGGGTGCAAGAGTAGGCCGGGTCCAAGAGTAGGCCGGGTCCAAGAGTAGGCCGGGTCCAAGAGTAGGCCGGGTCCAAGAGCAGGCCGGGTCCAAGAGCAGGCCGGGTCCAAGAGCAGGCCGGGTCCAAGAGCAGGCCGGGTCCAAGAGCAGGCCGGGTCCAAGAGCAGGCCGGGTCCAAGAGCAGGCCGGGTCCAAGAGCAGGCCGGGTCCAAGAGCAGGCCGGGTCCAAGAGCAGGCCGGGTCCAAGAGCAGGCCGGGTCCAAGAGTAGGCCGGTCCAAGAGTAGGCCGGTCCAAGAGTAGGCAGGTCCAGGAGTAGGCAGGTCCAGGAGTAGGCAGGTCCAGGAGTAGGCAGGTCCAAGAGTAGTAGACAGCAAGAGTTTGATCAATGTCACCCTTCAGGTAGCGAGATTGCAGCTGGACACTCCACAACCCCAGAAAAAGCACTCTGCCACAAGCCCTCCTGCAAAATGGCCACTCACTCCTCTGAATCACCTTCCTGGCCACTCCCCTGCCCCACAACCAATCATAGGCTTTATACACATGGACCAAACCACTTGGTCTAACTCACAGGGGGGGGGGGGGGGGGGGGGTGGGGGAAGGAAGAAGAAAAAGGTCACAAACCGTAACAGTTGTAACGTCTTCATTAAAAGGTTTTTTTCAGAGCTGACACCATTTTGACGATCAAATCTCACCAATTATATCCGTATGCGCCATGCGGGTTGAATTGGGCTTTTTATAAAGCATTGTATATGTGGAGCTACCCTTGGAGATGACGACAGGTGGTGGCTCATGGGTTTTTATTTATTTATTTTTGTACTGAATCGAGGCTCGTGTAGGAGCTAACACATTACACATGAAAACATGCACAGACACATAAAACATATAATAACGGGAGCAGGAGACAAGAGGGGGAGAGAGAGAGAAGCACACAGCACAACAACAGTAGAGAACAGGGACGTTGGTAGATCTGTGGAAGGTAGAGGGCCAGGGGAGGAGGGGGAGGGGAACATGGTATAAAGCAAATGAACAATACTTGGAATTTCAGGAAAGAAGTTTGAGATTGAAAGAAGTGGATTTGGTGTGTTTTAACAGGGGTAGAAAAGATCAAGGTTTTGCATGGGGAAAGATAATAAGATGGTGGTGAACAGCTGTTTTCAAGACCTGGAGGGAGGTGTGGGATTGAAGAGAGTGTGGGAGTTTGTTCCAGAGGCGGGAGAAAAGAGGAATGAAAGAGTGAAGGTGAGCAGAGAGTCTTGATTTTGGAAGTTTCACCAGCAGAGGGTTGCTGGCAGATCTTGTGCGTCCAGCAGGAATATTTGGGGGACAGATCAGGGGGAGCTAGGCCAGAGAGGAGTCGGAAGAAGACAGAAGGACCACCTACCTGCCTGTGGTGAGACAGAGAAAGGCCCTCATAATCAGCTTCATCACAGGGAGATGCCAATGATTCTGAAAGCTTTGGTTTCAACAGCGTGAAGCTGAGCTGGGTGTGAGACAGGAGCACCAGCCGAGAGGGGAGAGCAATATTCCATTGAGCTGTGAATGAAAGCTTTGTATGTGGTGCGGAGCTCAAAAGTGCCCAGAAAGGACTTCGCACGACTGAGTATGCCCAGTCGGCGACTGGCTTTGTAGGCCAGCTTGGAAATCTGGTTTTCCAAGGAAAGATCATGGCAGATAATGAGAGCCAAAACCTTGAGTGACAGAACTTCTTCAAGAGGATTGTTGAGAAAGTAGATGTGAAGGTTTTCCAGACGGTCTTTTGGTAGAGACAAAGTGAGAGTGTGAGATTTGTCAGGATTGAAAGACATGTTCCACTTGGTTGACCAGTTTGTGATATTGTCCAGGTCTGCAGAGAGTGAAGAGGCTGCTGCCTGCTGATCGGAGGGGTTGAGATATGGAGAGGCAGAGAGTGGAGTCATTAGCAAAGATATAGAGAGTATTTTCCAGAGAGTCGGAGAGATCGCTAATGAAGACCAGAAAAAGCACAGGGCCCAGAACACTGCCTTGAGGAACTCCAGCCTGGACAGGAAGGGGAGATGAGAGAATTCCATTCAGGGCCACACGTTGACTTCGACCGGATAGGAAGTCTGCAAGCCATGCGTGGATATTTCCATGGATACCATAGTGGAGAGATTGGTGAGCAGGGCGGGGTGCCAGACCGTATCGAAGGCACGGTGATATGTCAAGGGAGACGGCTCTGATTTCCTGTTTTGGCATTGAGGACCTCCATCCATTGTTGAGACAGCAGAAGCAGCATGTCCAAAGTAGAGTGACCTGGTCTGAATCCAAATTGATGATCTGAGAACAAGCCATTATAGAAGAGGGAAGGATTTCATCTCAGAAGTGATGATTGATTCCATGACCTTGCTGATGATTGGGAGCAGGCTGATTGGTCTGTAGTTGCAAGGATCTGTTTTGCACCTTTTTGTGTAAAGCAGTAATGTTGGCAGATTTCCAAGCAGATGGCAGATGACCTCGAACAAAAGAGACGATGAACAGAACAGAGAGAGGGTGAGATAGAGTGGAAGAGCAGGATTTTAGGACACGTGGGCTGATGCCATCTGGTCCAGCTGCAGAATCAGAGTGGAGGTTTGACAGAAACTTCTCCACCTTGTCAGGAGAGACAGAGTCCAGGAGCAGCTGGGTACGACTGGGTAAGGTGGGTACAGAGAGAGATGGGTTGGGGACACAAGCTTTTGAGGCAAACACAGAGTTGAGGCATTCAGCTTTTTCATGTGCGGAGTCAGCTGTGTAGCCGTTTGAGGTAAGGTAGGGGATGGAAGGGGAACAAACACCAGAAACAGATTTGACCAGATGCCACCAGGATTTGGAGGAAGGAGACAGGTTTGAGAGTTCAGTCTTGAGATTGGAGAGATAGTGCTTCCTGACTCTCCTGAGGGTAGACACACACTTGTTCCGAGCTTTGTGAAAGGAACTGAGATTACCTTCAGTTGGATTTGCCTTCCATGAGGTGAAGGCAAGTTGTTTCAGGGCAACTGCCTCACCACAAGATTCAGTGTACCATGGACGGGAGGAAGGGTATGACAACTGAAGAGGAGATGGGTTGAATGTGTGCATGAGCGAGAGAGCAATTTCCTTTGTAAGAATTCCCAGGATGAGTTGATGTCAGAGGCAGTGGAGATGGGAGACCAGTCCAGATGATTGATGGCTACTTGAAGACCGTGCCAGTCAGCCTGAGTGAAATGCCATACTCTTCGCCGCTGAGGAGGCTCTCTGAGAATGGTCAGAGAGATGTCCACTTTAGGAAGGAAATGATCAGAACAACCGATTGGAGTATAAAAGTCATATAAAACACCTTAAAATGTGATGTGCTGCTTCGTTGCTTGATGTTCAGCATTTAAAAGGTTAAGAGCACAGACACACAGCCATAGGTTGGCGTCCTTGGGGGGGAGTGGACTAGACGGATTTATGGAAAAAGGCCATGTATAAGCTTCTTGGTGCATTTTTGGGTAAAAGTTGGGAAACTTACGTTTTAACCTAAATGGAGTATGCTGAATTCGATTAACCCGGTTCCCAAGCCGAATTTTGAGTTTTTGACCTTCTAATCAGCATAAACAAAATGGCCGCCAAATTGCCATTTTTGGACAATTTATTTGAACAAGCATATGTATATCATGTATATACATGCAGCTCTTTTACTTTAACTTTGCAACTTTTACCCGAAAATGCACCTATAAGCTTATACATGGCCTTTTTTCATAAATCCGTCTCGTCTATATTATGGTTTGCGACATATTGAAAGTGACATTCAAACTGATATTGAAATTGGACACTATAAAATGGGAAATGGTTTTAATAAGACAATGTTTCATAGAACCATTTATTCTAAAATTAAGTACACATGGCCATGAAGCACAAACATTCAGGAATGTCACACATGTTGTTTTGCCAAACTACATCAAATTCATACAAGGGGTCTGATCATCACTCTGTTGCTGACAGGCACACATTGATGTGCACATCAACTCTGAATAGCGACATTTGCAGCGTCGAGTCTTGCATTGCTTCTGGCATGCACAACAAATCATCTCGAGGCAACTTTCTGGGATTGGACTCACCGACATCAGAATAGGCTCTGGTCCTGAATCACCATGTTTCCATCCCATTTCCACAGGTGCAGGAAGGTCAGGTATGGCACAATGAGCATTTCTCCATACCATGGCTTGATAGTGTACTCGCATCAAATGGAAATGAAGAGCATCACTTGTCGGTGACATTGCTTCTGGTTTACCAGTCTTGGAGAACATCATATGTCGTGCTGAACCAACAGAGGTTGTTCTGTGCATATTATGTATTCTGCAGACGAACGCTTCTGCAGATTTGATTGTCACCTCTGTGAGTTCACCAATGCCCAAGTTCTTCATCAGTTTATTCAAAACTCAAAAAAAAAAACCCTCAAAATTCGGCTTGGGAACCGGGTTAGTCGAATTCAGCATACTCTAATTATGTTAAAAAGTGAGGTTCCCAACTTTTACCCAAAATTGCACCTAGCATTCACATTTCTCAGAAATCCGTCTCATCTGGAGTAGATTCCTCCGAATTAAATACCCCGCTAAGTGCGGTGAGAAAGGCGGAGCCATTGCTGTGACGTTGCTGGGACCCAGAGTACCCCACGAAGTGATGGTACTTTCCCCAATCTCAGTGGCTGTTTGTCTCATCTAACAGTCGTGTGTGTGTGTGTGTGTGTGTGTGTGTGTGTGTGTGTGTGTGTGTGTGTGTGTGTGTGTGTGTGCACATATGAGAGCTCCACTACGAGCCTTGGATCCTGTAAAATGAAAAAAGGAGTTTCATCAGCAAACTCATAAAATGGAGTGAATTGGTGAGTTCGTAGTTTTCTGTACCTTTCTGAACAGACGAAAATCATTCTGAATACTTGTTTTGTGAGACAGGATCTTCGATAAGTTTGTCACGTGGTTGTCAGTCACACTTATAATCATAGTTGTTATTAGCCAGCAGGGGGTGCTCCAACTCGGAGCTGACCGACCAGTCTGCATTTAGCGAAACTTGCAGCTTGTTTCCAAGGACAACAACCCAGGTCGAAAACCGTGCTGTAATTTGTCCAAGGTAGGCAGAAGAGGAGAAGTTGCCAAAGATTAACAAGATGAAATGTAAGTTTATTGCTCGGAGACGATACACATTCAGGGTCTGAAATCGCTCATGGAGTCATGGGCACAGCATTTATCTCGGACCGAGGAGCCTGCATCAAACGACATTGTGTCTACATAACTCCAGATGCGATAGTCGAGGCCTTGTAAGGTATTGCTGAGAATAATCGTTCACATACATTTAAAACATACATGTGTAAACAGAGATTGCCAACTGTCATTTAACACGAAGATTTGACATGCTATCAAGTTGCAGGTATAGCAAACAGTTGTTGAGTATTTAAAATGATACACAAAGATTACTATCTGAGATGCAAGACACAGACATTTAGTAGTAGTAGTGGTGTATTAGTAGTGTAGTAGTATAGTATAGTAGTGGTTGTATAGTAGTAGTAGTAGTGTAGTAGTAGTATACTATAGTAGTAGTGGTATTACTACTAGTAGTGTAGTAGTAGTAGTAGTATTACGAGTAGTAGTATAGTAGTAGTGTCGAGGTAGTGTAGTAGTAGTAGTAGTAGTAGTATTACGAGGCATAGTATAGTAGTAGTATACTATAGTAGTAGTGGTGAAGGAGCTGTGCTCCTACGCGAGTCGAAAGGATTGACGCGACAAAAGACGGAAATTCGTCCGAGTTTCTTTATTGAACAACACCAAAACTCGGGTACTCTGAAAAGCCCGTTTATCGGGCAGCAATATATATGCACTCAAACACGTCATGCCGGAGCGTTTGCCCGGGAAAGGCGAGACTGGGCGTGCCCGGGCGGCCTGGGCTAGCCCGGGAAAGGCAAGTCTGGACATGCCCGGGAAAGGCGAGACCGGGCGTGCCCGGGCGGCTTGGGCGAGCCCGGGAACAGCGAGTCTGGGCATGCCCGGGAAAGGCGAGACTGGGCATCCCGGGCGGCCTGGGCGAGCCCGGGAAAGGCGAGTCTGGACATGCCCGGGAAAGGCGAGACCGGGCGTGCCCGGGCGGCTTGGGCGAGCCCGGGAAAGGCGAGTCCGGGCATGCCCGGGAAAGGCGCGTCTGGGCATGTCCGGGCGGCCTGGGCGAGCCCGGTACAGTGATCGCCCCCTGGTTGCGTCTGCGGCAGGTGTAAGGCGATTGTGTATGTTCAGCGGCAACCGCTACATACGCCCCCCCAACCCCCCCCCCCCCCAGAATCGACTTGCACCGGCAGGGTCAATTTAAGGCGGGTCCTGATGACCCAGGCGAAGCGACCCCTGGAGGGTCGTAGGGGGGGGGGGGTCCGGTGTGGTGGTGGGTGGGCGAGTGGAGGGCACCGCGGTCCGGGGGCGGCCTCGCCGCGGAGGAAGGGCCAACCGTGGTGGTTAGTCGACTTCCACGTGCGCCGGCTTGAGGCGGTCCACCGAAATCCGGTCCGACCTGCCGCCGACGTCGATGACGAAAGACTTGTCGTCCCGTCGCAGGACCCGGAAGGGCCCGTCGTACGGTGGCCGGAGTGGCCCCCGGTGTGCGTCATGACGCACAAAAACGTACTCCGCCGTGCGGAGCGCTGGGGGGACGTAGGACTGGGGGCCACCGTAGCGGGACGTTGGCACGGGGGCAAACTGTCGGGCGGCCTCCTGGAGGTCCGAGCGCTGGCGAGCTGCGGACCAGGGACTGGTAGCGTCGGGCACGAACTCGCCCGGGACGCATAGCGGCTGGCCGTAGACGAGCTCGGCGGTGGACGCCTGGAGGTCCTCCTTGGGGGCCGTGTGGAGGCCCAAAAGGACCCACGGCAGCATGTCGGCCCCACCGCCATCCTGAAGGCCGGCCATGAGCGCGGCCTTCATGGAGCGGTGAAAACGCTCGCACAACCCATTGGCTTGGGGGTGGTCGGCCGTGGTACGGTGGAGCTTGACCCCCAGGTTGCGGGCGACCGCGCCCCACAGCTCGGAGGTGAACTGCGGACCGCGGTCCGAAGAGATGTCCGCCGGTGCGCCGAAACGGGCGACCCAGGTGGCGATGAAAGCCTGCGCCACGTCGGCGGTGGTGGTGGAAACGAGGGGAATGGCCATGGTGAGCAGGTGTGTGAAACCTCGTGATGGGGGAAGGGGGCCCACCAGGTCCACGTTGACGTGGTTGAAACGCCGTTCAGGCACGGTGAAAGGTGCCAGCGGGGCCTGGGTGTGGCGGTGGACCTTGGCCCGCTGGCAGGCTGTGCAGGCGTTGGCCCAATCGTGGACATCCCGTCGAAGTCCGTGCCAGACGAAACGCGCGACACCAGCTTCTGGGAAGCTTTCTGGCCCGGGTGGGAAAGGCCATGGAGGGAGGCGAAAACGCGGCGCTGCCAGGAAACGGGCACGACGGGGCGCGGCTGGCCTTGGGAGACGTCGCAGAGCAGGACAGTGTCCGCGAAGGGGACGTCGGCCAGGCGGAGGCCCGTGTCCGCCGCCCGGAGTGCCTGCACCATGGTGTCGGTGGTCTGGTCGGCCGCCATAAGCGCGAAGTCCATGCTGAGGTGGACCGCGTTCGCGCTGGCCCGAGAAAGACAGTCGGCCACGGCGTTGTCTTTTCCGGCGACGTGCCGGATGTCCGTGGTAAACTCCAACACGGCGGAGAGGTGGCGCTGCTGGCGGGCCGACCCCGGCTCCGTGACTTTGGCCATCGCGTAAACCAACGGATTGTGGTCGACGAAAGCCGTGAACGGGTGGCCCTCCAGGAGGTGGCGGAAATGGCGAACGGCCAGTTATAGACCGAGGAGCTCGCGGGGAAACGTGCTATATTTTAGCTCGTTCGGCCGGAGTTGCCGGCTAAAAAAAGCGAGTGGCTGCCAAACCCCGTTCACCCATTGTTCATGTATGGTGCCCACCGCGTAGTCGGAGGCGTCCGTAGTGAGGGCGATGGGAGCGTCGAGCACCGGGTGAGCAAGCAGCGTTGCGTCGGCGAGGGCCCGCTTTGCGCCTGTGAATGCCGCGTCCATGGCTGCAGACCAGACGACGTCATGCTTGGCCGGCTTGCCCCGGAGGGCTTCATAAAGGGGCCGCATTAGCTGAGCAGCGCGGGGCACGAAGCAGTGGTAGAAATTCACCATGCCGAGGAACTCCTGCAGGGCCTTGATGGAGCGGGGAAGCGGGAACCCGGTGATGGCCTCGACCTTGGTTGGCAGCGGCACGGCCCCGTTCCTGGTGATATGGTGGCCCAAAAAGTCAACGGCCGTCGTGCCGAAGTGGCATTTGGCTGGGTTGACGATTAAGCCATGCTCGCTGAGGCGCCCGAACAGTGTTTGGCGGTGGAGGAGGTGCTCGGCCAGGGACGTGCTGGCGACGAGGATGTCGTCCAGGTAGACGAAGAGGAACGGCAGGCCACGCAGCACGCCGTCCATCAAGCGCTGGAACGCTTGGCCTGCTTTCTTGAGGCCAAACGGCATTCTTAGGAATTCGAACAGCCCGAACGGCGTGATGACGGCCGTTTTTGGGACGTCGGCCGGCCTGACAGGTACCTGGTGGTATTAGGTCAATTTTCGAGAAAATGACCCGCCCCGCCAAACAGGCGGAAAAGTCCTGGATGTGCGGGACCGGATATCTGTCGGGGGTGGTAACGTCGTTGAGGCGGCGGTAGTCGCCACATGGGCGCCAGCCGCCCCCCGGCTTCGGCACGATGTGCAGTGGCGAAGGCCACGCGCAGCCGACGTTTTCGGCCGTCGCAGTGCGACATGGTATCGAGCACCACATACCAACTATGGGCCCGCCGGTCTACGCCAGAGCCCGCCGCCTCGACCCGGCCAAGCTCACCATGGCGAAGGCCGAGTTCGACGCGTTGGAGCACCTCGGCATCGTGCGGCGCTCCGATAGCGCGTCACCAATGAAGGAGCTGTGCTCCTACGCGAGTTGAAAGGATTGACGCGACAAAAGACGGAAATTCGTCCGAGTTTCTTTATTGAACAACACCAAAACTCGGGTACTCTGAAAAGCCCGTTTATCGGGCAG
Organism: Myxine glutinosa; assembly: GCF_964187855.1. NCBI lineage: Eukaryota > Metazoa > Chordata > Myxini > Myxiniformes > Myxinidae > Myxine > Myxine glutinosa. The sequence continues at coordinate 60,975,842 of NC_136269.1, read as the reverse complement.
CAATATATATATGCACTCAAACACGTCATGCTGGAGCATTTGCCCGGGAAAGGCGAGACTGGGCGTGCCCGGGCAGCCTGGGAAAGCCTGGGAAAGGCAAGTCTGGACATGCCCGGGAAAGGCGAGACCGGGCGTCCCCGGACGGCCTGGGCGAGCCCGGGAAAGGCGAGTCCGGACATGCCCGGGAAAGGCGAGACCGGGCGTGCCCGGGCGGCCTGGGCGAGCCCGGGAAAGGCGAGTCCGGACATGCCAGGGAAAGGCGAGACCGGGCGTGCCTGGGCGGCCTGGGCGAGCCCGGGAAAGGCGAGTCTGGGCATGCCCGGGGAAGGCGCGTCTGGGCATGTCCGGGCGGCCTGGGCGAGCCCGGTCCAGTGATCACCCCCTGGTTGCGTCTTCGGCAGGTGTAAGGCGATTGTGTATGTTCAGCGGAAACCACTACAGTGGTATTACTACTAGTAGTATAGTAGTAGTAGTGTAGTAGTAGTAGTAGTAGTAGTAGTAGTAGTAGTCGTATTACGAGTAGTAGTATAGTAGTAGTAGTATACTTTAGTAGTAGTGGTATTACTACTAGTAGTGTAGTAGTTGTAGTAGTAGTGGTATGACTACTACTAGTAGTAGTAGTAGTAGTAGTAGTAGTAGTAGTGTTACGAGTAGTAGTATAGTAGTAGTGTAGAGGTAGTGTAGTAGTACTAGTAGTATTATGAGGAGTAGTATAGTAGTAGTGTAGTAGTAGTATACTATAGTAGTAGTAGTATTACGAGGAATAGTACAGTAGTAGTGTAGTAGTAGTATACTATAGTAGTAGTGGTATTACTACTAGTAGTGTAGTAGTTGTAGTAGTAGTGGTATTACTACTAGTAGTAGTAGTAGTACGAGTAGTAGTATAGTAGTAGTGTAGTAGTAGTATACTATAGTAGTAGTGGTATTACTACTAGTAGGGTAGTAGTTGTAGTAGTATTACGAGTAGTAGTATAGTAGTAGTATACTATAGTAGTAGTGGTATTACTACTAGTAGTGTAGTAGTTGTAGTAGTAGTGGTATTACTACTAGTAGTAGTAGTAGTACGAGTAGTAGTATAGTAGTAGTGTAGTAGTATACTATAGTAGTAGTGGTATTACTACTAGTAGGGTAGTAGTTGTAGTAGTAGTGTAGTTGTAGTAGTAGTAGTAGTAGTGTAGTAGTAGTAGTAGTATTACGAGGAGTAGTATCGTAGTAGTGTAGTAGTAGTAGTATACTATAGTAGTAGTGGTATTACTACTAGGAGTATCATAATATTAGTGTAGTAGTAGTAGTAGTAGTATTACGAGTAGTAGTGTAGTAGTAGTATACTATAGTAGTAGTGGTATTACTACTCGTAGAGTAGTAGTTGTAGTAGTGGTGTAGTTGTAGTAGTAGTGTAGTAGTATCGTAGTAGTATAGTAGTAGTAGTTTTAGTATAGTAGTAGTAGTACGACTGAGGTCATTCACGAATTGTGTCTTTGTCTTAGTTCGTATACAGCACGCATGGCTGTGGAGGTAGCATCATTGTCTGAGGCCAAGGCTGTGCCGTTCCTGGTAACTTGTTTTAATAAAATAAAATAATGTGTTATTCCTTGTAACTTCTTTTCATGAAATCAAATAACTTGTTATCCATTGTAACTTATTTTAATAAAGTCGAAAAACCTGTTATTACTGGTAACTTGTTTTAATAAAATCAAATACGTTATTCCTGGTAACTTGTTTTAATAAAATCAAATAACTCTTATTGATGGTAACCTCTTTTAATAAAAAGAAATAACTTGTTATTCCTGGTAACATGCTTTAATAAAATCAAATAATTTGTTATTCCTGGTAACTTGTTTTAATAAAATTAAATAACTTGTTATTCCTGGTTAATTTAAAAAATAAAATCAAATAACTCGTTATTCCTGGTAACTTGTTTTAATAAAATCAAATAACTTGTTATTCCTGGTAACTTGTTTTAATAAAATCAAATAACTTGTTATTCATGGTAACTTGTTTCAATAAAATCAAATAATTTGTTGTTCCTGGTAACTTGTTTTAATAAAATCAAATAACTTGTTATTCCTGGTAACTTGTTTTAATAAAATCAAATAACTTGTTATTTCTGGTAACTTGTTTTAATAAAATCAAATAACTTGTTATTCATGGTAACTTGTTTCAATAAAATCAAATAATTTGTTGTTCCTGGTAACTTGTTTCAATAAAATCAAATAACTTGTTGTTCCTAGTAACTTGTTTTAATAAAATCAAATAACTTGTTGTTCATAGTAACTTGTTTCAATAAAATCAAATAACTTGTTATTCCTGGTAACTTGTTTTAATAAAATCAAATAATTTGTTGTTCCTGGTAACTTGTATAAATAAAATCAAATAACTTGTTGTTCCTGGTAACTTGTATTAATAAAATCAAATAACTCGTTGTTCCTGGTAACTTGTATTAATAAAATCAAATAACTTGTTGTTCCTGGTAACTTGTATTAATAAAATCAAATAACTTGTTGTTCCTGGTAACTTGTATTAATAAAATCAAATAACTTGTTGTTCCTGGTAACTTCTCGTGAGGGACCCATGGTGAAGTGTACGACAGGTACAGAGTGTGAAGGAGGAGGTGTGCGAGGATGTCCGACTATGGGGTGTGTGAGGAAAAATTGCGCGCCGAGGAGTGAGTGTGCTGTCGAGAGTGAGTTGGTCGTAGCGTGTGTGCGGGGGGGGGGCACATGGAAGTGCGTAGTGGGGAGTGTTACAGGGGATGTAACGGAAGAATGCACACCTGTGGTGAGTGTTACCGAAGGTGTTACGGGAGAGTGTGCGCAGGAGGATGCGCGAGAAAGGTGTATAACAGAGGAGTGCATGATAACAGAGTGCGCTGTCAAGAGTAAGGGTGAATGCGCGACCGAGTGTGGTGGTGAAAGTAGTGAGAGTGACACGGAGCACGAGTTGGTTGTGGCAGGTGAGCGAGAATGTACACCTGGAATGGAAGGATGCACACCTGAGATGGTCGAGCGTGTGTGGGAATGCACGCTTGAGGTAGTAGTAAAGCACGTGATTGGGTGTGCAAGTGAGTGCACACCCGTGGTTGTCACCGGGGATGTGACCGAGGAGTGGGCGCGAAGAGGTGTGTTGGTGAAGTGTGCGAATGACATGGTATGTGCTTAGTTTAAAGGGAAGACGGGGAGCACCAAGTTAGCGGGAAACCAGGTAGAGCAAATTGTTATGGAACCCAACGTCGGCCTCTGTTCCCCTTACCGAGGGGGGATTTATCCCCTCGTCTCTGACTGACCGACGGGGTCCCTGACGCTGCCCAGCTATCTCCGGAATGGCAGGTGCACGGCCCCGTTCGTATCGCGGCCAGATGTTAATTGCCGAGCGGTTTTAGCAACCGCGGCACGAACTATTAACAGAAACTAACCCGAATCCGAAACGTTGGCCAAATCGTGCCACAGGTATTCAATGAAGGAAATCACAAAGACGACGGATGTGAAGAAGAAGAAGGCAAAAGGTAGGAAATACGAATATGATTTATTTGCTTTTATTTACAACCAAAAGAAACCAAGGAGGAGGAAAGATAATAAAATAAAATACAGAAGAAGAAGAGGACACAGTGAAAATTAGCTTACCTACTACAGTCTTACTTAACCCCAAGGACAAGACACACAGAACAAACTCACGTACACAGAAGGATGGAATGGAGGCAGGAACGAAGGACTGGAAGGAGAGAGGAAGGTTCAGCTGGAGCAGATGGTTCGGGCTTGATCCCACATGAGACGTCGGGCTGGGCCTCGACGGCCACCGATGCCACCGATCCTGGATCCCGCGTGATAACGGGTCGAAGCTGCCTGGTGGAGCCAATGCTGCCTGATGGAGTCAACGCTGCCTGGTGGAGTCAACGCTGCCTGGTGTAGTCAACGCTGCCTGGTGGAGTCAACGCTGCCTGGTGGAGTCAAAGCTGCGTGGTACTGCTCGTGGGGCTCCCTCACTTCCCTTGCTCTGGACTCATCTGCCGCATCTCTCTCTCCGACTTCCTCAAAGGCTTCCGCGCGCGCTTTTATAGCGCGCCTCCAGATCAACCCGCGCCACGCCCGAGCTGGTCTCTAACCAGTCCTGATTGGCGGGTCGGGGCTCGCTGGCTCCACTTTGTGATGACGATCGGCGGCCAACGCCCTGGATTCGGCGGCTCCTCCCCCTTCTTTTCCGATCTGACCGCGTGTTCAATGGAGTTTTGCGGCGAAAACCACAAAGCAGCAGCGGCGAATGCAGAAAACCGCACGCCGAAAACCGCCCAATGCAGTTGGCAATTGATGACAAAAGGGGAATTGGAAGGGAATCTACCTTATTTGAATTTGGTGCAATGGAGTGTCAATTAATGGAAGACAAAGCCTTAATCTAATACACATAATAAGGAGATAACTACTGAACAAGGAGATCTGTGATTGGCTATGTGATTGTATATGGAATAACTACGGGGACGACCTTTAACCTTTACACACCAAATGGAGGAAGGAGGGTGATATTTACAACAATTCATTACACTACAATTAAAAAAACACAGCAATTCTCACATCCACAACACTGCACCCTCCTCCTCTTAGGCACGTCCCAGGCCTATTACTTTTACCTTTAGTGTGGCACGTAGGTGTAGTTCCCTCTACATTTAACCTGACCCTGAGTGTGACAGTTTTAAAACACAAATAAGTATGTCCCGCTGCTGCATTGCACCCTGCCTAACAGACTTACGCCCACAGCTTGTCTGTGGAATTGTCTTCAAACTACAACATGAACGATGGGGGAGCATTATTTACAGTTACGCGTCCGCCCCCCCAACATTTTGGTGCAAATGTTTGGAATGTGAGACGCATCATGACGTGGGTGTGACATTGTGCGTTGTTGTTCCATCTCTTCTTATGAGGATTACTGATGAATTGGGTGATGGCAAATTTGGTTAGAGGGATTGTGGGGACGAATTTGGTATAGGGGAAATATGGGGAAGACGTGACGGTAGTGACGGATTTGTAATGTGTAAATTGTTGTACATATGGGGTAAGGGCAAGGGTAGAGTAGGTAACAGGGGGGGTGACGTACGCTAGGGATGAGCTTTCTCACTTCGCTCTCCGTACGCACCTCGTCTTGCATTGCCTTGTCGATGTGTACCCTTGTGACCTTACCCCTCGCTCACCTGTCTTCTCTCCCCCCCCCCCCCCTGTCTCCCACCCGAGGACTGTGCGCTCTGGGCGTGGAGGGGAGCATGCGGGAGTCCGCCATCGTGTGCCCGAAACTCCCGCAACCAGCTGTCTGCATCGATGCACCACTTATGGACCACATGTCTGTGGCTGAGCACCACTTATGGACCCCATGGGTTGGGGCATGGCCCCTCTGCTGGAACCGGCCATGATGGCCCGAGATCTTGCTGGCGGACCTCGGCAATGTGGCACCTATTCCATACAGGTGAACCACACATAGTCGGCCCTGTGGGCCATAAATAAAAAGAACAGTGGACACGTTTTGTGCATGTCATTTTATTATGTCCAAATAGGCCGCCAGCAAAGAAGAAAGACAACATCTGGAAGAACGACAATGGCCAGCAGAGAGAGCCGAAGAGGAAGACCGGCACCAGAGGTTTTTTTATTTATTTTTATTGAACTGTGGTGACTGTGCACCGATTGGTGCTTGATGGTGCTTTGGTGCATTTTGGTGCTTTATGGTGCATCGATGCAGGGCAAGCTGTCTCCCCCCAAAAATAACAATTACAGGTCCTGGGTTGCGTTTTGTAAATACAAGTAGCGTAACTGTAAATAATGCTCCCCCATCGTTCATGTTGTAGTTTGAACACAATTCCGCAATTCGGTTAGCTGTGGGCGTAAGTCTGTTAGGCAGGGTGCAATGCAGCAGCGGGACATACTTATTTGTGTTTTAAAACTGTCACACTCAGGGTCAGGTTAAATGTAGAGGGAACTGCACCTATGTGCCACACTAAAGGTAAAAGTAATAGGCCCGGGACGTGCCTAAGAGGAGGAGGGTGCAGTGTTGTGGATGTGAGAATTGCTGTGTTTTTTAAGTTGTAGTCTTATGAATTGTTGTAAATATCACCCTCCTTCCTCCATTTGGTGTGTAAAGGTTAAAGGTCGTCCCCATAGTTATTCCATATACAATCACATAGCTAATCATAGATCTCCTTGTTGAGTAGTTATCTCCTTATTATGTGTATTAGATTAAGGCTTTGTCTTCCATTAATTGACACTCCATTGCACCGAATTCAAATAAGGTAGATTCCCTTCCAATTCCCCTTTTGTCATCAATTGCCAACTGCATTGGGCGGTTTTCGGTGTGCGGTTTTCTGCATTCGCCGCTGCTGCTTTGTGGTTTTCGCCGCAAAACTCCATTGAACACGCGGTCAGATCGGAAAAGAAGGGGGAGGAGCCGCCGAATCCAGGGCGTTGGCCGCCGATCGTCATCACAAGGTGGAGCCAGCGAGCCCCGACCCGCCAATCAGGACTGGTGAGAGACCAGCTCGGGCGTGGCGCGGGTTGATCTGGAGGCGCGCTACAAAAGCACGCGCGGAAGCCTTTGAGGAAGTCGGAGAGAGAGATGCGGCAGATGAGTCCAGAGCGAGGGAAGTGACGGAGCCCCATGAGCAGTACCACGCAGCTTTTACTCCAGGCAGCGTTGAATCCACCAGGCAGCGTTGACTCCACCAGGCAGCGTTGGCTCCACCAGGCAGCTTCGACCCGTTATCACGCGGGAACCAGGATCGGTGGCATCGGTGGCCGTCGAGGCCCAGCCCGACGTCCCGTGCGGGATCAAGCCCGAACCATCTGCTCCAGCTGAACCTTCCTCTCTCCTTCCAGTCCTTCGTTCCTGCCTCCATTCCATCCTTCTGTGTACGTGAGTTTGTTCTGTGTGTCTTGTCCTTGGGGTTAAGTAAGACTGTAGTAGGTAAGCAAATTTGCATTGTGTCCTCTTCTTCTTCTGTATTTTATTTTATTATCTTTCCTCCTCCTTGGTTTCTTTTGGTTGTAAATAATAGCAAATAAATCATATTCGTATTTCCTACCTTTTGCCTTCTTCTTCTTCACATCCGTCGTCTTAGTGATTTCCTTCATTGAATACCTGTGGCACGATTTGGCCAACGTTTCGGAATCAGGTTAGTTTCTGTTAATAGTTCGTGCCGCGGTTGCTAAAACCGCTCGGCAATTAACATCTGTCCGCGGTACGAACGGGGCTGTGCACCTGCCTTTCCGGAGGTAGCTGGGCAGCGTCAGGGACCCCGTCGGTCAGTCAGAGACGAGGGGATTAATCCCCCCTCGGTAAGGGGAACAGAGGCCGACGTTGGGTTCCGTAACAATTTGCTCTACCTGGTTTCCCGCTAACTTGGTGCTCCCCATCTTCCCTTTAAACTAAGCACATACCACGTCATTCGCACACCTCACCAACACACCTCTTCGCGTCCACTCATCGGTCACATCCCCGGTGAATACCACGGGTATGCACTCACTTGCACACCCAATCATGTGCTTTACTACTACCTCAAGCGTGCATTCCCACATGCGCTCGACCATCTCAGGTGTGCATCCTTCCATTCCATGTGTACATTCTTGCTCACCTGCCACAACCAACTCGTGCTACGTGTCACTCTCACTACTTTCACCACCACACTCGGTCGCGCATTCACCCTTACTCTTGACAGCGCACTCTGTTATCATGCACTCCTCTGTTACACACCTTTCTCGCGCATCCTCCTGCGCACACTCTCCCGTAACACCCTCAGTAACACTCACCACAGGTGTGCATTCTTCCGTTACATCCCCTGTAACACTCCCCACTACGCGCTTCCATGTGCCCCCCCGCACACGCGCTACGACCAACTCACTCTCGACAGCACACTCACTCCTCGGCGCGCACTTTTTCCTCACACACCCCATAGCCTGGAGCCTGGTGTTGGCTTAGTGGTTAGGGGTGCCGTCTTGTGATCCTAGGATCCTGAGATCGAATCCCGGTCGATCACTGAATTAACACCAGGGGGGTTGACTCAGCCTGTCATCCTTACGAGGTCGGCTAATTTGAGTACCAGCTTGCTGGGATGAATGATCCCGGTGTGTACCCCGGCTTAGAATAGGAACACCGTATCCCTGCGCATCATAAGAGGTGACTAAGGGTTGGCGTCAGGAAGGGCATCCGGCCATAAAAACTGCCTCAAAAAGGGAACCATGAGGTCATGGGGCCCGCAAGGCTAACCCCCGCTTTAGCAGGGAAAAATGGCCCCAAAACGATCATTCATTCATTCATTCCTGGTAACTTGTATTAATAAAATCAAATAACTTGTTGTTACTGGTAACTTGTATTAATAAAATCAAATAACTTGTTGTTCCTGGTAACCTGTATTAATAAAATCAAATAACTTGTTGTTCCTGGTAACTTGTATTAATAAAATCAAATAACTTGTTATTCCTGGTAACTTGTATTAATAAAATCGGTGCAGGAAACCACTTTTGCACTTGTATTAGTGTGGAAAAAACACTTTTTGCACTTGTGATAGTGTTGAAAACCCACTTTTCGCACATGTGTTAGTGAAGGAACCCACTTTTCGCTCTTGTGTTGGTGCAAGAAACCACCTTTGCACTTGTATTAGTGTGGAAAAAACACTTTTTGCACTTGTGATAGTGTTGAAAAACCACTTTTCGCACTTGTGTTAGTGGTGAAAATCCACTTTTCGCACTTGTGTTGGTGCAGGAAACAACTTTTGCACTTGTATTAGTGTGGAAAAAACACTTTTGCACTTGTGATAGTGTTGAAAAACCACTTTTCGCACTTGTGTTAGTGTTGAAAAACCACCTTTCGCACTTGTGTTGGTGCAGGAAACCACTTTTTCACTTGTATTAGTGTGGAAAAAACACTTTTTGCACTTGTGATAGTGTTGAAAAACCACTTTTCGCACTTGTGTTAGTGTTGAAAAACCACTTTTCGCACTTGTGTTGGTGCAGTAAACCACTTTTGCACTTGTATTAGTGTGGAAAAACCACTTTTCGCACTTGTGTTAGTGTTGAAAAACCACTTTTCGCACTTGTGTTGGTGCAGTAAACCACTTTTGCACTTGTATTAGTGTGGAAAAAACACTTTTCACACTTGTGTTAGTGTTGAAAAACCACTTTTCGCACTTGTGTTAGTGTTGAAAAACCACTTTTCGCACTTGTGTTGGTGCAGGAAACCACTTTTGCACTTGTATTAGTGTGGAAAAAACACTTTTCGCACTTGTGTTAGTGTTGAAAAACCACTTTTCGCACTTATGTTAGTGTTGAAAAACCACTTTTCGCACTTGTGTTAGTGTTGAAAAACCACTTTTCGCACTTGTGTTGGTGCAGGAAACCACTTTTGCACTTGTATTAGTGTGGAAAAAACACTTTTCGCACTTGTGTTAGTGTTGAAAAACCACTTTTCGCACTTGTGTTAGTGTTGAAAAACCACTTTTCGCACTTGTGTTGGTGCAGGAAACCACTTTTGCACTTGTATTAGTGTGGAAAAAACACTTTTTGCACTTGTGATAGTGTTGAAAAACCACTTTTCGCACTTGTGTTAGTGTTGAAAACCACTTTTCGCACTTGTGTTGGTGCAGGAAACCACTTTTGCACTTGTATTAGTGTGGAAAAACCACTTTTCACACTTGTGTTAGTGTTGAAAAACCACTTTTCACACATGTGTTAGTGAAGGAAACCACTTTTCGCACTTGTGTTAGTGTTGAAAAACCACTTTTGCACTTATATTATTGTGGAAAAACCACTTTTCGCACTTGTGTTAGTGTTGAAAAACCACTTTTCACACATGTGTTAGTGAAGGAAACCACTTTTCGCACTTGTGTTAGTGTTGAAAAACCACTTTTGCACTTGTATTATTGTGGAAAAACCACTTTTCGCACTTGTGTTAGTGTTGAAAAACCACTTTTCGCACTTGTGTTAGTGCTGAAAAACCACTTTTCGCACTTGTGTTAGTGTTGAAAAACCACTTTTCGCACTTGTGTTAGTGTTTAAAAACCACTTTTCGCACTTGTGTTGGTGCAGGAAACCACTTTTGCACTTGTATTAGTGTGGAAAAAAACACTTTTCGCACTTGTGTTAGTGTTGAAAAACCACTTTTCGCACTTGTGTTAGTGTTGAAAAACCACATTTTGCACTTGTGTTGGTGCAGGAAACCACTTTTGCACTTGTATTAGTGTGGAAAAAACACTTTTCGCACTTACGTTAGTGTTGAAAAACCACTTTTCGCACTTGTGTTAGTGTTGAAAAACCACTTTTCGCACTTGTGTTGGTGCAGGAAACCACTTTTGCACTTGTATTAGTGTGGAAAAAAACACTTTTTGCACTTGTGATAGTGTTGAAAAACCACTTTTCGCACTTGTGTTAGTGTTGAAAAACCACTTTTCGCACTTGTGTTGGTGCAGGAAACCACTTTTGCACTTGTATTAGTGTGGAAAAACCACTTTTCGCACTTGTGTTAGTGTTGAAAAACCACTTTTCGTACTTGTGTTAGTGTTGAAAAACCACTTTTCGCACCTGTGTTGGTGCAGGAAACCACTTTTGCACTTGTATTAGTGTGGAAAAACCACTTTTTGCACTTGTGATAGTGTTGAAAACCCACTTTTCGCACATGTGTTAGTGAAGGAACCCACTTTTCGCACTTGTGTTGGTGCAAGAAACCACCTTTGCACTTGTATTAGTGTGGAAAAAACACTTTTTGCACTTGTGATAGTGTTGAAAAACCACTTTTCGCACTTGTGTTAGTGTTGAAAATCCACTTTTCGCACTTGTGTTGGTGCAGGAAACCACTTTTGCACTTGTATTAGTGTGGAAAAAACACTTTTCGCACTTGTGTTGGTGCAGGAAACCACTTTTGCACTTGTATTAGTGTGGAAAAAACACTTTTGCACTTATGTTAGTGTAGAAAAACCACTTTTCGCACTTGTGTTAGTGTTGAAAAACCACTTTTCGCACTTGTGTTGGTGCAGGAAACCACTTTTGCACTTGTATTAGTATGGAAAAACCACTTTTCGCAATTGTGTTAGTGTTGAAAAACCACTTTTCACACTTGTGTTAGTGTTGAAAAACCACTTTTCGCACTTGTGTTAGTGTTGAAAAACCACTTTTCGCACTTGTGTTCGTGCAGGAAACCACTTTTGCACTTGTATTAGTGTGGAAAAAACACTTTTGCACTTATGTTAGTGTAGAAAAACCACTTTTCGCACTTGTGTTAGTGTTGAAAACCACTTTTCGCACTAGTGTTGGTGCAGGAAACCACTTTTGCACTTGTATTAGTATGGAAAAACCACTTTTCGCACTTGTGTTAGTGTTGAAAAACCACTTTTCACACTTGTGTTGGTGTTGAAAAACCACTTTTCGCACTTGTGTTAGTGTTGAAAAACCACTTTTCGCACTTGTGTTCGTGCAGGAAACCACTTTTGCACTTGTATTAGTGTGAAAAAAACACTTTTTGCACTTGTGATAGTGTTGAAAAACCACTTTTCGCACTTGTGTTAGTGTTGAAAAACCACTTTTCGCACTTGTGTTGGTGCAGGCAAACCACTTTTGCACTTGTATTAGTATCGAAAAACCACTTTTCGCACTTGTGTTAGTGTTGAAAAACCACTTTTCGCACATGTGTTAGTGAAGGAAACCACTTTTCGCACTTGTGTTAGTGTTGAAAAACCACTTTTGCACTTGTATTAGTGTGGAAAAACCACTTTTCGCACTTGTGTTAGTGTTGAAAAACCACTTTTCACTCTTGTGATAGTGTTGAAAAACGACTTTTCGCACTTGTGTTAGTGTTGAAAACCACTTTTCGCACTAGTGTTGGTGCAGGAAACCACTTTTGCACTTGTATTAGTATGGAAAAACCACTTTTCGCACTTGTGTTAGTGTTGAAAAACCACTTTTCACACTTGTGTTAGTGTTGAAAAACCACTTTTCGCACTTGTGTTAGTGTTGAAAAACCACTTTTCGCACTTGTGTTCGTGCAGGAAACCACTTTTGCACTTGTATTAGTGTGAAAAAAACACTTTTTGCACTTGTGATAGTGTTGAAAAACCACTTTTCGCACTTGTGTTAGTGTTGAAAAACCACTTTTCGCACTTGTGTTGGTGCAGGCAAACCACTTTTGCACTTGTATTAGTATCGAAAAACCACTTTTCGCACTTGTGTTAGTGTTGAAAAACCACTTTTCGCACATGTGTTAGTGAAGGAAACCACTTTTCGCACTTGTGTTAGTGTTGAAAAACCACTTTTGCACTTGTATTAGTGTGGAAAAACCACTTTTCGCACTTGTGTTAGTGTTGAAAAACCACTTTTCACACTTGTGTTAGTTCTGAAAAACCACTTTTCGCACTTGTGTTAGTGTTGAAAAACCACTTTTCGCACTTGTGTTAGTGTTGAAAAACCACTTTTCACACCTGTTTTGGTGCAGGAAACCACTTTTGCACTTGTATTAGTGTGGAAAAAACACTTTTCGCACTTGTGTTAGTGTTGAAAAACCACTTTTCGCACTTGTGTTAGTGTTGAAAAACCACTTTTCGCACTTGTGTTGGTGCAGGAAACCACTTTTGCACTTGTATTAGTGTGGAAAAAACACTTTTTGCACTTGTGATAGTGTTGAAAAACCACTTTTCGCACTTGTGTTACTGTTGAAAAACCACTTTTCGCACCTGTGTTGGTGCAGGTAACCACTTTTCCACTTGTATTAGTGTGGAAAAACCACTTTTTGCACTTGTGATAGTGTTGAAAACCCACTTTTCGCACATGTGTTAGTGAAGGAACCCACTTTTTGCTCTTGTGTTGGTGCAAGAAACCACCTTTGCACTTGTATTAGTGTGGAAAAAACACTTTTTGCACTTGTGATAGTGTTGAAAAACCACTTTTCGCACTTGTGTTAGTGGTGAAAATCCACTTTTCGCACTTGTGTTGGTGCAGGAAACAACTTTTGCACTTGTATTAGTGTGGAAAAAACACTTGCACTTGTGATAGTGTTGAAAAACCACTTTTCGCACTTGTGTTAGTGTTGAAAAACCACCTTTCGCACTTGTGTTGGTGCAGGAAACCACTTTTTCACTTGTATTAGTGTGGAAAAAACACTTTTTGCACTTGTGATAGTGTTGAAAAACCACTTTTCGCACTTGTGTTAGTGTTGAAAAACCACTTTTCGCACTTGTGTTGGTGCAGTAAACCACTTTTGCACTTGTATTAGTGTGGAAAAACCACTTTTCGCACTTGTGTTAGTGTTGAAAAACCACTTTTCGCACTTGTGTTGGTGCAGTAAACCACTTTTGCACTTGTATTAGTGTGGAAAAAACACTTTTCACACTTGTGTTAGTGTTGAAAAACCACTTTTCGCACTTGTGTTAGTGTTGAAAAACCACTTTTCGCACTTGTGTTGGTGCAGGAAACCACTTTTGCACTTGTATTAGTGTGGAAAAAACACTTTTCGCACTTGTGTTAGTGTTGAAAAACCACTTTTCGCACTTATGTTAGTGTTGAAAAACCACTTTTCGCACTTGTGTTAGTGTTGAAAAACCACTTTTCGCACTTGTGTTGGTGCAGGAAACCACTTTTGCACTTGTATTAGTGTGGAAAAAACACTTTTCGCACTTGTGTTAGTGTTGAAAAACCACTTTTCGCACTTGTGTTAGTGTTGAAAAACCACTTTTCGCACTTGTGTTGGTGCAGGAAACCACTTTTGCACTTGTATTAGTGTGGAAAAAACACTTTTTGCACTTGTGATAGTGTTGAAAAACCACTTTTCGCACTTGTGTTAGTGTTGAAAACCACTTTTCGCACTTGTGTTGGTGCAGGAAACCACTTTTGCACTTGTATTAGTGTGGAAAAACCACTTTTCGCACTTGTGTTAGTGTTGAAAAACCACTTTTCACACATGTGTTAGTGAAGGAAACCACTTTTCGCACTTGTGTTAGTGTTGAAAAACCACTTTTGCACTTATATTATTGTGGAAAAACCACTTTTCGCACTTGTGTTAGTGTTGAAAAACCACTTTTCACACATGTGTTAGTGAAGGAAACCACTTTTCGCACTTGTGTTAATGTTGAAAAACCACTTTTGCACTTGTATTATTGTGGAAAAACCACTTTTCGCACTTGTGTTAGTGTTGAAAAACCACTTTTCGCACTCGTGTTAGTGCTGAAAAACCACTTTTCGCACTTGTGTTAGTGTTGAAAAACCACTTTTCGCACTTGTGTTAGTGTTTAAAAACCACTTTTCGCACTTGTGTTGGTGCAGGAAACCACTTTTGCACTTGTATTAGTGTGGAAAAAACCACTTTTCGCACTTGTGTTAGTGTTGAAAAACCACTTTTCGCACTTGTGTTAGTGTTGAAAAACCACTTTTTGCACTTGTGTTGGTGCAGGAAACCACTTTTGCACTTGTATTAGTGTGGAAAAAACACTTTTCGCACTTACGTTAGTGTTGAAAAACCACTTTTCGCACTTGTGTTAGTGTTGAAAAACCACTTTTCGCACTTGTGTTGGTGCAGGAAACCACTTTTGCACTTGTATTAGTGTGGAAAAAAACACTTTTTGCACTTGTGATAGTGTTGAAAAACCACTTTTCGCACTTGTGTTAGTGTTGAAAAACCACTTTTCGCACTTGTGTTGGTGCAGGAAACCACTTTTGCACTTGTATTAGTGTGGAAAAACCACTTTTCGCACTTGTGTTAGTGTTGAAAAACCACTTTTCGTACTTGTGTTAGTGTTGAAAAACCACTTTTCGCACCTGTGTTGGTGCAGGAAACCACTTTTGCACTTGTATTAGTGTGGAAAAACCACTTTTTGCACTTGTGATAGTGTTGAAAACCCACTTTTCGCACATGTGTTAGTGAAGGAACCCACTTTTCGCACTTGTGTTGGTGCAAGAAACCACCTTTGCACTTGTATTAGTGTGGAAAAAACACTTTTTGCACTTGTGATAGTGTTGAAAAACCACTTTTCGCACTTGTGTTAGTGTTGAAAATCCACTTTTCGCACTTGTGTTGGTGCAGGAAACCACTTTTGCACTTGTATTAGTGTGGAAAAAACACTTTTCACACTTGTGTTGGTGCAGGAAACCACTTTTGCACTTGTATTAGTGTGGAAAAAACACTTTTGCACTTATGTTAGTGTAGAAAAACCACTTTTCGCACTTGTGTTAGTGTTGAAAAACCACTTTTCGCACTTGTGTTGGTGCAGGAAACCACTTTTGCACTTGTATTAGTGTGGAAAAAACACTTTTTGCACTTGTGATAGTGTTGAAAAACCACTTTTCGCACTTGTGTTAGTGTTGAAAAACCACTTTTCGCACTTGTGTTGGTGCAGGAAACCACTTTTGCACTTGTATTAGTGTGGAAAAACCACTTTTCGCACTTGTGTTAGTGTTGAAAAACCACTTTTCGCACTTGTGTTAGTGTTGAAAAAACCACTTTTTGCACTTGTGTTGGTGCAGGAAACCACTTTTGCACTTGTATTAGTGTGGAAAAAACACTTTTCGCACTTACGTTAGTGTTGAAAAACCACTTTTCGCACTTGTGTTAGTGTTGAAAAACCACTTTTCGCACTTGTGTTGGTGCAGGAAACCACTTTTGCACTTGTATTAGTGTGGAAAAAAACACTTTTTGCACTTGTGATAGTGTTGAAAAACCACTTTTCGCACTTGTGTTAGTGTTGAAAAACCACTTTTCGCACTTGTGTTGGTGCAGGAAACCACTTTTGCACTTGTATTAGTGTGGAAAAACCACTT
The DNA here is from genome assembly GCF_964187855.1 of Myxine glutinosa. NCBI lineage: Eukaryota > Metazoa > Chordata > Myxini > Myxiniformes > Myxinidae > Myxine > Myxine glutinosa. The sequence continues at coordinate 60,960,084 of NC_136269.1, read as the reverse complement.
TTCGCACTTGTGTTAGTGTTGAAAAACCACTTTTCGTACTTGTGTTAGTGTTGAAAAACCACTTTTCGCACCTGTGTTGGTGCAGGAAACCACTTTTGCACTTGTATTAGTGTGGTAAAACCACTTTTTGCACTTGTGATAGTGTTGAAAACCCACTTTTCGCACATGTGTTAGTGAAGGAACCCACTTTTCGCACTTGTGTTGGTGCAAGAAACCACCTTTGCACTTGTATTAGTGTGGAAAAAACACTTTTTGCACTTGTGATAGTGTTGAAAAACCACTTTTCGCACTTGTGTTAGTGTTGAAAATCCACTTTTCGCACTTGTGTTGGTGCAGGAAACCACTTTTGCACTTGTATTAGTGTGGAAAAAACACTTTTCGCACTTGTGTTGGTGCAGGAAACCACTTTTGCACTTGTATTAGTGTGGAAAAAACACTTTTGCACTTATGTTAGTGTAGAAAAACCACTTTTCGCACTTGTGTTAGTGTTGAAAAACCACTTTTCGCACTTGTGTTGGTGCAGGAAACCACTTTTGCACTTGTATTAGTGTGGAAAAACCACTTTTCGCACCTGTGTTAGTGTTGAAAAACCACTTTTCGCACTTGTGTTAGTGTTGAAAAACCACTTTTCGCACTTGTGTTAGTGTTGAAAAACCACTTTTCGCACTTGTGTTGGTGCAGGAAACCACTTTTGCACTTGTATTAGTGTGGAAAAAACACTTTTCGCACATGTGTTAGTGTTGAAAAACAACTTTTCGCACTTGTGTTAGTGTTGAAAAACCACTTTTCACACTTGTGTTGGTGCAGGAAACCACTTTTGCACTTGTATTAGTGTGGAAAAAACACTTTTCGCACTTGTGTTAGTGTTGAAAAACCACTTTTCGCACTTGTGTTAGTGTTGAAAAACCACTTTCGCACTTGTGTTGGTGCAGGAAACCACTTTTGCACTTGTATTAGTATGGAAAAAACACTTTTCGCACTTGTGTTAGTGTTGAAAAACCACTTTTCGCACTTGTGTTAGTGTTGAAAAACCACTTTTCGCACTTGTGTTGGTGCAGGAAACCACTTTTGCACTTGTATTAGTGTGGAAAAAACACTTTTTGCACTTGTGATAGTGTTGAAAAACCACTTTTCGCACTTGTGTTAGTGTTGAAAACCACTTTTCGCACTTGTGTTGGTGCAGAAAACCACTTTTGCACTTGTATTAGTGTGGAAAAACCACTTTTCGCACTTGTGTTAGTGTTGAAAAACCACTTTTCACACTTGTGTTAGTGTTGAAAAACCACTTTTCGCACTTGTGTTAGTGTTGAAAAACCACTTTTCACACTTGTGTTGGTGCAGGAAACCTCTTTTGCACTTGTATTAGTGTGGAAAAAACACTTTTTGCACTTGTGATAGTGTTGAAAAACCACTTTTCGCACTTGTGTTAGTGTTGAAAAACCACTTTTCGCACTTGTGTTGGTGCAGGAAACCACTTTTGCACTTGTATTAGTGTCGAAAAACCACTTTTCGCACTTGTGTTAGTGTTGAAAAACCACTTTTCACACATGTGTTAGTGAAGGAAACCACTTTTCGCACCTGTGTTAGTGTTGAAAAACCACTTTTGCACTTGTATTATTGTGGAAAAACCACTTTTCGCACTTGTGTTAGTGTTGAAAAACCACTTTTCGCACTTGTGTTGGTGCTGGAAACCACTTTTGCACTTGTATTAGTGTGGAAAAAACACTTTTTGCACATGTGTTAGTGTTGAAAAACCGCTTTTCGCACTTGTGTTGGTGCAGGAAACCACTTTTGCACTTGCATTAGTGTGGAAAAACCACTTTTCGCACTTGTGTTAGTGTTGAAAAACCACTTTTCGCACTTGTGTTCGTGTTGAAAAACCACTTTTCGCACTTGTGTTGGTGCAGGAAACCACTTTTGCACTTGTATTAGTGTGGAAAACACACTTTTTGCCCTTGTGATAGTGTTGAAAAACAACTTTTCGCACTTGTGTTAGTGTTGAAAAACCACTTTTCGCACTTGTGTTGGTGCAGGAAACCACTTTTGCACTTGTATTAGTGTGGAAAAACCACTTTTCGCACTTGTGTTAGTGTTGAAAAACCACTTTTCGCACTTGTGTTAGTGTTGAAAAACCACTTTTCGCACTTGTGTTGGTGCAGGAAACCACTTTTGCACTTGTATTAGTGTGGAAAAACCACTTTTCACACTTGTGTTAGTGTTGAAAAACCACTTTTCGTACTTGTGTTAGTGTTGAAAAACCACTTTTCGCACCTGTGTTGGTGCAGGAAACCACTTTTGCACTTGTATTAGTGTGGAAAAACCACTTTTTGCACTTGTGATAGTGTTGAAAACCCACTTTTCGCACATGTGTTAGTGAAGGAACCCACTTTTCGCACTTGTGTTGGTGCAAGAAACCACCTTTGCACTTGTATTAGTGTGGAAAAAACACTTTTTGCACTTGTGATAGTGTTGAAAAACCACTTTTCGCACTTGTGTTAGTGTTGAAAATCCACTTTTCGCACTTGTGTTGGTGCAGGAAACCACTTTTGCACTTGTATTAGTGTGGAAAAAACACTTTTCACACTTGTGTTGGTGCAGGAAACCACTTTTGCACTTGTATTAGTGTGGAAAAAACACTTTTGCACTTATGTTAGTGTAGAAAAACCACTTTTCGCACTTGTGTTAGTGTTGAAAAACCACTTTTCGCACTTGTGTTGGTGCAGGAAACCACTTTTGCACTTGTATTAGTGTGGAAAAAACACTTTTTGCACTTGTGATAGTGTTGAAAAACCACTTTTCGCACTTGTGTTAGTGTTGAAAAACCACTTTTCGCACTTGTGTTGGTGCAGGAAACCACTTTTGCACTTGTATTAGTGTGGAAAAACCACTTTTCGCACTTGTGTTAGTGTTGAAAAACCACTTTTCGCACTTGTGTTAGTGTTGAAAAAACCACTTTTTGCACTTGTGTTGGTGCAGGAAACCACTTTTGCACTTGTATTAGTGTGGAAAAAACACTTTTCGCACTTACGTTAGTGTTGAAAAACCACTTTTCGCACTTGTGTTAGTGTTGAAAAACCACTTTTCGCACTTGTGTTGGTGCAGGAAACCACTTTTGCACTTGTATTAGTGTGGAAAAAAACACTTTTTGCACTTGTGATAGTGTTGAAAAACCACTTTTCGCACTTGTGTTAGTGTTGAAAAACCACTTTTCGCACTTGTGTTGGTGCAGGAAACCACTTTTGCACTTGTATTAGTGTGGAAAAACCACTTTTCGCACTTGTGTTAGTGTTGAAAAACCACTTTTCGTACTTGTGTTAGTGTTGAAAAACCACTTTTCGCACCTGTGTTGGTGCAGGAAACCACTTTTGCACTTGTATTAGTGTGGTAAAACCACTTTTTGCACTTGTGATAGTGTTGAAAACCCACTTTTCGCACATGTGTTAGTGAAGGAACCCACTTTTCGCACTTGTGTTGGTGCAAGAAACCACCTTTGCACTTGTATTAGTGTGGAAAAAACACTTTTTGCACTTGTGATAGTGTTGAAAAACCACTTTTCGCACTTGTGTTAGTGTTGAAAATCCACTTTTCGCACTTGTGTTGGTGCAGGAAACCACTTTTGCACTTGTATTAGTGTGGAAAAAACACTTTTCGCACTTGTGTTGGTGCAGGAAACCACTTTTGCACTTGTATTAGTGTGGAAAAAACACTTTTGCACTTATGTTAGTGTAGAAAAACCACTTTTCGCACTTGTGTTAGTGTTGAAAAACCACTTTTCGCACTTGTGTTGGTGCAGGAAACCACTTTTGCACTTGTATTAGTGTGGAAAAACCACTTTTCGCACCTGTGTTAGTGTTGAAAAACCACTTTTCGCACTTGTGTTAGTGTTGAAAAACCACTTTTCGCACTTGTGTTAGTGTTGAAAAACCACTTTTCGCACTTGTGTTGGTGCAGGAAACCACTTTTGCACTTGTATTAGTGTGGAAAAAACACTTTTCGCACATGTGTTAGTGTTGAAAAACAACTTTTCGCACTTGTGTTAGTGTTGAAAAACCACTTTTCACACTTGTGTTGGTGCAGGAAACCACTTTTGCACTTGTATTAGTGTGGAAAAAACACTTTTCGCACTTGTGTTAGTGTTGAAAAACCACTTTTCGCACTTGTGTTAGTGTTGAAAAACCACTTTCGCACTTGTGTTGGTGCAGGAAACCACTTTTGCACTTGTATTAGTATGGAAAAAACACTTTTCGCACTTGTGTTAGTGTTGAAAAACCACTTTTCGCACTTGTGTTAGTGTTGAAAAACCACTTTTCGCACTTGTGTTGGTGCAGGAAACCACTTTTGCACTTGTATTAGTGTGGAAAAAACACTTTTTGCACTTGTGATAGTGTTGAAAAACCACTTTTCGCACTTGTGTTAGTGTTGAAAACCACTTTTCGCACTTGTGTTGGTGCAGAAAACCACTTTTGCACTTGTATTAGTGTGGAAAAACCACTTTTCGCACTTGTGTTAGTGTTGAAAAACCACTTTTCACACTTGTGTTAGTGTTGAAAAACCACTTTTCGCACTTGTGTTAGTGTTGAAAAACCACTTTTCACACTTGTGTTGGTGCAGGAAACCTCTTTTGCACTTGTATTAGTGTGGAAAAAACACTTTTTGCACTTGTGATAGTGTTGAAAAACCACTTTTCGCACTTGTGTTAGTGTTGAAAAACCACTTTTCGCACTTGTGTTGGTGCAGGAAACCACTTTTGCACTTGTATTAGTGTCGAAAAACCACTTTTCGCACTTGTGTTAGTGTTGAAAAACCACTTTTCACACATGTGTTAGTGAAGGAAACCACTTTTCGCACCTGTGTTAGTGTTGAAAAACCACTTTTGCACTTGTATTATTGTGGAAAAACCACTTTTCGCACTTGTGTTAGTGTTGAAAAACCACTTTTCGCACTTGTGTTGGTGCTGGAAACCACTTTTGCACTTGTATTAGTGTGGAAAAAACACTTTTTGCACATGTGTTAGTGTTGAAAAACCGCTTTTCGCACTTGTGTTGGTGCAGGAAACCACTTTTGCACTTGCATTAGTGTGGAAAAACCACTTTTCGCACTTGTGTTAGTGTTGAAAAACCACTTTTCGCACTTGTGTTCGTGTTGAAAAACCACTTTTCGCACTTGTGTTGGTGCAGGAAACCACTTTTGCACTTGTATTAGTGTGGAAAACACACTTTTTGCCCTTGTGATAGTGTTGAAAAACAACTTTTCGCACTTGTGTTAGTGTTGAAAAACCACTTTTCGCACTTGTGTTGGTGCAGGAAACCACTTTTGCACTTGTATTAGTGTGGAAAAACCACTTTTCGCACTTGTGTTAGTGTTGAAAAACCACTTTTCGCACTTGTGTTAGTGTTGAAAAACCACTTTTCGCACTTGTGTTGGTGCAGGAAACCACTTTTGCACTTGTATTAGTGTGGAAAAACCACTTTTCACACTTGTGTTAGTGTTGAAAAACCACTTTTCGCACTTGTGTTAGTGTTGAAAAACCACTTTTCACACTTGTGTTGGTGCAGGAAACCACTTTTGCACTTGTATTAGTGTGGAAAAAACACTTTTTGCAGTTGTGACAGTGTTGAAAAACCACTTTTCGCACTTGTGTTAGTGTTGAAAAACCACTTTTCGCACTTGTGTTAGTGATGAAAAACCACTTTTCGCACTTGTGTTGGTGCAGGAAACCACTTTTGCACTTGTATTAGTGTGGAAAAAACACTTTTTGCACTTGTGATAGTGTTGAAAAACCACTTTTCGCACTTGTGTTAGTGTTGAAAAACCACTTTTCGCACTTGTGTTGGTGCAGGAAACCACTTTTGCACTTGTATTAGTGTGGAAAACCACTTTTCGCACTTGTGTTAGTGTTGAAAAACCACTTTTCGCACTTGTGTTAGTGTTGAAAAACCACTTTTCGCACTTGTGTTAGTTTTGAAAAACCACTTATCACACTTGTGTTGGTGCAGGAAACCACTTTTGCACTTGTATTAGTGTGGTAAAACACTTTTCGCACTTGTGGTAGTGTTGAAAAACCACTTTTCGCACTTGTGTTAGTGTTGAAAAACCACTTTTCACACTTGTGTTGGTGCAGGAAACCACTTTTGCACTTGTATTAGTGTGGAAAAACCACTTTTCGCACTTGTGTTAGTGTTGAAAAACCACTTTTCGCACTTGTGTTAGTGTTGAAAAACCACTTTTCGCACTTGTGTTGGTGCAGGAAATCACTTTTGCACTTGTATTATTGTGGAAAAAACAATTTTTGCACTTGTGATAGTATTGAAAAACCACTTTTCGCACTTGTGTTAGTGTTGAAAAACCACTTTTCGCACTTGTGTTAGTGATGAAAAACCACTTTTCGCACTTGTGTTGGTGCAGGAAACCACTTTTGCACTTGTATTAGTGTGGAAAAAACACTTTTTGCACTTGTGATAGTGTTGAAAAACCACTTTTCGCACTTGTGTTAGTATTGAAAAACCACTTTTCGCACTTGTGTTGGTGCAGGAAACCACTTTTGCACTTGTATTAGTGTGGAAAAACCACTTTTCGCACTTGTGTTAGTGTTGAAAAACCACTTTTCGCACTTGTGTTAGTGTTGAAAAACCACTTTTCGCACTTGTGTTAGTGTTGAAAAACCACTTATCGCACTTGTGTTGGTGCAGGAAACCACTTTTGCACTTGTATTAGTGTGGTAAAACACTTTTCGCACTTGTGGTAGTGTTGAAAAACCACTTTTTGCACATGTGTTAGTGTTGAAAAACCACTTTTTGCACTTGTGTTGGTGCAGGGAACCACTTTTGCACTTGTATTAGTGTGGAAAAAACCCTTTTTGCACTTGTGTTAGTGTTGAAAAACCACTTTTCGCACTTGTGTTAGTGTTGAAAAACCACTTATCGCACTTGTGTTGGTGCAGGAAACCACTTTTGCACTTGTATTAGTGTGGCAAAACCACTTTTCGCACTTGTGTTAGTGTTGAAAAACCACTTTTCGCACTTGTGTTAGTGTTGAAAAACCACTTTTCGCACTTGTGTTGGTGCAGGAAACCACTTTTGCACTTGTATTAGTGTGGAAAAAACACTTTTTGCACTTGTGATAGTGTTGAAAAACCACTTTTCGCACTTGTGTTAGTGTTGAAAAACCACTTTTCGCACTTGTGTTGGTGCAGGAAACGAATTTTGCACTTGTATTAGTGTGGAAAAACCACTTTTCGCACTTGTGTTAGTGTTGAAAAACCACTTTTCGCACTTGTGTTAGTGTTGAAAAACCACTTTTCGCACTTGTGTTAGTGTTGAAAAACCACTTTTTGCACTTGTGTTGGTGCAGGAAACCACTTTTGAACTTGTATTAGTGTGGAAAAAACACTTTTTGCACTTGTGATAGTGTTGAAAAACCACTTTTCGCACTTGTGTTAGTGTTGAAAAACCACTTTTCGCACTTGTTTTGGTGCAGGAAACCACTTTTGCACTTGTATTAGTGTAGAAAAACCACTTTTCGCGCTTGTGTGAGTGTTGAAAAACCACTTTTCGCACTTGTGTTAGTGTTGAAAAACCACTTTTCGCACTTGTGTTGGTGCTGGAAACCACTTTTGCACTTGTATTAGTGTGGAAAAAACACTTTTTGCACATGTGTTAGTGTTGAAAAACCTCTTTTCGCACTTGTGTTGGTGCAGGAAACCACTTTTGCACTTGTATTAGTGTGGAAAAACCACTTTTCGCACTTGTGTTAGTGTTGAAAAACCACTTTTCGCACTTGTGTTCGTGTTGAAAAACCACTTTTCGCACTTGTGTTGGTGCAGGAAACCACTTTTGCACTTGTATTAGTGTGGAAAACACACTTTTTGCCCTTGTGATAGTGTTGAAAAACCACTTTTCGCACTTGTGTTAGTGTTGAAAAACCACTTTTCGCACTTGTGTTGGTGCAGGAAACCACTTTTGCACTTGTATTAGTGTGGAAAACCACTTTTCGCACATGTGTTAGTGTTGAAAAACCACTTTTCGCACCTGTGTTAGTGTTGAAAAACCACTTTTCGCACTTGTGTTGGTGCAGGAAACCACTTTTGCACTTGTATTAGTGTGGAAAAACCACTTTTCGCACTTGTGTTAGTGTTGAAAAACCACTTTTCGCACTTGTGTTAGTGTTGAAAAACCACTTTTCGCACTTGTGTTAGTTTTGAAAAACCACTTATCACACTTGTGTTGGTGCAGGAAACCACTTTTGCACTTGTATTAGTGTGGTAAAACACTTTTCGCACTTGTGGTAGTGTTGAAAAACCACTTTTCGCACTTGTGTTAGTGTTGAAAAACCACTTTTCACACTTGTGTTGGTGCAGGAAACCACTTTTGCACTTGTATTAGTGTGGAAAAACCACTTTTCGCACTTGTGTTAGTGTTGAAAAACCACTTTTCGTACTTGTGTTAGTGTTGAAAAACCACTTTTCGCACTTGTGTTGGTGCAGGAAATTACTTTTGCACTTGTATTAGTGTGGAAAAAACAATTTTTGCACTTGTGATAGTATTGAAAAACCACTTTTCGCACTTGTGTTAGTGTTGAAAAACCACTTTTCGCACTTGTGTTAGTGATGAAAAACCACTTTTCGCACTTGTGTTGGTGCAGGAAACCACTTTTGCACTTGTATTAGTGTGGAAAAAACACTTTTTGCACTTGTGATAGTGTTGAAAAACCACTTTTCGCACTTGTGTTAGTATTGAAAAACCACTTTTCGCACTTGTGTTGGTGCAGGAAACCACTTTTGCACTTGTATTAGTGTGGAAAAACCACTTTTCGCACTTGTGTTAGTGTTGAAAAACCACTTTTCGCACTTGTGTTAGTGTTGAAAAACCACTTTTCGCACTTGTGTTAGTGTTGAAAAACCACTTATCGCACTTGTGTTGGTGCAGGAAACCACTTTTGCACTTGTATTAGTGTGGTAAAACACTTTTCGCACTTGTGGTAGTGTTGAAAAACCACTTTTTGCACTTGTGTTAGTGTTGAAAAACCACTTTTTGCACTTGTGTTGGTGCAGGGAACCACTTTTGCACTTGTATTAGTGTGGAAAAAACCCTTTTTGCACTTGTGTTAGTGTTGAAAAACCACTTTTCGCACTTGTGTTAGTGTTGAAAAACCACTTTTCGCACTTGTGTTGGTGCAGGAAACCACTTTTGCACTTGTATTAGTGTGGAAAAAACACTTTTTGCACTTGTGATAGTATTGAAAAACCACTTTTCGCACTTGTGTTAGTGTTGAAAAACCACTTTTCGCACTTGTGTTGGTGCAGGAAACCACTTTTGCACTTGTATTAGTGTGGAAAAACCACTTTTCGCACTTGTGTTAGTGTTGAAAAACCACTTTTCGCACTTGTGTTAGTGTTGAAAAACCACTTTTCGCACTTGTGTTAGTGTTGAAAAACCACTTTTCACACTTGTGTTGGTGCAGGAAACCACTTTTGCACTTGTATTAGTGTGGAAAAAACACTTTTTGCACTTGTGATAGTGTTGAAAAACCACTTTTCGCACTTGTGTTAGTGTTGAAAAACCACTTTTCGCACTTGTGTTAGTGATGAAAAACCACTTTTCGCACTTGTGTTGGTGCAGGAAACCACTTTTGCACTTGTATTAGTGTGGAAAAAACACTTTTTGCACTTGTGATAGTGTTGAAAAACCACTTTTCGCACTTGTGTTAGTGTTGAAAAACCACTTTTCGCACTTGTGTTGGTGCAGGAAACCACTTTTGCACTTGTATTAGTGTGGAAAAAACACTTTTTGCACTTGTGATATAGTTGAAAAATCACTTTTAGCACTTGTGTTAGTGTTGAAAAACCACTTTTCGCACTTGTGTTGGTGCAGGAAACCACTTTTGCACTTGTATTAATGTGGAAAAAACACTTTTTGCACTTGTGATATTGTTGAAAAACCATTTTTCGCACTTGTGTTAGTTTTGAAAAACCACTTTTCGCACTTGTGTTGGTGCAGGAAACCACTTTTGCACTTGTATTACTGTGGAAAAACCACTTTTCGCACTTGTGTTAGTGTTGAAAAACCACTTTTAGCACTTGTGTTAGTGTTGAAAAAACACTTTTTGCACTTGTGATAGTGTTGAAAAACCACTTTTCGCACTTGTGTTAGTGTTGAAAAACCACTTTTCGCACTTGTGTTAGTGTTGAAAAACCACTTTTCGCACTTGTGTTAGTGTTGAAAAACCACTTTTCGCACTTGTGTTGGTGCAGGAAACCACTTTTGCACTTGTATTAGTGTGGAAAAAACACTTTTTGCACTTGTGATAGTGTTGAAAAACCACTTTTCGCACTTGTGTTAGTGTTGAAAAACCACTTTTCGCACTTGTGTTGGTGCAGGAAACGAATTTTGCACTTGTATTAGTGTGGAAAAACCACTTTTCGCACTTGTGTTAGTGTTGAAAAACCACTTTTCGCACTTGTGTTAGTGTTGAAAAACCACTTTTCGCACTTGTGTTAGTGTTGAAAAACCACTTTTTGCACTTGTGTTGGTGCAGGAAACCACTTTTGAACTTGTATTAGTGTGGAAAAAACACTTTTTGCACTTGTGATAGTGTTGAAAAACCACTTTTCGCACTTGTGTTAGTGTTGAAAAACCACTTTTCGCACTTGTTTTGGTGCAGGAAACCACTTTTGCACTTGTATTAGTGTAGAAAAACCACTTTTCCCGCTTGTGTTAGTGTTGAAAAACCACTTTTCGCACTTGTGTTAGTGTTGAAAAACCACTTTTCGCACTTGTGTTGGTGCTGGAAACCACTTTTGCACTTGTATTAGTGTGGAAAAAACACTTTTTGCACATGTGTTAGTGTTGAAAAACCTCTTTTCGCACTTGTGTTGGTGCAGGAAACCACTTTTGCACTTGTATTAGTGTGGAAAAACCACTTTTCGCACTTGTGTTAGTGTTGAAAAACCACTTTTCGCACTTGTGTTCGTGTTGAAAAACCACTTTTCGCACTTGTGTTGGTGCAGGAAACCACTTTTGCACTTGTATTAGTGTGGAAAACACACTTTTTGCCCTTGTGATAGTGTTGAAAAACCACTTTTCGCACTTGTGTTAGTGTTGAAAAACCACTTTTCGCACTTGTGTTGGTGCAGGAAACCACTTTTGCACTTGTATTAGTGTGGAAAAACCACTTTTCGCACATGTGTTAGTGTTGAAAAACCACTTTTCGCACTTGTGTTAGTGTTGAAAAACCACTTTTCGCACTTGTGTTGGTGCAGGAAACCACTTTTGTACTTGTATTAGTGTGGAAAAACCACTTTTCGCACTTGTGTTAGTGTTGAAAAACCACTTTTCGCACTTGTGTTAGTGTTGAAAAACCACTTTTTGCACTTGTGTTGGTGCAGGAAACCACTTTTGCACTTGTATTAGTGTGGAAAAAACCACTTTTCGCACTTGTGTTAGTGTTGAAAAACCACTTTTCGCACTTGTGTTAGTGTTGAAAAACCACTTTTCGCACTTGTGTTGGTGCAGGAAACCACTTTTGCACTTGTATTAGTGTGGAAAAAACACTTTTTGCACTTGTGATAGTGTTGAAAAACCACTTTTCGCACTTGTGTTAGTGTTGAAAAACCACTTTTCGCACTTGTGTTAGTGTTGAAAACCACTTTTCGCACTTGTGTTGGTGCAGGAAACCACTTTTGCACTTGTATTAGTGTGGAAAAACCACTTTTCGCACTTGTGTTAGTGTTGAAAAACCACTTTTCACACTTGTGTTAGTGTTGAAAAACCACTTTTCGCACTTGTGTTAGTGTTGAAAAACCACTTTTCACACTTGTGTTGGTGCAGGAAACCTCTTTTGCACTTGTATTAGTGTGGAAAAAACACTTTTTGCACTTGTGATAGTGTTGAAAAACCACTTTTCGCACTTGTGTTAGTGTTGAAAAACCACTTTTCGCACTTGTGTTGGTGCAGGAAACCACTTTTGCACTTGTATTAGTGTCGAAAAACCACTTTTCGCACTTGTGTTAGTGTTGAAAAACCACTTTTCACACGTGTTAGCGAAGGAAACCACTTTTCGCACCTGTGTTAGTGTTGAAAAACCACTTTTGCACTTGTATTATTGTGGAAAAACCACTTTTCGCACTTGTGTTAGTGTTGAAAAACCACTTTTCGCACTTGTGTTAGTGTTGAAAAACCACTTTTCGCACTTGTGTTGGTGCTGGAAACCACTTTTGCACTTGTATTAGTGTGGAAAAAACACTTTTTGCACATGTGTTAGTGTTGAAAAACCGCTTTTCGCACTTGTGTTGGTGCAGGAAACCACTTTTGCACTTGCATTAGTGTGGAAAAACCACTTTTCGCACTTGTGTTAGTGTTGAAAAACCACTTTTCGCACTTGTGTTCGTGTTGAAAAACCACTTTTCGCACTTGTGTTGGTGCAGGAAACCACTTTTGCACTTGTATTAGTGTGGAAAACACACTTTTTGCCATTGTGATAGTGTTGAAAAACAACTTTTCGCACTTGTGTTAGTGTTGAAAAACCACTTTTCGCACTTGTGTTGGTGCAGGAAACCACTTTTGCACTTGTATTAGTGTGGAAATACCACTTTTCGCACTTGTGTTAGTGTTGAAAAACCACTTTTCGCACTTGTGTTAGTGTTGAAAAACCACTTTTCGCACTTGTGTTGGTGCAGGAAACCACTTTTGCACTTGTATTAGTGTGGAAAAAACACTTTTTGCACTTGTGATAGTGTTGAAAAACCACTTTTCGCACTTGTGTTAGTGTTGAAAAACCACTTTTCGCACTTGTGTTGGTGCAGGAAACCACTTTTGCACTTGTATTAGTGTGGAAAAACCACTTTTCGCACTTGTGTTAGTGTTGAAAAACCACTTTTCGCACTTGTGTTAGTTTTGAAAAACCACTTATCACACTTGTGTTGGTGCAGGAAACCACATTTGCACTTGTATTAGTGTGGTAAAACACTTTTCGCACTTGTGGTAGTGTTGAAAAACCACTTTTCGCACTTGTGTTAGTGTTGAAAAACCACTTTTCACACTTGTGTTGGTGCAGGAAACCACTTTTGCACTTGTATTAGTGTGGAAAAACCACTTTTCGCACTTGTGTTAGTGTTGAAAAACCACTTTTCGTACTTGTGTTAGTGTTGAAAAACCACTTTTCGCACTTGTGTTGGTGCAGGAAATCACTTTTGCACTTGTATTAGTGTGGAAAAAACAATTTTTGCACTTGTGATAGTATTGAAAAACCACTTTTCGCACTTGTGTTAGTGTTGAAAAACCACTTTTCGCACTTGTGTTAGTGATGAAAAACCACTTTTCGCACTTGTGTTGGTGCAGGAAACCACTTTTGCACTTGTATTAGTGTGGAAAAAACACTTTTTGCACTTGTGATAGTGTTGAAAGCCACTTTTCGCACTTGTGTTAGTATTGAAAAACCACTTTTCGCACTTGTGTTGGTGTAGGAAACCACTTTTGCACTTGTATTAGTGTGGAAAAACCACTTTTCGCACTTGTGTTAGTGTTGAAAAACCACTTTTCGCACTTGTGTTAGTGTTGAAAAACCACTTTTCGCACTTGTGTTAGTGTTGAAAAACCACTTATCGCACTTGTGTTGGTGCAGGAAACCACTTTTGCACTTGTATTAGTGTGGTAAAACACTTTTCGCACTTGTGGTAGTGTTGAAAAACCACTTTTTGCACTTGTGTTAGTGTTGAAAAACCACTTTTTGCACTTGTGTTGGTGCAGGGAACCACTTTTGCACTTGTATTAGTGTGGAAAAAACCCTTTTTGCACTTGTGTTAGTGTTGAAAAACCACTTTTCGCACTTGTGTTAGTGTTGAAAAACCACTTTTCGCACTTGTGTTGGTGCAGGAAACCACTTTTGCACTTGTATTAGTGTGGAAAAAACACTTTTTGCACTTGTGATAGTATTGAAAAACCACTTTTCGCACTTGTGTTAGTGTTGAAAAACCACTTTTCGCACTTGTGTTGGTGCAGGAAACCACTTTTGCACTTGTATTAGTGTGGAAAAACCACTTTTCGCACTTGTGTTAGTGTTGAAAAACCACTTTTCGCACTTGTGTTAGTGTTGAAAAACCACTTTTCGCACTTGTGTTAGTGTTGAAAAACCACTTTTCACACTTGTGTTGGTGCAGGAAACCACTTTTGCACTTGTATTAGTGTGGAAAAAACACTTTTTGCACTTGTGATAGTGTTGAAAAACCACTTTTCGCACTTGTGTTAGTGTTGAAAAACCACTTTTCGCACTTGTGTTAGTGATGAAAAACCACTTTTCGCACTTGTGTTGGTGCAGGAAACCACTTTTGCACTTGTATTAGTGTGGAAAAAACACTTTTTGCACTTGTGATAGTGTTGAAAAACCACTTTTCGCACTTGTGTTAGTGTTGAAAAACCACTTTTCGCACTTGTGTTGGTGCAGGAAACCACTTTTGCACTTGTATTAGTGTGGAAAAAACACTTTTTGCACTTGTGATATTGTTGAAAAATCACTTTTAGCACTTGTGTTAGTGTTGAAAAACCACTTTTCGCACTTGTGTTGGTGCAGGAAACCACTTTTGCACTTGTATTAATGTGGAAAAAACACTTTTTGCACTTGTGATAGTGTTGAAAAACCATTTTTCGCACTTGTGTTAGTTTTGAAAAACCACTTTTCGCACTTGTGTTGGTGCAGGAAACCACTTTTGCACTTGTATTACTGTGGAAAAACCACTTTTCGCACTTGTGTTAGTGTTGAAAAACCACTTTTAGCACTTGTGTTAGTGTTGAAAAAACACTTTTTGCACTTGTGATAGTGTTGAAAAACCACTTTTCGCACTTGTGTTAGTGTTGAAAAACCACTTTTCGCACTTGTGTTAGTGTTGAAAAACCACTTTTCGCACTTGTGTTAGTGTTGAAAAACCACTTTTCGCACTTGTGTTGGTGCAGGAAACCACTTTTGCACTTGTATTAGTGTGGAAAAAACACTTTTTGCACTTGTGATAGTGTTGAAAAACCACTTTTCGCACTTGTGTTAGTGTTGAAAAACCACTTTTCGCACTTGTGTTGGTGCAGGAAACGAATTTTGCACTTGTATTAGTGTGGAAAAACCACTTTTCGCACTTGTGTTAGTGTTGAAAAACCACTTTTCGCACTTGTGTTAGTGTTGAAAAACCACTTTTCGCACTTGTGTTAGTGTTGAAAAACCACTTTTTGCACTTGTGTTGGTGCAGGAAACCACTTTTGAACTTGTATTAGTGTGGAAAAAACACTTTTTGCACTTGTGATAGTGTTGAAAAACCACTTTTCGCACTTGTGTTAGTGTTGAAAAACCACTTTTCGCACTTGTTTTGGTGCAGGAAACCACTTTTGCACTTGTATTAGTGTAGAAAAACCACTTTTCGCGCTTGTGTTAGTGTTGAAAAACCACTTTTCGCACTTGTGTTAGTGTTGAAAAACCACTTTTCGCACTTGTGTTGGTGCTGGAAACCACTTTTGCACTTGTATTAGTGTGGAAAAAACACTTTTTGCACATGTGTTAGTGTTGAAAAACCTCTTTTCGCACTTGTGTTGGTGCAGGAAACCACTTTTGCACTTGTATTAGTGTGGAAAAACCACTTTTCGCACTTGTGTTAGTGTTGAAAAACCACTTTTCGCACTTGTGTTCGTGTTAAAAAACCACTTTTCGCACTTGTGTTGGTGCAGGAAACCACTTTTGCACTTGTATTAGTGTGGAAAACACACTTTTTGCCCTTGTGATAGTGTTGAAAAACCACTTTTCGCACTTGTGTTAGTGTTGAAAAACCACTTTTCGCACTTGTGTTGGTGCAGGAAACCACTTTTGCACTTGTATTAGTGTGGAAAAACCACTTTTCGCACATGTGTTAGTGTTGAAAAACCACTTTTCGCACTTGTGTTAGTGTTGAAAAACCACTTTTCGCACTTGTGTTGGTGCAGGAAACCACTTTTGCACTTGTATTAGTGTGGAAAAACCACTTTTCGCACTTGTGTTAGTGTTGAAAAACCACTTTTCGCACTTGTGTTAGTGTTGAAAAACCACTTTTTGCACTTGTGTTGGTGCAGGAAACCACTTTTGCACTTGTATTAGTGTGGAAAAAACCACTTTTCGCACTTGTGTTAGTGTTGAAAAACCACTTTTCGCACTTGTGTTAGTGTTGAAAAACCACTTTTCGCACTTGTGTTGGTGCAGGAAACCACTTTTGCACTTGTATTAGTGTGGAAAAAACACTTTTTGCACTTGTGATAGTGTTGAAAAACCACTTTTCGCACTTGTGTTAGTGTTGAAAAACCACTTTTCGCACTTGTGTTAGTGTTGAAAACCACTTTTCGCACTTGTGTTGGTGCAGGAAACCACTTTTGCACTTGTATTAGTGTGGAAAAACCACTTTTCGCACTTGTGTTAGTGTTGAAAAACCACTTTTCACACTTGTGTTAGTGTTGAAAAACCACTTTTCGCACTTGTGTTAGTGTTGAAAAACCACTTTTCACACTTGTGTTGGTGCAGGAAACCTCTTTTGCACTTGTATTAGTGTGGAAAAAACACTTTTTGCACTTGTGATAGTGTTGAAAAACCACTTTTCGCACTTGTGTTAGTGTTGAAAAACCACTTTTCGCACTTGTGTTGGTGCAGGAAACCACTTTTGCACTTGTATTAGTGTCGAAAAACCACTTTTCGCACTTGTGTTAGTGTTGAAAAACCACTTTTCACACATGTGTTAGCGAAGGAAACCACTTTTCGCACCTGTGTTAGTGTTGAAAAACCACTTTTGCACTTGTATTATTGTGGAAAAACCACTTTTCGCACTTGTGTTAGTGTTGAAAAACCACTTTTCGCACTTGTGTTAGTGTTGAAAAACCACTTTTCGCACTTGTGTTGGTGCTGGAAACCACTTTTGCACTTGTATTAGTGTGGAAAAACCACTTTTCGCACCTGTGTTAGTGTTGAAAAACCACTTTTGCACTTGTATTATTGTGGAAAAACCACTTTTCGCACTTGTGTTAGTGTTGAAAAACCACTTTTCGCACTTGTGTTAGTGTTGAAAAACCACTTTTCGCACTTGTGTTGGTGCAGGAAACCACTTTTGCACTTGTATTAGTGTGGAAAAACCACTTTTCGCACATGTGTTAGTGTTGAAAAACCACTTTTCGCACTTGTGTTAGTGTTGAAAAACCACTTTTCGCACTTGTGTTGGTGCAGGAAACCACTTTTGCACTTGTATTAGTGTGGAAAAACCACTTTTCGCACTTGTGTTAGTGTTGAAAAACCACTTTTCGCACTTGTGTTAGTGTTGAAAAACCACTTTTTGCACTTGTGTTGGTGCAGGAAACCACTTTTGCACTTGTATTAGTGTGGAAAAAACCACTTTTCGCACTTGTGTTAGTGTTGAAAAACCACTTTTCGCACTTGTGTTAGTGTTGAAAAACCACTTTTCGCACTTGTGTTGGTGCAGGAAACCACTTTTGCACTTGTATTAGTGTGGAAAAAACACTTTTTGCACTTGTGATAGTGTTGAAAAACCACTTTTCGCACTTGTGTTAGTGTTGAAAAACCACTTTTCGCACTTGTGTTAGTGTTGAAAACCACTTTTCGCACTTGTGTTGGTGCAGGAAACCACTTTTGCACTTGTATTAGTGTGGAAAAACCACTTTTCGCACTTGTGTTAGTGTTGAAAAACCACTTTTCACACTTGTGTTAGTGTTGAAAAACCACTTTTCGCACTTGTGTTAGTGTTGAAAAACCACTTTTCACACTTGTGTTGGTGCAGGAAACCTCTTTTGCACTTGTATTAGTGTGGAAAAAACACTTTTTGCACTTGTGATAGTGTTGAAAAACCACTTTTCGCACTTGTGTTAGTGTTGAAAAACCACTTTTCGCACTTGTGTTGGTGCAGGAAACCACTTTTGCACTTGTATTAGTGTCGAAAAACCACTTTTCGCACTTGTGTTAGTGTTGAAAAACCACTTTTCACACATGTGTTAGCGAAGGAAACCACTTTTCGCACCTGTGTTAGTGTTGAAAAACCACTTTTGCACTTGTATTATTGTGGAAAAACCACTTTTCGCACTTGTGTTAGTGTTGAAAAACCACTTTTCGCACTTGTGTTAGTGTTGAAAAACCACTTTTCGCACTTGTGTTGGTGCTGGAAACCACTTTTGCACTTGTATTAGTGTGGAAAAAACACTTTTTGCACATGTGTTAGTGTTGAAAAACCGCTTTTCGCACTTGTGTTGGTGCAGGAAACCACTTTTGCACTTGCATTAGTGTGGAAAAACCACTTTTCGCACTTGTGTTAGTGTTGAAAAACCACTTTTCGCACTTGTGTTCGTGTTGAAAAACCACTTTTCGCACTTGTGTTGGTGCAGGAAACCACTTTTGCACTTGTATTAGTGTGGAAAACACACTTTTTGCCATTGTGATAGTGTTGAAAAACAACTTTTCGCACTTGTGTTAGTGTTGAAAAACCACTTTTCGCACTTGTGTTGGTGCAGGAAACCACTTTTGCACTTGTATTAGTGTGGAAAAACCACTTTTCGCACTTGTGTTAGTGTTGAAAAACCACTTTTCGCACTTGTGTTAGTGTTGAAAAACCACTTTTCGCACTTGTGTTGGTGCAGGAAACCACTTTTGCACTTGTATTAGTGTGGAAAAAACACTTTTTGCACTTGTGATAGTGTTGAAAAACCACTTTTCGCACTTGTGTTAGTGTTGAAAAACCACTTTTCGCACTTGTGTTGGTGCAGGAAACGAATTTTGCACTTGTATTAGTGTGGAAAAACCACTTTTCGCACTTGTGTTAGTGTTGAAAAACCACTTTTCGCACTTGTGTTAGTGTTGAAAAACCACTTTTCGCACTTGTGTTAGTGTTGAAAAACCACTTTTTGCACTTGTGTTGGTGCAGGAAACCACTTTTGAACTTGTATTAGTGTGGAAAAAACACTTTTTGCACTTGTGATAGTGTTGAAAAACCACTTTTCGCACTTGTGTTAGTGTTGAAAAACCACTTTTCGCACTTGTTTTGGTGCAGGAAACCACTTTTGCACTTGTATTAGTGTAGAAAAACCACTTTTCGCGCTTGTGTTAGTGTTGAAAAACCACTTTTCGCACTTGTGTTAGTGTTGAAAAACCACTTTTCGCACTTGTGTTGGTGCTGGAAACCACTTTTGCACTTGTATTAGTGTGGAAAAAACACTTTTTGCACATGTGTTAGTGTTGAAAAACCTCTTTTCGCACTTGTGTTGGTGCAGGAAACCACTTTTGCACTTGTATTAGTGTGGAAAAACCACTTTTCGCACTTGTGTTAGTGTTGAAAAACCACTTTTCGCACTTGTGTTCGTGTTGAAAAACCACTTTTCGCACTTGTGTTGGTGCAGGAAACCACTTTTGCACTTGTATTAGTGTGGAAAACACACTTTTTGCCCTTGTGATAGTGTTGAAAAACCACTTTTCGCACTTGTGTTAGTGTTGAAAAACCACTTTTCGCACTTGTGTTGGTGCAGGAAACCACTTTTGCACTTGTATTAGTGTGGAAAACCACTTTTCGCACATGTGTTAGTGTTGAAAAACCACTTTTCGCACCTGTGTTAGTGTTGAAAAACCACTTTTCGCACTTGTGTTGGTGCAGGAAACCACTTTTGCACTTGTATTAGTGTGGAAAAACCACTTTTCGCACTTGTGTTAGTGTTGAAAAACCACTTTTCGCACTTGTGTTAGTGTTGAAAAACCACTTTTCGCACTTGTGTTGGTGCAGGAAACCACTTTTGCACTTGTATTAGTGTGGAAAAAACCACTTTTCGCACTTGTGTTAGTGTTGAAAAACCACTTTTCGCACTTGCGTTAGTGTTGAAAAACCACTTTTCGCACTTGTGTTGGTGCAGGAAACCACTTTTGCACTTGTATTAGTGTGGAAAAAACACTTTTTGCACTTGTGATAGTGTTGAAAAACCACTTTTCGCACTTGTGTTAGTGTTGAAAAACCACTTTTCGCACTTGTGTTAGTGTTGAAAACCACTTTTCGCACTTGTGTTGGTGCAGGAAACCACTTTTGCACTTGTATTAGTGTGGAAAAACCACTTTTCGCACTTGTGTTAGTGTTGAAAAACCACTTTTCACACTTGTGTTAGTGTTGAAAAACCACTTTTCGCACTTGTGTTAGTGTTGAAAAACCACTTTTCACACTTGTGTTGGTGCAGGAAACCTCTTTTGCACTTGTATTAGTGTGGAAAAAACACTTTTTGCACTTGTGATAGTGTTGAAAAACCACTTTTCGCACTTGTGTTAGTGTTGAAAAACCACTTTTCGCATTTGTGTTGGTGCAGGAAACCACTTTTGCACTTGTATTAGTGTCGAAAAACCACTTTTCGCACTTGTGTTAGTGTTGAAAAACCACTTTTCACACATGTGTTAGTGAAGGAAACCACTTTTCGCACCTGTGTTAGTGTTGAAAAACCACTTTTGCACTTGTATTATTGTGGAAAAACCACTTTTCGCACTTGTGTTAGTGTTGAAAAACCACTTTTCGCACTTGTGTTAGTGTTGAAAAACCACTTTTCGCACTTGTGTTGGTGCTGGAAACCACTTTTGCACTTGTATTAGTGTGGAAAAAACACTTTTTGCACATGTGTTAGTGTTGAAAAACCGCTTTTCGCACTTGTGTTGGTGCAGGAAACCACTTTTGCACTTGCATTAGTGTGGAAAAACCACTTTTCGCACTTGTGTTAGTGTTGAAAAACCACTTTTTGCACTTGTGTTGGTGCAGGAAACCACTTTTGCACTTGTATTAGTGTGGAAAAAACCACTTTTCGCACTTGTGTTAGTGTTGAAAAACCACTTTTCGCACTTGTGTTAGTGTTGAAAAACCACTTTTCGCACTTGTGTTGGTGCAGGAAACCACTTTTGCACTTGTATTAGTGTGGAAAAAACACTTTTTGCACTTGTGATAGTGTTGAAAAACCACTTTTCGCACTTGTGTTAGTGTTGAAAAACCACTTTTCGCACTTGTGTTAGTGTTGAAAACCACTTTTCGCACTTGTGTTGGTGCAGGAAACCACTTTTGCACTTGTATTAGTGTGGAAAAACCACTTTTCGCACTTGTGTTAGTGTTGAAAAACCACTTTTCACACTTGTGTTAGTGTTGAAAAACCACTTTTCGCACTTGTGTTAGTGTTGAAAAACCACTTTTCACACTTGTGTTGGTGCAGGAAACCTCTTTTGCACTTGTATTAGTGTGGAAAAAACACTTTTTGCACTTGTGATAGTGTTGAAAAACCACTTTTCGCACTTGTGTTAGTGTTGAAAAACCACTTTTCGCACTTGTGTTGGTGCAGGAAACCACTTTTGCACTTGTATTAGTGTCGAAAAACCACTTTTCGCACTTGTGTTAGTGTTGAAAAACCACTTTTCACACATGTGTTAGCGAAGGAAACCACTTTTCGCACCTGTGTTAGTGTTGAAAAACCACTTTTGCACTTGTATTATTGTGGAAAAACCACTTTTCGCACTTGTGTTAGTGTTGAAAAACCACTTTTCGCACTTGTGTTAGTGTTGAAAAACCACTTTTCGCACTTGTGTTGGTGCTGGAAACCACTTTTGCACTTGTATTAGTGTGGAAAAAACACTTTTTGCACATGTGTTAGTGTTGAAAAACCGCTTTTCGCACTTGTGTTGGTGCAGGAAACCACTTTTGCACTTGCATTAGTGTGGAAAAACCACTTTTCGCACTTGTGTTAGTGTTGAAAAACCACTTTTCGCACTTGTGTTCGTGTTGAAAAACCACTTTTCGCACTTGTGTTGGTGCAGGAAACCACTTTTGCACTTGTATTAGTGTGGAAAACACACTTTTTGCCATTGTGATAGTGTTGAAAAACAACTTTTCGCACTTGTGTTAGTGTTGAAAAACCACTTTTCGCACTTGTGTTGGTGCAGGAAACCACTTTTGCACTTGTATTAGTGTGGAAAAACCACTTTTCGCACTTGTGTTAGTGTTGAAAAACCACTTTTCGCACTTGTGTTAGTGTTGAAAAACCACTTTTCGCACTTGTGTTGGTGCAGGAAACCACTTTTGCACTTGTATTAGTGTGGAAAAAACACTTTTTGCACTTGTGATAGTGTTGAAAAACCACTTTTCGCACTTGTGTTAGTGTTGAAAAACCACTTTTCGCACTTGTGTTGGTGCAGGAAACGAATTTTGCACTTGTATTAGTGTGGAAAAACCACTTTTCGCACTTGTGTTAGTGTTGAAAAACCACTTTTCGCACTTGTGTTAGTGTTGAAAAACCACTTTTCGCACTTGTGTTAGTGTTGAAAAACCACTTTTTGCACTTGTGTTGGTGCAGGAAACCACTTTTGAACTTGTATTAGTGTGGAAAAAACACTTTTTGCACTTGTGATAGTGTTGAAAAACCACTTTTCGCACTTGTGTTAGTGTTGAAAAACCACTTTTCGCACTTGTTTTGGTGCAGGAAACCACTTTTGCACTTGTATTAGTGTAGAAAAACCACTTTTCGCGCTTGTGTTAGTGTTGAAAAACCACTTTTCGCACTTGTGTTAGTGTTGAAAAACCACTTTTCGCACTTGTGTTGGTGCTGGAAACCACTTTTGCACTTGTATTAGTGTGGAAAAAACACTTTTTGCACATGTGTTAGTGTTGAAAAACCTCTTTTCGCACTTGTGTTGGTGCAGGAAACCACTTTTGCACTTGTATTAGTGTGGAAAAACCACTTTTCGCACTTGTGTTAGTGTTGAAAAACCACTTTTCGCACTTGTGTTCGTGTTGAAAAACCACTTTTCGCACTTGTGTTGGTGCAGGAAACCACTTTTGCACTTGTATTAGTGTGGAAAACACACTTTTTGCCCTTGTGATAGTGTTGAAAAACCACTTTTCGCACTTGTGTTAGTGTTGAAAAACCACTTTTCGCACTTGTGTTGGTGCAGGAAACCACTTTTGCACTTGTATTAGTGTGGAAAACCACTTTTCGCACATGTGTTAGTGTTGAAAAACCACTTTTCGCACCTGTGTTAGTGTTGAAAAACCACTTTTCGCACTTGTGTTGGTGCAGGAAACCACTTTTGCACTTGTATTAGTGTGGAAAAACCACTTTTCGCACTTGTGTTAGTGTTGAAAAACCACTTTTCGCACTTGTGTTAGTGTTGAAAAACCACTTTTCGCACTTGTGTTGGTGCAGGAAACCACTTTTGCACTTGTATTAGTGTGGAAAAAACCACTTTTCGCACTTGTGTTAGTGTTGAAAAACCACTTTTCGCACTTGCGTTAGTGTTGAAAAACCACTTTTCGCACTTGTGTTGGTGCAGGAAACCACTTTTGCACTTGTATTAGTGTGGAAAAAACACTTTTTGCACTTGTGATAGTGTTGAAAAACCACTTTTCGCACTTGTGTTAGTGTTGAAAAACCACTTTTCGCACTTGTGTTAGTGTTGAAAACCACTTTTCGCACTTGTGTTGGTGCAGGAAACCACTTTTGCACTTGTATTAGTGTGGAAAAACCACTTTTCGCACTTGTGTTAGTGTTGAAAAACCACTTTTCACACTTGTGTTAGTGTTGAAAAACCACTTTTCGCACTTGTGTTAGTGTTGAAAAACCACTTTTCACACTTGTGTTGGTGCAGGAAACCTCTTTTGCACTTGTATTAGTGTGGAAAAAACACTTTTTGCACTTGTGATAGTGTTGAAAAACCACTTTTCGCACTTGTGTTAGTGTTGAAAAACCACTTTTCGCATTTGTGTTGGTGCAGGAAACCACTTTTGCACTTGTATTAGTGTCGAAAAACCACTTTTCGCACTTGTGTTAGTGTTGAAAAACCACTTTTCACACATGTGTTAGTGAAGGAAACCACTTTTCGCACCTGTGTTAGTGTTGAAAAACCACTTTTGCACTTGTATTATTGTGGAAAAACCACTTTTCGCACTTGTGTTAGTGTTGAAAAACCACTTTTCGCACTTGTGTTAGTGTTGAAAAACCACTTTTCGCACTTGTGTTGGTGCTGGAAACCACTTTTGCACTTGTATTAGTGTGGAAAAAACACTTTTTGCACATGTGTTAGTGTTGAAAAACCGCTTTTCGCACTTGTGTTGGTGCAGGAAACCACTTTTGCACTTGCATTAGTGTGGAAAAACCACTTTTCGCACTTGTGTTAGTGTTGAAAAACCACTTTTCGCACTTGTGTTCGTGTTGAAAAACCACTTTTCGCACTTGTGTTGGTGCAGGAAACCACTTTTGCACTTGTATTAGTGTGGAAAACACACTTTTTGCCCTTGTGATAGTGTTGAAAAACAACTTTTCGCACTTGTGTTAGTGTTGAAAAACCACTTTTCGCACTTGTGTTGGTGCAGGAAACCACTTTTGCACTTGTATTAGTGTGGAAAAACCACTTTTCGCACTTGTGTTAGTGTTGAAAAACCACTTTTCGCACTTGTGTTAGTGTTGAAAAACCACTTTTCGCACTTGTGTTGGTGCAGGAAACCACTTTTGCACTTGTATTAGTGTGGAAAAACCACTTTTCACACTTGTGTTAGTGTTGAAAAACCACTTTTCGCACTTGTGTTAGTGTTGAAAAACCACTTTTCACACTTGTGTTGGTGCAGGAAACCACTTTTGCACTTGTATTAGTGTGGAAAAAACACTTTTTGCAGTTGTGACAGTGTTGAAAAACCACTTTTCGCACTTGTGTTAGTGTTGAAAAACCACTTTTCGCACTTGTGTTAGTGATGAAAAACCACTTTTCGCACTTGTGTTGGTGCAGGAAACCACTTTTGCACTTGTATTAGTGTGGAAAAAACACTTTTTGCACTTGTGATAGTGTTGAAAAACCACTTTTCGCACTTGTGTTAGTGTTGAAAAACCACTTTTCGCACTTGTGTTGGTGCAGGAAACCACTTTTGCACTTGTATTAGTGTGGAAAACCACTTTTCGCACTTGTGTTAGTGTTGAAAAACCACTTTTCGCACTTGTGTTAGTGTTGAAAAACCACTTTTCGCACTTGTGTTAGTTTTGAAAAACCACTTATCACACTTGTGTTGGTGCAGGAAACCACTTTTGCACTTGTATTAGTGTGGTAAAACACTTTTCGCACTTGTGGTAGTGTTGAAAAACCACTTTTCGCACTTGTGTTAGTGTTGAAAAACCACTTTTCACACTTGTGTTGGTGCAGGAAACCACTTTTGCACTTGTATTAGTGTGGAAAACCACTTTTCGCACTTGTGTTAGTGTTGAAAAACCACTTTTCGCACTTGTGTTAGTGTTGAAAAACCACTTTTCGCACTTGTGTTGGTGCAGGAAATCACTTTTGCACTTGTATTAGTGTGGAAAAAACAATTTTTGCACTTGTGATAGTATTGAAAAACCACTTTTCGCACTTGTGTTAGTGTTGAAAAACCACTTTTCGCACTTGTGTTAGTGATGAAAAACCACTTTTCGCACTTGTGTTGGTGCAGGAAACCACTTTTGCACTTGTATTAGTGTGGAAAAAACACTTTTTGCACTTGTGATAGTGTTGAAAAACCACTTTTCGCACTTGTGTTAGTATTGAAAAACCACTTTTCGCACTTGTGTTGGTGCAGGAAACCACTTTTGCACTTGTATTAGTGTGGAAAAACCACTTTTCGCACTTGTGTTAGTGTTGAAAAACCACTTTTCGCACTTGTGTTAGTGTTGAAAAACCACTTTTCGCACTTGTGTTAGTGTTGAAAAACCACTTATCGCACTTGTGTTGGTGCAGGAAACCACTTTTGCACTTGTATTAGTGTGGTAAAACACTTTTCGCACTTGTGGTAGTGTTGAAAAACCACTTTTTGCACTTGTGTTAGTGTTGAAAAACCACTTTTTGCACTTGTGTTGGTGCAGGGAACCACTTTTGCACTTGTATTAGTGTGGAAAAACCACTTTTCGCACTTGTGTTAGTGTTGAAAAACCACTTTTCGCACTTGTGTTAGTGTTGAAAAACCACTTTTCGCACTTGTGTTAGTGTTGAAAAACCACTTTTTGCACTTGTGTTGGTGCAGGAAACCACTTTTGAACTTGTATTAGTGTGGAAAAAAACACTTTTTGCACTTGTGATAGTGTTGAAAAACCACTTTTCGCACTTGTGTTAGTGTTGAAAAACCACTTTTCGCACTTGTTTTGGTGCAGGAAACCACTTTTGCACTTGTATTAGTGTAGAAAAACCACTTTTCGCGCTTGTGTTAGTGTTGAAAAACCACTTTTCGCACTTGTGTTAGTGTTGAAAAACCACTTTTCGCACTTGTGTTGGTGCTGGAAACCACTTTTGCACTTGTATTAGTGTGGAAAAAACACTTTTTGCACATGTGTTAGTGTTGAAAAACCTCTTTTCGCACTTGTGTTGGTGCAGGAAACCACTTTTGCACTTGTATTAGTGTGGAAAAACCACTTTTCGCACTTGTGTTAGTGTTGAAAAACCATTCGCACTTGTGTTCGTGTTGAAAAACCACTTTTCGCACTTGTGTTGGTGCAGGAAACCACTTTTGCACTTGTATTAGTGTGGAAAACACACTTTTTGCCCTTGTGATAGTGTTGAAAAACCACTTTTCGCACTTGTGTTAGTGTTGAAAAACCACTTTTCGCACTTGTGTTGGTGCAGGAAACCACTTTTGCACTTGTATTAGTGTGGAAAACCACTTTTCGCACATGTGTTAGTGTTGAAAAACCACTTTTCGCACCTGTGTTAGTGTTGAAAAACCACTTTTCGCACTTGTGTTGGTGCAGGAAACCACTTTTGCACTTGTATTAGTGTGGAAAAACCACTTTTCGCACTTGTGTTAGTGTTGAAAAACCACTTTTCGCACTTGTGTTAGTGTTGAAAAACCACTTTTCGCACTTGTGTTGGTGCAGGAAACCACTTTTGCACTTGTATTAGTGTGGAAAAAACCACTTTTCGCACTTGTGTTAGTGTTGAAAAACCACTTTTCGCACTTGCGTTAGTGTTGAAAAACCACTTTTCGCACTTGTGTTGGTGCAGGAAACCACTTTTGCACTTGTATTAGTGTGGAAAAAACACTTTTTGCACTTGTGATAGTGTTGAAAAACCACTTTTCGCACTTGTGTTAGTGTTGAAAAACCACTTTTCGCACTTGTGTTAGTGTTGAAAACCACTTTTCGCACTTGTGTTGGTGCAGGAAACCACTTTTGCACTTGTATTAGTGTGGAAAAACCACTTTTCGCACTTGTGTTAGTGTTGAAAAACCACTTTTCACACTTGTGTTAGTGTTGAAAAACCACTTTTCGCACTTGTGTTAGTGTTGAAAAACCACTTTTCACACTTGTGTTGGTGCAGGAAACCTCTTTTGCACTTGTATTAGTGTGGAAAAAACACTTTTTGCACTTGTGATAGTGTTGAAAAACCACTTTTCGCACTTGTGTTAGTGTTGAAAAACCACTTTTCGCATTTGTGTTGGTGCAGGAAACCACTTTTGCACTTGTATTAGTGTCGAAAAACCACTTTTCGCACTTGTGTTAGTGTTGAAAAACCACTTTTCACACATGTGTTAGTGAAGGAAACCACTTTTCGCACCTGTGTTAGTGTTGAAAAACCACTTTTGCACTTGTATTATTGTGGAAAAACCACTTTTCGCACTTGTGTTAGTGTTGAAAAACCACTTTTCGCACTTGTGTTAGTGTTGAAAAACCACTTTTCGCACTTGTGTTGGTGCTGGAAACCACTTTTGCACTTGTATTAGTGTGGAAAAAACACTTTTTGCACATGTGTTAGTGTTGAAAAACCGCTTTTCGCACTTGTGTTGGTGCAGGAAACCACTTTTGCACTTGCATTAGTGTGGAAAAACCACTTTTCGCACTTGTGTTAGTGTTGAAAAACCACTTTTCGCACTTGTGTTCGTGTTGAAAAACCACTTTTCGCACTTGTGTTGGTGCAGGAAACCACTTTTGCACTTGTATTAGTGTGGAAAACACACTTTTTGCCCTTGTGATAGTGTTGAAAAACAACTTTTCGCACTTGTGTTAGTGTTGAAAAACCACTTTTCGCACTTGTGTTGGTGCAGGAAACCACTTTTGCACTTGTATTAGTGTGGAAAAACCACTTTTCGCACTTGTGTTAGTGTTGAAAAACCACTTTTCGCACTTGTGTTAGTGTTGAAAAACCACTTTTCGCACTTGTGTTGGTGCAGGAAACCACTTTTGCACTTGTATTAGTGTGGAAAAACCACTTTTCACACTTGTGTTAGTGTTGAAAAACCACTTTTCGCACTTGTGTTAGTGTTGAAAAACCACTTTTCACACTTGTGTTGGTGCAGGAAACCACTTTTGCACTTGTATTAGTGTGGAAAAAACACTTTTTGCAGTTGTGACAGTGTTGAAAAACCACTTTTCGCACTTGTGTTAGTGTTGAAAAACCACTTTTCGCACTTGTGTTAGTGATGAAAAACCACTTTTCGCACTTGTGTTGGTGCAGGAAACCACTTTTGCACTTGTATTAGTGTGGAAAAAACACTTTTTGCACTTGTGATAGTGTTGAAAAACCACTTTTCGCACTTGTGTTAGTGTTGAAAAACCACTTTTCGCACTTGTGTTGGTGCAGGAAACCACTTTTGCACTTGTATTAGTGTGGAAAACCACTTTTCGCACTTGTGTTA
The DNA here is from genome assembly GCF_964187855.1 of Myxine glutinosa. Classification (NCBI taxonomy): domain Eukaryota; kingdom Metazoa; phylum Chordata; class Myxini; order Myxiniformes; family Myxinidae; genus Myxine; species Myxine glutinosa. Next base: position 60,931,451 of record NC_136269.1, on the reverse strand, counting down.
GTGTTGAAAAACCACTTTTCGCACTTGTGTTAGTGTTGAAAAACCACTTTTCGCACTTGTGTTAATTTTGAAAAACCACTTATCACACTTGTGTTGGTGCAGGAAACCACTTTTGCACTTGTATTAGTGTGGTAAAACACTTTTCGCACTTGTGGTAGTGTTGAAAAACCACTTTTCGCACTTGTGTTAGTGTTGAAAAACCACTTTTCACACTTGTGTTGGTGCAGGAAACCACTTTTGCACTTGTATTAGTGTGGAAAAACCACTTTTCGCACTTGTGTTAGTGTTGAAAAACCACTTTTCGCACTTGTGTTAGTGTTGAAAAACCACTTTTCGCACTTGTGTTGGTGCAGGAAATCACTTTTGCACTTGTATTAGTGTGGAAAAAACAATTTTTGCACTTGTGATAGTATTGAAAAACCACTTTTCGCACTTGTGTTAGTGTTGAAAAACCACTTTTCGCACTTGTGTTAGTGATGAAAAACCACTTTTCGCACTTGTGTTGGTGCAGGAAACCACTTTTGCACTTGTATTAGTGTGGAAAAAACACTTTTTGCACTTGTGATAGTGTTGAAAAACCACTTTTCGCACTTGTGTTAGTATTGAAAAACCACTTTTCGCACTTGTGTTGGTGCAGGAAACCACTTTTGCACTTGTATTAGTGTGGAAAAACCACTTTTCGCACTTGTGTTAGTGTTGAAAAACCACTTTTCGCACTTGTGTTAGTGTTGAAAAACCACTTTTCGCACTTGTGTTAGTGTTGAAAAACCACTTATCGCACTTGTGTTGGTGCAGGAAACCACTTTTGCACTTGTATTAGTGTGGTAAAACACTTTTCGCACTTGTGGTAGTGTTGAAAAACCACTTTTTGCACTTGTGTTAGTGTTGAAAAACCACTTTTTGCACTTGTGTTGGTGCAGGGAACCACTTTTGCACTTGTATTAGTGTGGAAAAAACACTTTTTGCACTTGTGTTAGTGTTGAAAAACCACTTTTCGCACTTGTGTTAGTGTTGAAAAACCACTTTTCACACTTGTGTTGGTGCAGGAAACCACTTTTGCACTTGTATTAGTGTGGAAAAAACACTTTTTGCACTTGTGATAGTATTGAAAAACCACTTTTCGCACTTGTGTTAGTGTTGAAAAACCACTTTTCGCACTTGTGTTGGTGCAGGAAACCACTTTTGCACTTGTATTAGTGTGGAAAAACCACTTTTCGCACTTGTGTTAGTGTTGAAAAACCACTTTTCGCACTTGTGTTAGTGTTGAAAAACCACTTTTCGCACTTGTGTTAGTGTTGAAAAACCACTTTTCACACTTGTGTTGGTGCAGGAAACCACTTTTGCACTTGTATTAGTGTGGAAAAAACACTTTTTGCACTTGTGATAGTGTTGAAAAACCACTTTTCGCACTTGTGTTAGTGTTGAAAAACCACTTTTCGCACTTGTGTTAGTGATGAAAAACCACTTTTCGCACTTGTGTTGGTGCAGGAAACCACTTTTGCACTTGTATTAGTGTGGAAAAAACACTTTTTGCACTTGTGATAGTGTTGAAAAACCACTTTTCGCACTTGTGTTAGTGTTGAAAAACCACTTTTCGCACTTGTGTTGGTGCAGGAAACCACTTTTGCACTTGTATTAGTGTGGAAAAAACACTTTTTGCACTTGTGATATTGTTGAAAAATCACTTTTAGCACTTGTGTTAGTGTTGAAAAACCACTTTTCGCACTTGTGTTGGTGCAGGAAACCACTTTTGCACTTGTATTAATGTGGAAAAAACACTTTTTGCACTTGTGATAGTGTTGAAAAACCATTTTTCGCACTTGTGTTAGTTTTGAAAAACCACTTTTCGCACTTGTGTTGGTGCAGGAAACCACTTTTGCACTTGTATTACTGTGGAAAAACCACTTTTCGCACTTGTGTTAGTGTTGAAAAACCACTTTTAGCACTTGTGTTAGTGTTGAAAAAACACTTTTTGCACTTGTGATAGTGTTGAAAAACCACTTTTCGCACTTGTGTTAGTATTGAAAAACCACTTTTCGCACTTGTCTTGGTGCAGGAAACCACTTTTGCACTTGTATTAGTGTGGAAAAACCACTTTTCGCACTTGTGTTAGTGTTGAAAAACCACTTTTCGCACTTGTGTTAGTGTTGAAAAACCACTTTTCGCACTTGTGTTAGTGTTGAAAAACCACTTATCGCACTTGTGTTGGTGCAGGAAACCACTTTTGCACTTGTATTAGTGTGGTAAAACACTTTTCGCACTTGTGGTAGTGTTGAAAAACCACTTTTTGCACTTGTGTTAGTGTTGAAAAACCACTTTTTGCACTTGTGTTGGTGCAGGGAACCACTTTTGCACTTGTATTAGTGTGGAAAAAACCCTTTTTGCACTTGTGTTAGTGTTGAAAAACCACTTTTCGCACTTGTGTTAGTGTTGAAAAACCACTTTTCGCACTTGTGTTGGTGCAGGAAACCACTTTTGCACTTGTATTAGTGTGGAAAAAACACTTTTTGCACTTGTGATAGTATTGAAAAACCACTTTTCGCACTTGTGTTAGTGTTGAAAAACCACTTTTCGCACTTGTGTTGGTGCAGGAAACCACTTTTGCACTTGTATTAGTGTGGAAAAACCACTTTTCGCACTTGTGTTAGTGTTGAAAAACCACTTTTCGCACTTGTGTTAGTGTTGAAAAACCACTTTTCGCACTTGTGTTAGTGTTGAAAAACCACTTTTCACACTTGTGTTGGTGCAGGAAACCACTTTTGCACTTGTATTAGTGTGGAAAAAACACTTTTTGCACTTGTGATAGTGTTGAAAAACCACTTTTCGCACTTGTGTTAGTGTTGAAAAACCACTTTTCGCACTTGTGTTAGTGATGAAAAACCACTTTTCGCACTTGTGTTGGTGCAGGAAACCACTTTTGCACTTGTATTAGTGTGGAAAAAACACTTTTTGCACTTGTGATAGTGTTGAAAAACCACTTTTCGCACTTGTGTTAGTGTTGAAAAACCACTTTTCGCACTTGTGTTGGTGCAGGAAACCACTTTTGCACTTGTATTAGTGTGGAAAAAACACTTTTTGCACTTGTGATATTGTTGAAAAATCACTTTTAGCACTTGTGTTAGTGTTGAAAAACCACTTTTCGCACTTGTGTTGGTGCAGGAAACCACTTTTGCACTTGTATTAATGTGGAAAAAACACTTTTTGCACTTGTGATAGTGTTGAAAAACCATTTTTCGCACTTGTGTTAGTTTTGAAAAACCACTTTTCGCACTTGTGTTGGTGCAGGAAACCACTTTTGCACTTGTATTACTGTGGAAAAACCACTTTTCGCACTTGTGTTAGTGTTGAAAAACCACTTTTAGCACTTGTGTTAGTGTTGAAAAAACACTTTTTGCACTTGTGATAGTGTTGAAAAACCACTTTTCGCACTTGTGTTAGTGTTGAAAAACCACTTTTCGCACTTGTGTTAGTGTTGAAAAACCACTTTTCGCACTTGTGTTAGTGTTGAAAAACCACTTTTCGCACTTGTGTTGGTGCAGGAAACCACTTTTGCACTTGTATTAGTGTGGAAAAAACACTTTTTGCACTTGTGATAGTGTTGAAAAACCACTTTTCGCACTTGTGTTAGTGTTGAAAAACCACTTTTCGCACTTGTGTTGGTGCAGGAAACGAATTTTGCACTTGTATTAGTGTGGAAAAACCACTTTTCGCACTTGTGTTAGTGTTGAAAAACCACTTTTCGCACTTGTGTTAGTGTTGAAAAACCACTTTTCGCACTTGTGTTAGTGTTGAAAAACCACTTTTTGCACTTGTGTTGGTGCAGGAAACCACTTTTGAACTTGTATTAGTGTGGAAAAAACACTTTTTGCACTTGTGATAGTGTTGAAAAACCACTTTTCGCACTTGTGTTAGTGTTGAAAAACCACTTTTCGCACTTGTTTTGGTGCAGGAAACCACTTTTGCACTTGTATTAGTGTAGAAAAACCACTTTTCGCGCTTGTGTTAGTGTTGAAAAACCACTTTTCGCACTTGTGTTAGTGTTGAAAAACCACTTTTCGCACTTGTGTTGGTGCTGGAAACCACTTTTGCACTTGTATTAGTGTGGAAAAAACACTTTTTGCACATGTGTTAGTGTTGAAAAACCCCTTTTCGCACTTGTGTTGGTGCAGGAAACCACTTTTGCACTTGTATTAGTGTGGAAAAACCACTTTTCGCACTTGTGTTAGTGTTGAAAAACCACTTTTCGCACTTGTGTTCGTGTTGAAAAACCACTTTTCGCACTTGTGTTGGTGCAGGAAACCACTTTTGCACTTGTATTAGTGTGGAAAACACACTTTTTGCCCTTGTGATAGTGTTGAAAAACCACTTTTCGCACTTGTGTTAGTGTTGAAAAACCACTTTTCGCACTTGTGTTGGTGCAGGAAACCACTTTTGCACTTGTATTAGTGTGGAAAAACCACTTTTCGCACATGTGTTAGTGTTGAAAAACCACTTTTCGCACTTGTGTTAGTGTTGAAAAACCACTTTTCGCACTTGTGTTGGTGCAGGAAACCACTTTTGCACTTGTATTAGTGTGGAAAAACCACTTTTCGCACTTGTGTTAGTGTTGAAAAACCACTTTTCGCACTTGTGTTAGTGTTGAAAAACCACTTTTTGCACTTGTGTTGGTGCAGGAAACCACTTTTGCACTTGTATTAGTGTGGAAAAAACCACTTTTCGCACTTGTGTTAGTGTTGAAAAACCACTTTTCGCACTTGTGTTAGTGTTGAAAAACCACTTTTCGCACTTGTGTTGGTGCAGGAAACCACTTTTGCACTTGTTTTAGTGTGGAAAAAACACTTTTTGCACTTGTGATAGTGTTGAAAAACCACTTTTCGCACTTGTGTTAGTGTTGAAAAACCACTTTTCGCACTTGTGTTAGTGTTGAAAACCACTTTTCGCACTTGTGTTGGTGCAGGAAACCACTTTTGCACTTGTATTAGTGTGGAAAAACCACTTTTCGCACTTGTGTTAGTGTTGAAAAACCACTTTTCACACTTGTGTTAGTGTTGAAAAACCACTTTTCGCACTTGTGTTAGTGTTGAAAAACCACTTTTCACACTTGTGTTGGTGCAGGAAACCTCTTTTGCACTTGTATTAGTGTGGAAAAAACACTTTTTGCACTTGTGATAGTGTTGAAAAACCACTTTTCGCACTTGTGTTAGTGTTGAAAAACCACTTTTCGCACTTGTGTTGGTGCAGGAAACCACTTTTGCACTTGTATTAGTGTCGAAAAACCACTTTTCGCACTTGTGTTAGTGTTGAAAAACCACTTTTCACACATGTGTTAGTGAAGGAAACCACTTTTCGCACCTGTGTTAGTGTTGAAAAACCACTTTTGCACTTGTATTATTGTGGAAAAACCACTTTTCGCACTTGTGTTAGTGTTGAAAAACCACTTTTCGCACTTGTGTTAGTGTTGAAAAACCACTTTTCGCACTTGTGTTGGTGCTGGAAACCACTTTTGCACTTGTATTAGTGTGGAAAAAACACTTTTTGCACATGTGTTAGTGTTGAAAAACCGCTTTTCGCACTTGTGTTGGTGCAGGAAACCACTTTTGCACTTGCATTAGTGTGGAAAAACCACTTTTCGCACTTGTGTTAGTGTTGAAAAACCACTTTTCGCACTTGTGTTCGTGTTGAAAAACCACTTTTCGCACTTGTGTTGGTGCAGGAAACCACTTTTGCACTTGTATTAGTGTGGAAAACACACTTTTTGCCATTGTGATAGTGTTGAAAAACAACTTTTCGCACTTGTGTTAGTGTTGAAAAACCACTTTTCGCACTTGTGTTGGTGCAGGAAACCACTTTTGCACTTGTATTAGTGTGGAAAAACCACTTTTCGCACTTGTGTTAGTGTTGAAAAACCACTTTTCGCACTTGTGTTAGTGTTGAAAAACCACTTTTCGCACTTGTGTTGGTGCAGGAAACCACTTTTGCACTTGTATTAGTGTGGAAAAACCACTTTTCACACTTGTGTTAGTGTTGAAAAACCACTTTTCGCACTTGTGTTAGTGTTGAAAAACCACTTTTCACACTTGTGTTGGTGCAGGAAACCACTTTTGCACTTGTATTAGTGTGGAAAAACCAATTTTCGCACTTGTGTTAGTGTTGAAAAACCACTTTTCGCACTTGTGTTAGTGTTGAAAAACCACTTTTCGCACTTGTGTTAGTGTTGAAAAACCACTTTTCACACTTGTGTTGGTGCAGGAAACCACTTTTGCACTTGTATTAGTGTGGAAAAACCACTTTTCGCACTTGTGTTAGTGTTGAAAAACCACTTTTCACACTTGTGTTAGTGTTGAAAAACCACTTTTCGCACTTGTGTTAGTGTTGAAAAACCACTTTTCGCACTTGTCTTGGTGCAGGAAACCACTTTTGCACTTGTATTAGTGTGGAAAAACCACTTTTCGCACTTGTGTTAGTGTTGAAAAACCACTTTTCGCACTTGTGTTAGTGTTGAAAAACCACTTTTCGCACTTGTGTTAGTGTTGAAAAACCACTTATCGCACTTGTGTTGGTGCAGGAAACCACTTTTGCACTTGTATTAGTGTGGAAAACACACTTTTTGCCATTGTGATAGTGTTGAAAAACAACTTTTCGCACTTGTGTTAGTGTTGAAAAACCACTTTTCGCACTTGTGTTGGTGCAGGAAACCACTTTTGCACTTGTATTAGTGTGGAAAAACCACTTTTCGCACTTGTGTTAGTGTTGAAAAACCACTTTTCGCACTTGTGTTAGTGTTGAAAAACCACTTTTCGCACTTGTGTTGGTGCAGGAAACCACTTTTGCACTTGTATTAGTGTGGAAAAACCACTTTTCACACTTGTGTTAGTGTTGAAAAACCACTTTTCGCACTTGTGTTAGTGTTGAAAAACCACTTTTCACACTTGTGTTGGTGCAGGAAACCACTTTTGCACTTGTATTAGTGTGGAAAAACCACTTTTCGCACTTGTGTTAGTGTTGAAAAACCACTTTTCGCACTTGTGTTAGTGTTGAAAAACCACTTTTCGCACTTGTGTTAGTGTTGAAAAACCACTTTTCACACTTGTGTTGGTGCAGGAAACCACTTTTGCACTTGTATTAGTGTGGAAAAACCACTTTTCGCACTTGTGTTAGTGTTGAAAAACCACTTTTCACACTTGTGTTAGTGTTGAAAAACCACTTTTCGCACTTGTGTTAGTGTTGAAAAACCACTTTTCGCACTTGTCTTGGTGCAGGAAACCACTTTTGCACTTGTATTAGTGTGGAAAAACCACTTTTCGCACTTGTGTTAGTGTTGAAAAACCACTTTTCGCACTTGTGTTAGTGTTGAAAAACCACTTTTCGCACTTGTGTTAGTGTTGAAAAACCACTTATCGCACTTGTGTTGGTGCAGGAAACCACTTTTGCACTTGTATTAGTGTGGTAAAACACTTTTCGCACTTGTGGTAGTGTTGAAAAACCACTTTTTGCACTTGTGTTAGTGTTGAAAAACCACTTTTTGCACTTGTGTTGGTGCAGGAAACCACTTTTGCACTTGTATTAGTGTGGAAAAAACACTTTTTGCACTTGTGATATTGTTGAAAAATCACTTTTAGCACTTGTGTTAGTGTTGAAAAACCACTTTTCGCACTTGTGTTGGTGCAGGAAACCACTTTTGCACTTGTATTAATGTGGAAAAAACACTTTTTGCACTTGTGATAGTGTTGAAAAACCATTTTTCGCACTTGTGTTAGTTTTGAAAAACCACTTTTCGCACTTGTGTTGGTGCAGGAAACCACTTTTGCACTTGTATTACAGTAGGTGATAAATGTTGCTTCTGGGACACCTCCGTTTAACATGGGAAATCCCTATCTAATGTCATTTACCCCCCTGTTTTAAAAAAAATCATAAACACCTCTATTTCTCCCTCTATGAACCTATAATCCTTCTCGCCTTATGAACCTATAATCCTTCTCGCCTTATGAACCTATAATCCTTCTCACCTTATGAACCTATAATCCTTCTCACCTTATGAACCTATGATTTTCTTCCTTTATGAACCTATAATCCTTCTAGCCTTATGAACCTATGATCATTCTCACTTCCATGTAAATTTTACCCTATTCCCCCCACTACCCCCTTAATGTAGTTCCTTAGACCACTCTGCTAATGAGCCTATAAATATATTATCTCTTTCTAACTTTTTTAAGAGTTCCATTCTCCTATAGAACTCATCCCCATCAAGTATATTTATAAAGTATACAGGTTCCTTAACCTTTTGTTGTGAAAGTATAAAGTGGTATGTTTCACGGAGGGTTCTTGTTTGACCTCCTCCTCTCCCACATACCATTTTAAAATTATAATATTTATTATCCGATTGATAACCATTAAAGTTCTCACTCCACTCTAATATATTTTTCTTCCCACCCTCCATTACCCCACTTAACAAATGAATACGTTTATCCGTCTTGAGAACCTTCTGACCAGTGATTCTCTCAACCTCTTGAATCTGATATTTTTCACATTCGTTATGTTTTCCATTTATATACCAAGGTTGATTACACCTCCACTCTTTAGTCTGGTTGATACTTGGTTCTATCATTTATATAATAGTAAAAAAGGTGGCGGTAGCCCGTTAAAATCCCTAACCCCCCTTTTTAACTTATCACTTATATATATATATATATCTTATATACTTATATAACCATAAGGGAGACGATCAATTCCATTTTCTAAAATAAACCTCTTATCATCAAAAGCCCCCAATGCTTTCTTATTCACCTCTTCTGAATATAATTGATGTTTATAACTTCTTATTCCATTAATCTTTCTAAACTCTTCTTTCTTTGTTGTTAAACAGTTATAATAATCCTTAAAGTTTATTGTTTCTTTAATGACATTTTTCTTTATACCTTTTAACTTCTTATCAGTCTTTTCAACGTTATTCACAATGTATTTATAAGCATAAGCCTTCGACCTCAATCCCACAAATTCACTCATAACATTTCCTCCCAATTCATCCTTGAACTTTCCAATCACCTTTTTATTTTTAGAAGAGAACAACTCACTCTCTGGACTGTAATTACTTGTATCATAGATATTAATGTCCTTTTTCATATCTGAATAAACATCATCAGTATTAATTTTCAAAATAAAACTATCAGTATCCATATACAACAATGACACATTATCCTTATACTTTGATTTTAGATTAATATAAAAGTAATCATACATTAATGACTTTGACAAGTCAAGAATTGATGTTCCAATGTAAATAGGTTTGTCCATTTCAATACTCTCTTTAACCAAATGGATCGCACAAAAGTTCTCAGTAAAGACCTCAGCTCTAGTAAAACTCGGTCTATTAATTAATTTTGATGCTTGTTCCCAAGATGTTGCTAGTCTGATATTTTGTCTTTTCCTCACATTCTCCATGGTCTTACCAAAGACCGCATTATTCATTAATTTATAAAAGTCTTTCTCAAAATCTGTTTTTGACTCTGTTCTTCTTTGTGTATTAAAATCAATGTACCCCTTTAACCAATGACTTTGATTGAACTTTAGAACCCTGTGGATCTTCTCTACTCTTAGACCTTTTGATAAATATTGTCGCAAATTTCTTTGGTGTAGTACATAATTTTTCTTGTTATATAATGTAGTAAGTAATTTTTCTGTTGATTCACCTATATCAAACGATCGTTGATAATCACTCAACCATTCTTTCTTTGGACTTTCTTTCTCACAAGCAAATGGAAGATCTTTATGTTTGATATGAAGTTCTTCAGGATATTTTAAATCAACCTCAAAATAATAACCAACCTTTGAATCATCCAATTGTTTTTGTGTAGAGATACATACATCTTGTAAAACCTTTGTGTAGTCTTTTTCCTTTACCCATCTTAGTTTCCCATAAGGAAGAGCTTGAGACATTGCCCAGCCATACAAGTTGTTTGCGTCATAGTACATCAAGTAAGAACTCTCTTTCGTTGAATCATAATTTGGAAGATATTTGTTATTTGCTTTTGAGTAGCTGCTCGAGCATACTTGTGAAATTCCACCTCTTTTTGCCTTTTCAATCATCAAAAGCATATCGACATCGGTTATCAAATCCAAATCTTGTTTTGTCATTTTCAACATCGCGCTCCAAGCCAATCCAGGTGCTGTGTAGTAGTGAGCAGGATCCAATCCATATCCAGTGCGACAAACAGATCTAAAGGCTTCAAATACATCGGCCAATAAAAGCACATCAGTTTTGAGATACAAATCGTGATACTCACCAAGATTCTTGATGTTATATTTTTCCCAAACATTTTGTGCATGTACATAATCTTTATCAGATATATGACTGTTGTTTAATTTGTTATCGAAATTTTCTTTTAAAGGAAGTTGTGTTTCATTGAATCTCTCAAATGAGTCCATATAGTCATAGGGGTAAATTCCCTTTTGTGTTAGAAAATCTTTATCTGAAAAATACTCTGAAAGACATGGAAACTCTTTTAGATTTTGAACCAAGTTAGCCAATGGACTTGCCATGAATTTAAATGTATCAAGAAATCTGATATGAGTAATAGGAGATGTGTGAATTGTTTTTGTGAAATGAAATCTTAAAACCATCTCTTATCTTCCCCCATCCAAAACCTTGATCTTTTCTACCCCCGCTAATTCACCCCAGATCCACCTTGTTTGAAATTCCAACTTCTTTCCTGGAAGTCCTGGCAGTGTCCATATGTTTTATACCTCTCCCACTGCCCCCTTCCCACGCCCCCCCCCCCCCCAAAGCCCTCGCCCTCTCTCAGATCTCTCGATGTCTCCATGTCTCTCGGTCCCTGCTCTCAAATGTTGTGTTTGTGTCCTTCCCCCTCTCTCCCCATCTTGTCTACCGCTCCCTATGTTATATGTTTTATGTGTCGGTTTGTCTTTCTGTGTGATTAATGTTCGCTCTTTCACGAGCCTCGATATTGTATACAAAAAAAAAAAAAAAAAAAAAAAAAAAAAAAAAAAAAAAAAAAAAAAAAAAAAAAAAAAAAAAAAAATGTATTTCTGATCTGTGTTAGGAATTGCTGAAATGTGTCCAGATGTCTTTGAAAGTTCATTAATAAATAGATGCGTATCATAATGAGCATTGTTATGAAGAAAGACAGGAATGAAAGAGGGGAGTTGATAATTAATATTACAACTTTGATGAGCTGGACCTCTATATTTACCAGTGAGATGACAATGATCTCTAACCTTTAGACCTTCACCAATTTTTTCCTCACAAATATGACAAACATTGTTTTTTATAAATTCCCTTTTCTGTTCACTCGTCAAAGACATTGGTTTATTAGTTTCTCTCATTATCTTGGTTAATCGGACACAGTCTTTTTCTAGTCGTTTCACAAACTCCTCTGGGGTATTTGAGCCTCTATACTCCTCTAACTTGTTATATTTATCACCAACGGATGATTTGATATAATAACAAAAACCGCAAGGAGTATGTTTTTGATATTTATTTGTGTATGAATCTTTTGGATTTGGAGAAGCAGTATCTATTTTTTCTAGAATACTTTCAAAATCAGCATATATAACAAATGGATGTTTGATCTTTTTCTTTTCATCTTTGAATGTGATATTTGAGCCTTCTTTAGGCATATTGATTACCGTTGATTTATGTTCACCACAATAATTTGAATGTTTATCTAATCTTTCTTGTGTATGGAAGAAGTTAAGACAACGCAAACAAATATATATTTTATTTGTTCTTTTACATACTTGTGGTTTTATTAATTTAGCAATATCTTTAATGTATGTATAATGTGAATTTTCCTCTGAATTAAAATATAGAAGATTAATATGAGTTTGTTTACAATTGTCAGAAAGCTTTAAAACCTGAATGCTGTTTGTTTCTGTTAGACCATAAACATTAACTGATAAATTATTTATCTTTTCAAATTTAGGAATATCATTTAAAGCCATCGGAAACTTTAGATCTTTCGTATTTAATGTATTCTCATATTTTTTATAATGAGATACTCTTTCATCATGAAAATGTGGAGGATGTAAGTGTGCTAGAATAGACCAGAGAAAACATTTATTGTCTTTATTTTTGATATTGATAACTGCTTTTCTATTTTTGATAACACTGGGTAAATCAATGTAGGAAGAAGCTTTTAGAGGATCTGATTTAAGAATATGAATGTCTATGTAAATAATTTTTCCTATATTGAATCCACTTCCTACGATTGAATTATCCACATCTTGCTCTTGTTTAATAAGTTCATCATAGACTCCTGATGTTTTAAAATCTTGATATGAAGATATAAAGTGTGGCTCAGTTCTCATGTATGGTGTATCTATAACTCCTTCGTCCTTTGTCATTTCTAATTTTACTCCCATATAAAATTTAAGTGGTTTCATTTCTTTTAGTGTTTTTTCAATCAACGTTTGAACAACAGGTTTAACTATTTCTACAGCATCAACTATAGACTCTGGTTCAGGAGGTTTGAAGTTAAAGACTCTTATTTTAATATGTTCTTTGAATGCGCCATCAGAGTTTTTAGTTGTGATAAAATTTGATAAATGTAGAATTGTTTTAAGATGTATTTCGAAGCCTTTCTTGAGGATATTTTTATTACATGCAGAACAGTGTTTTGTTTCCTTCTGAATAGGAGATAGTAGGTGAAGTAGATTAAATGTGTGTTTGTTAGTTTTAAGGTGTCTTTTGTATTGTTTATATTCTTGTTCACAAACATCGCAATACGTTGCTTTGATCATATTTATTTATATAGTAAAATTATACTTAAAACAAAGTGCCTTTTTTAGAGGCTTTTTAAAAGATGAAACTGTGCTTAAAGTAAACACCTTTGAGCTTTTCAACTCGTTTTATGTATATAACTTTACTTAAAGTAAAACACCTTTGAGTTTTTCAACTCGTTTTATGTATATAACTTTACTTAAAGTAAAATACCTTTGAGCTTTTCAACTCGTTTTATGTATATAACTTTACTTAAAGTAAAACACCTTTGAGCTTTTCAACTCGTTTTATGTATATAACTTTACTTAAAGTAAAACACCTTTGAGCTTTTCAACTCGTTTTATGTATATAACTTTACTTAAAGTAAAACACCTTTGAGCTTTTCAACTCGTTTTATGTATATAACTTTACTTAAAGTAAAACACCTTTGAGCTTTTCAACTCGTTTTATGCATATAACTTTACTTAAAGTAAAACACCTTTGAGCTTTTCAACTCGTTTTATGTATATAACTTTACTTAAAGTAAAACACCTTTTTTTTTTTTTTTTTTTTTTTTTTTTTTTTTGTATACAAGATCGAGGCTCGTGAAAGAGCTAACAATAATCACAAAAAAGACAAACCAACTCCTCTCTGGGGGAGCAAGGCCAGAGAGGAGTCGGTAGAAGACAGAAAGACCACCAACCTGCCTGCGGTGAGTGAGTGAAAGGCCCTCGGAGTTGACTACATCGCAGGAGATTCCAATGATTCTGAAAGCTTTGGCCTCAACAGCGTGAAGCCGAGCAAGGTGTGAGGCAGGAGCACCAGCCCAGAGGGGGGAACAGTATTCCATTGAGCTGCGGATGAAAGCCTTGTATGTGGTGAGGAGCTCAGGTGTGCCAAGGAAGGACTTCGCACGACGGAGGATGCCCAGTCGGCGACTGGCTTTGGAGGCGAGCTTGGAAATGTGGTTTTCCCAAGAAAGATCATGGCAGATAGTGAGACCCAAAAGCTTGAGCGACAGAACTTCTTGGAGAGGATTGTTGAGAAAGTAGATGGGAGGGTTGTCCAGTCGGTCCTTTCGGAGAGACATTGTAAGAGTGTGAGATTTGTCAGGATTGAAAGACATGTTCCACTTGTTTGACCAGTCTGTGATTTTGTCCAGGTCTGCAGAGAGTGAGGAGGCTGCAGACTGCCGATCTGAGGGATGAGGAATGGAGCGGCAGATAGTGGAGTCATCAGCAAAGAGATAGAGAGGATTTTCCAGAGAGTCGGAGAGGTCATTGATAAAGACCAGAAATAGCACAGGGCCCAGAAAGCCAGAAAATAGCACCTTTGAGCTTTTCAACACGTTTTATGTATATAACTTTACTTAAAGTAAAGCGTCTATGTATTAGCCAGAAAGTTTAGATACTCTAGTTCATCAATTTCAATTTCACTATCTGAGTCATCAATAAAGCTACTCTCATAACTATCATTTGAACACAAACTATTAGTATCATAACTATCTTCAGATCCTAGACTCTCAGTATAATAACTCTCAGAGTATTGACTGTTAATATCACTCATTTACATACCATTAAACTTCCATCAATATCTATATATTTTCTTTCATTAGAACTAATAACCACAATATTTTTTACATTAAATGTTATTTTCAAATAATCTCTAATAATCAGAGTACGGAATGATAGTTCACCACTAATATTCATATTATTAATTTCACCCACATCTTTGGGTCTATTAAAGAATATACAAATGTTTCCTCTAGAATCGTTGATGGTTTTATCATTCATTTTCAAAGCTTCTTTATCAATGATCTTTTCAAGCTTTGAGTAAATTGTTAGTAGTAGTGGAGAAACTTTTGTCAAATTTACTTTAATAGAGTTATTAATTAACATAGCTTGTCCTGTAAATTTAATAAAAGGACACATGTTATTCTCCATTATGGGTTTAATCCAAAAATTTCCATATTTATCTTTGTTCAATTTAACATCTTTGACATATTTTTCTATATCTTCCACCGAAGTAGAGATTGATTGAAATTTGTCTTTTGTGTTTTGAAACATTGTATTTATTAGCTAATAAATTTGCGTTTAGTTTAAGTAAAGTTATATACATAAAACGAGTTGAAAAGCTCAAAGGTGTTTTACTTTAAGCACAGTTTCATCTTTAAAAAAGCCTCTAAAAAAGGCACTTTGTTTTAAGTATAATTTTACTATATAAATATGATAAATTCTGAAGGATATTTAGAATTTCCAGACTCTCCATATGATAAATTAGAGAATTGTCCGGCTTGTGGTAGAGTGGGGCTTAATACAGAATCAGAAGCATATAAACAATGTATTTTCTGTGATTATCTTCTAATTAATGATAATAAAAAATATAGAAAAATATATAACTCTTTTAAATTAGAACCAAAAATGAATTACTTTACAAGATTAATAAGAGAGATGAATGTTAAGTATTATGGGGATAATACACCATTTCTTACAAGGGAAGAGACTATTTGTATTGAGGAAATGTATAAGGGTTTAATGATATTTATTATTCAAAATAATTTTAATGGAAATGTTAATACAAGATACTATATAAACAAAATAATGGATTATTTTGAAATTAAACCTGAACTCAGGATAAAATATAGAGTTTCTCAAAAAACTCAAAAAAAGTTAGATGACTTGTTTTCCAAATATATAAATGAATGATTTTTTACCTGTTTGGGAAAATAAGATAAAATTTAATAACCATAAAAATCTTCCAAATTCATTGAGATGTCTAATAGTCGGTTCAAGCGGATGTGGAAAAACCTGTTTACTTTTAAAGATGCTCCTTAGTCCTAATTTTTTAGATTATGATAATTTAATAATTTTTACAAAGTCAAGTTTTCAACCTGAGTATCAACTACTCTCACAGGGTTTTAATGCGGGTCTTAAAAAGGAAGACATTATCGGTTTATTTAAACTTCAAAACAAACTAAATGATTATAATATTGATGATATAATACAATTATTTTGTGATACACAGAAATCAAAATCAAAACTAAAACCCATAACTTGTATTCTCAGTGATAATACGGATGATATACCTTCACCTCAAGATTTAGATAAATCAAAAAAGAACCTCGTTATCTTTGATGATTGTGTTAATGAGAGAAACCAAACAGTAATGGATAGCTACTATACAAGAGGGAGACATTCTTCTTGTAATTGTATTTATCTTAGTCAGTCATATTTTCAACTCCCTCGGCGCTCAATAAGAAACAATGCTAATACTTTTATTTTATTTAAGTTAAATTCAATAGATACAAATAATTTTTGGAGAGATAATTGTTCTACATTACGTAGTAAGAAGGAATTTGAAAATAATATGAAACACACGATCGGAAAATATAAATATATTGTTGTGAAACAAGATGAGATACTAAATGATATTTTTCAATAAATAAATACAGAAAATGAATACCGAAGAAAGAGTAAGAAAGTTTAAAGAACATCAAGAGTTGCTTTCAAAAGTTGTAAAGCAACAGGAAGACATAAAGAAGAAAAGGAGACAGAAACTAACTGGTGAAGAAGCCTTTGAAAGAAAACAAGAGAAATTTTTTAAACCACTTTTAAAAACTCAACAAACGATTTCACCTACAGTTCCCATGGTAGAATTTACTCCAAAAAAATTTCAAATGCTCAAAGATTTTAGTCAAATGACAGAGCAAGAACTTGGAGAATTAGAATATGATGATGAAGGATTATTTCGGCATCTTGAGAAGGTAAATAAACTTTCCAATTATATTGTAGAAGCTCTTCAAAACAATGAATATTTGAAGGGTTCAAAAACCAGAGCAGGTCTCATTCCAACAGAAGAACCAGCACAGTTCCATCTTGTGAAAGAAAAGTTATTGATATTTAATGATAAATTGGTGTTCTTAAGTTCTGACCAACCAAATGTTGAATTAACCCCAAGATTAATGTTTCTTCTAACAAAAGATGGACATTCTAATTCACCTTATTTTGATGAACCGCTTGAAATGGAAAGAGAGGAAGATAGAGAGTATATTGAGTTGCTAAACACACTTGATTATGGAGTTTCTGTTGCTGGTAAAAGTAAGAAGAATGAGAAGGAGAAACATATTATTGATGCTTTAAGTAAGCTTGGTTCGGGTGTTAGTTTTCTTCCAAATGACCCATCACAATTAGTTAATAGGTTATTATTGTTGTTAGGTAGTAAGAAGGCTGGAAACAACAATTGTTTTAATGAAGCATCCGCCATTTTAGATCAGTTGATGAATATGAAAATAATTAATAAATGTCAATACAAAGATATTTTATTAGATATTAAATAAGATGAGAAGCACAATTCTTAGTTTTAATTTCACAACGAGTGATTACACAGCTTCATTCCCTTACCCACTACAACTTGACCCCAAAAAAGAATATGAGGCTTCTTTGTTGTCAATGGAGACTTATAATACCTTGTTTAATATCACAGAGAAAAACAACAAGTTTAGTTATAATCCAGGAAGTGGATATAAAACTATAACCGTTTCACCCGGTGCTTACGAGATTTCTCAAATATCTTCAGAAGTCTCTCGCCTTATGAAAGAAAAAGGTGATGAACCAAAAAATATTGTAATAGATATTCAAAAACACACTTCAAAATCAACTATTAAACTTAAAAATAATTATAAAGTTGATTTCACCATTGAAAAATCGTTTAGAGAGCTATTGGGTTTCTCTTCAAAAAAGGTTGAAACTAACGGAATGTTTTACAGTGATAATGTCATTCAAATATCCTCCGGTATAAATTCAGTATTAATTCATTGTGATTTGATTGATGGTGCTTATAACGATGGAATAAGAACAAATACAATATTTTCATTCAGCGCATACTCAACCCCGATTGGTTATAAATTTAATATGGAACCAAAAAATCTTGTCTATTTACCTGTGTCAGGAAAAACCATATACAGAGTAAATTTTAGGATAACCGACCAAGATAATCGTATGATATCCTTTAATGATGAAATTATATCCATCAGAATTCACCTACGTGAAGTTTTTCAATAAATAAATAATGGTTATTGTGAGAAAACACGAGTTGGGAAAATATAAAATAATTACAGGGGATGGGATGTTCCTTTCACCATACTATAAGGGTGAAGGTATGTTTCTTGGGAGAGGATACTATAAACCAAAGAGACAACGGGGTGTGGGACATCAATTTAGAAATAAAGGAGATGGGATAATTGATACTCTAATGGGTATTGGTTCAACCATCCTTAAACATAAAGACCTAATTGGTTCAACTGCTTCTGCCGTGGGCTCAGTTGCGGGTGCTATAAAGAGTATAAAAGATGCTCAAAAGGAGTCTCATAAATTACAAGCAATCAAAGAAATTAAAAAAGGTAAAACTCAACTATCTTCACAAGAACGACAAAAAATCATTAAAATACTTGGGTCAGGGTTTCAACAATTTTAATGCTATATAAATACAAGTATGGAAGCGATTGATAGTATCTATGATTTGGATGATACGATTATCATTTCAAACTCCACTAAAAAGGAAGACTATTTTAAGGTAAATGCTATAACAGGAACAGACTGGAATTCAAACGGAACAAAAAGTTTTGAAATAAATAATCAACAAACTTACTTGAATATAGCTGATAGTTTCTTGCTGTGTAAATTTAAATTCACTAAGGCTGCGAATAATACTAATGCTACACTCGTAAATGATTTCTTCTGGAAAATGTTTGACAGTGTCCGCCTGTATATTGGAACACAAGAGGTTGAAGCGGTTGATTATGTCTCTGCTACATCTGAAATGATGAAATTTACACTATATTCGTTTAGTGATAGAATGGGTAAGGGAGCTGTTGAAGGTTTTATTCCTGATATGTCAACAGGAACAAACGCAGACCCTGGTTATAGTCAAAGGAAGTCAATGTATAATGATGACGCAAAAGCAGAGAATAGTTTTACGGTAGCAGTACCTCTGAAAGGTATATTTGGATTTTGTGATTATGATAAAGTTTTGTATGGGCTTAAAATTAGATTTCAACTACAAAGGAATGATAATGTAAATAGGTTGCTTTTTGGGGTTGAAAATGCTTTTGGCGACAATAATAAATTTGTTATTAATGATTTGTGTTGGTATATTAGTGAATATACTCCTAATCTTAAAACGGAAGAGATGTTAAATAGAAGACTTAACTCAAAGAAACCGCTAAATGTATCATACCTTAAAAGAAGATGTCAACACGTTAAACTGGAACACACTACCTACACTTGGAATTTGGGTGTTCTTGAAGGAAAGCCACGATACCTATGGCTCATTTTTAAGAAACCAGATGGAGAGGACGGTACTAATAAGAATAATGCCCTGAGTGATAATGCTAAGGTGAAACAACTTCGGGTTTCTCTTGATGGGACATTTTATCCGCGAGATAGATTGGAAATTGATTGGGAAAAAAATGATTATGCGGAAGCCTACAAGTCTTACCAAAAGGTGTGTGAAAGCAACGGTAATAATGAACCTATTTTGGATATGGTTGCGTTTCAAAAACTTTATACAATCTACACAATTGACCTGAGTTCTCAAAAGGAAACTATAAAGTCTAATAGAGTGGATACTTCTCTATACATTGAAAGAGGAGAGAATGAAGAAGTTGATGCTTATTGTTTGCTTTTGGAGGAAACAGAATTACAGATTAATACAGATAATGGTGTTATGATTAATATCACATAGGTTTTTTCTCATAAATAAATGGTAGGGGTATATGTTAATCAAATCAATCTTGATAAATTAACATCTTGTATTCAAAATCAAAAGCCTTGTATTATTAATGTTAATACATTTCAAAGAAAAGGAGCTGTAAGAATTGATGTTTTACTCACAAGAGAGCAGGTGAAAACACTAAATGATGTTGGATCACTTAAAATTAAAATGACAAAACCTATGTTAAAGAAATATTCAATAGACGAGTCAAGAGGAGGATTTCTCCCATTTCTAATTCCTTTATTTGCTGGTTTAAGTGCGGCGGGAGCATTGACTGGTGGTATTTCAGCAGCGATAAAAACTGCTAACGAAAGGAAGGCACAACTAAAAGCTCAAAAAGAATTGGAAAGACATAACAAGGAGTTGGAGAAACAAATTAGTGGAAGTGGTGTAATTGTAGATTTTGCTCAAAAACTTGAAAGTCTACCTGATAAAGCTAGATTGTTAGTTGGAGATATGCTTTCCTCTATCGCTCAAGCGGGTGTTAAACTAACTAAACGGGGTAATGGATTGTATCTTTCTCATAAATAAATGGATAAATGGTTTAAACAATTTGGAAAGAATACAACGTCAAATATAGAACTCGCTAAGTATTGTAAAACACTAAAAATTGATAATGTGGTTATTTGTATGAGAGATGAATTAATACATATAAATAAGAATACAAAGAATATTATTATGAATTTAGACACACAGAATGGTTCTCATTGGGTTTGTATTCATAATAGTCAGGATAAATATTATTTTGATAGTTATGGTATGCCACCACCTGTTGAAGTAATACAATTCTTACAGAATGGTGTTTATCAAACATTTCAAGTTCAAGAAATTAATTCTAAATGTTGTGGTCAATTATGTTTATATGTATTATTTAAACTCAACAATAATGAAAATTTTTATGATATCATTTTTAATCTAATATAAATGACTTATGTTGGAAAAGATGGTTCTATCTTTGGAAAATCCTCTCAGGATATTGATTTATCAAATTATTATACAAAGGCACAGGCTGAACGACAAAAATATAGTGTAAGTAAAAATATTAATATGAAGAATACTTATAAATTAATCAATTATCCAAACCCTACAGATGCGAATGACTTAATTAGATTAAGTGATTTATCACAATATATATTTTTAAAGAAAACAGCACGTTTTGTTAAACAAGTAAAATTTACAACCACAACACCTGGTTATACTAACCATACACCTTTCCTCATTGAATTTAACTACCTGCTTACAATTGAATTTTATAAAGAAGGACATTTAGTTAATATGCGAATTAATAAATGGGGGTATGATATGCCTGATTTAGGGTATAATTGGTCTTTTTCAATAAACATAGAAGACCTACATGATTTAAATCAGTCTCGTAAAGAAGAATATTATCCACTTGGTGAAGATAAGGATTTATGTGGAAGTACAATTAGCAAACAACAAATACGTGATTTTAAGAAAAGAAAAATATATGATAGTATAGCGATGGTTCGCATGACAAAGAAGGAAGGTAATGAGATAAGGATAGAAAGCCGAGGAATACAAACCGATTTGGTAGTGGGAAGATGGGGTGGTATTACCTGTCATAATATTAATCTCACATATATTTCTGATACATAAATGGCAGGAAGAAGACTACAAGAGAATTATAATTTTTGTATTCAAGGATACCTACAAGAAAAGGGTGCTCGGTATTACATACCTTATGATTTGGAGCATATACATGGGAATTTTGTCATTAAAAACTGGCCTTATACTGATATTGTTAAACCCACAAATAGAGACTTGTTTAAAATATTAAATAAAAATGAACTTCTCAAAGTTATGAAATATAAAACTCTTTTAGAAATCGTCAACAAATCTTATTGGTATCCTATTATGAGAAAAATAATTATAGATACAAGAATATCTCAAAATCCAGATGAGTATATGTATAATATTCTTTGGGGTTCAAACTCAAGGGTAGCAAGGGATGAGGAAGGAGTTGAAGAAGAGAAGGAGGAAGGAGTTGAAGAAGAGAAGGAGGAAAGAGAGAAGGAGGAGAAGGGGGAAAGGGAGAAGGAGGAGAGGGAGGAAAAGGAGAAGGAGGAGAAGGATGAAAGGGAGAAAAAGGAGAAGGAGGAGAGGGAGGAAAGGGAGAAAAAGGAGGAGGAGGAGAGGGAGGAAAAATATAAAAATATGACCATTCCTGAGATTAATGAAAGATTGAAGGTATTACGACAAATAAATAAATCTCAACGCACTGAAGAGGAAAATAAAGAATTAATGACTCTTCCGAACTTATTGGTTTTTAAATTTGCTATAATGAATTCAGAGCGCAGATATACAACATATAGTTGATGATGTTGGTGTTATTGACTTTAGTTAGTTTTATTTGTAAATAAATGGAGGAGAGAGTGAAGTCATTTCTAAGGATTCTTTATGTTTTAAAAATCAAGATAGAAATGTATATGTTGAAAACCAAAAAGGTTTTGGCACTATGTAGAACTTTTTCTCATAAATAAATATGAGTTATTGTCTCAAATGTAAAAAGAAAACTAAATCTAAAAATATCTCTTATGTTAAAGCTAAAAATAATAGAGTTTATCAAAAAGGAATATGTCAAGTGTGTGGTTCTAAAAAGTGTCAATTCATCTCTCCTAAAAGTGGAGGAGACATACAAAAGTTTTTGTCAGGTAGCAAATTTACAACAACTGGAATTCCAGGGGAATTACACCTTCCAGGGTATTCTTTCTGTGGCCCAGGAACAAACTTGGATAAAAGATTAGATGAGGCTGACAATCCTAAACCTTGGTCTAAACCTACAAATAGGGTTGATGAAGTGTGTATGAAGCATGATATTGCTTATGGGAAAACCACTACATTGACTGAAAAACATAAAGCCGACAGAGAAATGTTGTATAATTTGTCTTTGATACAAAATCCAACGTTGAGAGAGAAAGTTGATAGGTTTATTGTGAGAAATTTGATAAATGCTAAATTGAAACTTGGCCTTGGTTATTCACCCTCAAAAAACTATTAGGCTCTCATGATGTCATCAAGACTGAGGAGCTTTTGGCTGATGAATTACATAAACCTATAATCACAAAGTTTAAAAGAAGGAAAGTTTATTCTAAATACACCGACCACATATGGTCCGCTGATTTAATCGAACTAAAAAATGATAAGGGATACAAGTATGCTTTAACCGTTATTGATTTGAGGAGTAGATTTGCTTGGGTTGTTCCTTTGAAAAACAAGAGAGGTTATACTCTGAAGTTAGCCTTCCAACAGATATTTAATAAAAGTAAAAGAAAACCAAAGAAACTGTGGACCGATGAGGGAACAGAGTTCTATAACAAAATATTTATGAAATTTCTTAAGGGGGAGGGTATTAAATTATACAGCACCTTTAATGAAGGAAAAGCAGTTGTTATTGAGCGTTTTAATCGTACTTTAAAAGAGAAATTATATAAAAAATTCACACAACTCGGTTCCCAAAAATGGGTGTATTTTATTCAGGATATTGTAGATAATTACAATAATACAGTTCATTCATCAACAAAATCAAAACCATCAGAAACATTTACAAAATTAGAATATGAAAAGGAGATTAATTTGAGAAAGCCCAAGTTCAAAGTTGGTGATATTGTAAGAATATACAGATGGAAAAGTCATTTTGAGAAAGGTTATACAAAGAGATGGACTAATGAATTATTCAAAATCGTTGATGTAATGGATACTATGCCTTGGACTTACAAATTATATGATATGAATTGGGAAGAAATCTTGGGTTCATTTTACTCACAAGAATTACAAAAAACAAAACTGATAATTCATTAAACAACAACCATCCATACTTTCATCCACCCAGATTAGCTAATTTAATTAGTAGTAATTAAAAAAAAAAAAAAAAAAAAAAAAAAAAAAATCATAAGCCACACCCACACAGACCCCACCCACAAACCCCACCCACACAGACCCCACCCACACAGACCACACCCACACAGACCACACCCACACAGACCACACCCACACAGACCACACCCACACAGACCACACCCACACAGACCCCGCCCACACATAAGAAAGCATTGGGGGCTTTTGATGATAAGAGGTTTATTTTAGAAAATGGAATTGATCGTCTCCCTTATGGTTATATAAGTATATAAGATATATATATATATAAGTGATAAGTTAAAAAGGGGGGTTAGGGATTTTAACGGGCTACCGCCACCTTTTTTACTATTATATAAATGATAGAACCAAGTATCAACCAGACTAAAGAGTGGAGGTGTAATCAACCTTGGTATATAAATGGAAAACATAACGAATGTGAAAAATATCAGATTCAAGAGGTTGAGAGAATCACTGGTCAGAAGGTTCTCAAGACGGATAAACGTATTCATTTGTTAAGTGGGGTAATGGAGGGTGGGAAGAAAAATATATTAGAGTGGAGTGAGAACTTTAATGGTTATCAATCGGATAATAAATATTATAATTTTAAAATGGTATGTGGGAGAGGAGGAGGTCAAACAAGAACCCTCCGTGAAACATACCACTTTATACTTTCACAACAAAAGGTTAAGGAACCTGTATACTTTATAAATATACTTGATGGGGATGAGTTCTATAGGAGAATGGAACTCTTAAAAAAGTTAGAAAGAGATAATATATTTATAGGCTCATTAGCAGAGTGGTCTAAGGAACTACATTAAGGGGGTAGTGGGGGGAATAGGGTAAAATTTACATGGAAGTGAGAATGATCATAGGTTCATAAGGCTAGAAGGATTATAGGTTCATAAAGGAAGAAAATCATAGGTTCATAAGGTGAGAAGGATTATAGGTTCATAAGGTGAGAAGGATTATAGGTTCATAAGGCGAGAAGGATTATAGGTTCATAAGGCGAGAAGGATTATAGGTTCATAGAGGGAGAAATAGAGGTGTTTATGATTTTTTTAAAAACAGGGGGGTAAATGACATTAGATAGGGATTTCCCATGTTAAACGGAGGTGTCCCAGAAGCAACATTTATCACCTACTTATTACTGTGGAAAAACCACTTTTCGCACTTGTGTTAGTGTTGAAAAACCACTTTTAGCACTTGTGTTAGTGTTGAAAAAACACTTTTTGCACTTGTGATAGTGTTGAAAAACCACTTTTCGCACTTGTGTTAGTGTTGAAAAACCACTTTTCGCACTTGTGTTAGTGTTGAAAAACCACTTTTCGCACTTGTGTTAGTGTTGAAAAACCACTTTTCGCACTTGTGTTGGTGCAGGAAACCACTTTTGCACTTGTATTAGTGTGGAAAAAACACTTTTTGCACTTGTGATAGTGTTGAAAAACCACTTTTCGCACTTGTGTTAGTGTTGAAAAACCACTTTTCGCACTTGTGTTGGTGCAGGAAACGAATTTTGCACTTGTATTAGTGTGGAAAAACCACTTTTTGCACTTGTGTTAGTGTTGAAAAACCACTTTTCGCACTTGTGTTAGTGTTGAAAAACCACTTTTCGCACTTGTGTTAGTGTTGAAAAACCACTTTTTGCACTTGTGTTGGTGCAGGAAACCACTTTTGAACTTGTATTAGTGTGGAAAAAACACTTTTTGCACTTGTGATAGTGTTGAAAAACCACTTTTCGCACTTGTGTTAGTGTTGAAAAACCACTTTTCGCACTTGTTTTGGTGCAGGAAACCACTTTTGCACTTGTATTAGTGTAGAAAAACCACTTTTCGCGCTTGTGTTAGTGTTGAAAAACCACTTTTCGCACTTGTGTTAGTGTTGAAAAACCACTTTTCGCACTTGTGTTGGTGCTGGAAACCACTTTTGCACTTGTATTAGTGTGGAAAAAACACTTTTTGCACATGTGTTAATGTTGAAAAACCCCTTTTCGCACTTGTGTTGGTGCAGGAAACCACTTTTGCACTTGTATTAGTGTGGAAAAACCACTTTTCGCACTTGTGTTAGTGTTGAAAAACCACTTTTCGCACTTGTGTTCGTGTTGAAAAACCACTTTTCGCACTTGTGTTGGTGCAGGAAACCACTTTTGCACTTGTATTAGTGTGGAAAACACACTTTTTGCCCTTGTGATAGTGTTGAAAAACCACTTTTCGCACTTGTGTTAGTGTTGAAAAACCACTTTTCGCACTTGTGTTGGTGCAGGAAACCACTTTTGCACTTGTATTAGTGTGGAAAAACCACTTTTCGCACATGTGTTAGTGTTGAAAAACCACTTTTCGCACTTGTGTTAGTGTTGAAAAACCACTTTTCGCACTTGTGTTGGTGCAGGAAACCACTTTTGCACTTGTATTAGTGTGGAAAAACCACTTTTCGCACTTGTGTTAGTGTTGAAAAACCACTTTTCGCACTTGTGTTAGTGTTGAAAAACCACTTTTTGCACTTGTGTTGGTGCAGGAAACCACTTTTGCACTTGTATTAGTGTGGAAAAAACCACTTTTCGCACTTGTGTTAGTGTTGAAAAACCACTTTTCGCACTTGTGTTAGTGTTGAAAAACCACTTTTCGCACTTGTGTTGGTGCAGGAAACCACTTTTGCACTTGTATTAGTGTGGAAAAAACACTTTTTGCACTTGTGATAGTGTTGAAAAACCACTTTTCGCACTTGTGTTAGTGTTGAAAAACCACTTTTCGCACTTGTGTTAGTGTTGAAAACCACTTTTCGCACTTGTGTTGGTGCAGGAAACCACTTTTGCACTTGTATTAGTGTGGAAAAACCACTTTTCGCACTTGTGTTAGTGTTGAAAAACCACTTTTCACACTTGTGTTAGTGTTGAAAAACCACTTTTCGCACTTGTGTTAGTGTTGAAAAACCACTTTTCACACTTGTGTTGGTGCAGGAAACCTCTTTTGCACTTGTATTAGTGTGGAAAAAACACTTTTTGCACTTGTGATAGTGTTGAAAAACCACTTTTCGCACTTGTGTTAGTGTTGAAAAACCACTTTTCGCACTTGTGTTGGTGCAGGAAACCACTTTTGCACTTGTATTAGTGTCGAAAAACCACTTTTCGCACTTGTGTTAGTGTTGAAAAACCACTTTTCACACATGTGTTAGTGAAGGAAACCACTTTTCGCACCTGTGTTAGTGTTGAAAAACCACTTTTGCACTTGTATTATTGTGGAAAAACCACTTTTCGCACTTGTGTTAGTGTTGAAAAACCACTTTTCGCACTTGTGTTAGTGTTGAAAAACCACTTTTCGCACTTGTGTTGGTGCTGGAAACCACTTTTGCACTTGTATTAGTGTGGAAAAAACACTTTTTGCACATGTGTTAGTGTTGAAAAACCGCTTTTCGCACTTGTGTTGGTGCAGGAAACCACTTTTGCACTTGCATTAGTGTGGAAAAACCACTTTTCGCACTTGTGTTAGTGTTGAAAAACCACTTTTCGCACTTGTGTTCGTGTTGAAAAACCACTTTTCGCACTTGTGTTGGTGCAGGAAACCACTTTTGCACTTGTATTAGTGTGGAAAACACACTTTTTGCCATTGTGATAGTGTTGAAAAACAACTTTTCGCACTTGTGTTAGTGTTGAAAAACCACTTTTCGCACTTGTGTTGGTGCAGGAAACCACTTTTGCACTTGTATTAGTGTGGAAAAACCACTTTTCGCACTTGTGTTAGTGTTGAAAAACCACTTTTCGCACTTGTGTTAGTGTTGAAAAACCACTTTTCGCACTTGTGTTGGTGCAGGAAACCACTTTTGCACTTGTATTAGTGTGGAAAAACCACTTTTCACACTTGTGTTAGTGTTGAAAAACCACTTTTCGCACTTGTGTTAGTGTTGAAAAACCACTTTTCACACTTGTGTTGGTGCAGGAAACCACTTTTGCACTTGTATTAGTGTGGAAAAACCACTTTTCGCACTTGTGTTAGTGTTGAAAAACCACTTTTCGCACTTGTGTTAGTGTTGAAAAACCACTTTTCGCACTTGTGTTAGTGTTGAAAAACCACTTTTCACACTTGTGTTGGTGCAGGAAACCACTTTTGCACTTGTATTAGTGTGGAAAAACCACTTTTCGCACTTGTGTTAGTGTTGAAAAACCACTTTTCACACTTGTGTTAGTGTTGAAAAACCACTTTTCGCACTTGTGTTAGTGTTGAAAAACCACTTTTCGCACTTGTCTTGGTGCAGGAAACCACTTTTGCACTTGTATTAGTGTGGAAAAACCACTTTTCGCACTTGTGTTAGTGTTGAAAAACCACTTTTCGCACTTGTGTTAGTGTTGAAAAACCACTTTTCGCACTTGTGTTAGTGTTGAAAAACCACTTATCGCACTTGTGTTGGTGCAGGAAACCACTTTTGCACTTGTATTAGTGTGGTAAAACACTTTTCGCACTTGTGGTAGTGTTGAAAAACCACTTTTTGCACTTGTGTTAGTGTTGAAAAACCACCTTTTGCACTTGTGTTGGTGCAGGGAACCACTTTTGCACTTGTATTAGTGTGGAAAAAACCCTTTTTGCACTTGTGTTAGTGTTGAAAAACCACTTTTCGCACTTGTGTTAGTGTTGAAAAACCACTTTTCGCACTTGTGTTGGTGCAGGAAACCACTTTTGCACTTGTATTAGTGTGGAAAAAACACTTTTTGCACTTGTGATAGTATTGAAAAACCACTTTTCGCACTTGTGTTAGTGTTGAAAAACCACTTTTCGCACTTGTGTTGGTGCAGGAAACCACTTTTGCACTTGTATTAGTGTGGAAAAACCACTTTTCGCACTTGTGTTAGTGTTGAAAAACCACTTTTCGCACTTGTGTTAGTGTTGAAAAACCACTTTTCACACTTGTGTTGGTGCAGGAAACCACTTTTGCACTTGTATTAGTGTGGAAAAAACACTTTTTGCACTTGTGATAGTGTTGAAAAACCACTTTTCGCACTTGTGTTAGTGTTGAAAAACCACTTTTCGCACTTGTGTTAGTGATGAAAAACCACTTTTCGCACTTGTGTTGGTGCAGGAAACCACTTTTGCACTTGTATTAGTGTGGAAAAAACACTTTTTGCACTTGTGATAGTGTTGAAAAACCACTTTTCGCACTTGTGTTAGTGTTGAAAAACCACTTTTCGCACTTGTGTTGGTGCAGGAAACCACTTTTGCACTTGTATTAGTGTGGAAAAAACACTTTTTGCACTTGTGATATTGTTGAAAAATCACTTTTAGCACTTGTGTTAGTGTTGAAAAACCACTTTTCGCACTTGTGTTGGTGCAGGAAACCACTTTTGCACTTGTATTAATGTGGAAAAAACACTTTTTGCACTTGTGATAGTGTTGAAAAACCATTTTTCGCACTTGTGTTAGTTTTGAAAAACCACTTTTCTTGTGCTTTTCTTGTGGTTTCCACACTAAAAACCACTTTTGCACTTGTGATGAAAAACCATTTTTCGCACTTGTGTTAGTTTTGAAAAACCACTTTTCGCACTTGTGTTGGTGCAGGAAACCACTTTTGCACTTGTATTACTGTGGAAAAACCACTTTTCGCACTTGTGTTAGTGTTGAAAAACCACTTTTAGCACTTGTGTTAGTGTTGAAAAAACACTTTTTGCACTTGTGATAGTGTTGAAAAACCACTTTTCGCACTTGTGTTAGTGTTGAAAAACCACTTTTCGCACTTGTGTTAGTGTTGAAAAACCACTTTTCGCACTTGTGTTAGTGTTGAAAAACCACTTTTCGCACTTGTGTTGGTGCAGGACACCACTTTTGCACTTGTATTAGTGTGGAAAAAACACTTTTTGCACTTGTGATAGTGTTGAAAAACCACTTTTCGCACTTGTGTTAGTGTTGAAAAACCACTTTTCGCACTTGTGTTGGTGCAGGAAACGAATTTTGCACTTGTATTAGTGTGGAAAAACCACTTTTCGCACTTGTGTTAGTGTTGAAAAACCACTTTTCGCACTTGTGTTAGTGTTGAAAAAACCACTTTTCGCACTTGTGTTAGTGTTGAAAAACCACTTTTTGCACTTGTGTTGGTGCAGGAAACCACTTTTGAACTTGTATTAGTGTGGAAAAAACACTTTTTGCACTTGTGATAGTGTTGAAAAACCACTTTTCGCACTTGTGTTAGTGTTGAAAAACCACTTTTCGCACTTGTTTTGGTGCAGGAAACCACTTTTGCACTTGTATTAGTGTAGAAAAACCACTTTTCGCGCTTGTGTTAGTGTTGAAAAACCACTTTTCGCATTTGTGTTAGTGTTGAAAAACCACTTTTCGCACTTGTGTTGGTGCTGGAAACCACTTTTGCACTTGTATTAGTGTGGAAAAAACACTTTTTGCACATGTGTTAGTGTTGAAAAACCCCTTTTCGCACTTGTGTTGGTGCAGGAAACCACTTTTGCACTTGTATTAGTGTGGAAAAACCACTTTTCGCACTTGTGTTAGTGTTGAAAAACCACTTTTTGCACTTGTGTTCGTGTTGAAAAACCACTTTTCGCACTTGTGTTGGTGCAGGAAACCACTTTTGCACTTGTATTAGTGTGGAAAACACACTTTTTGCCCTTGTGATAGTGTTGAAAAACCACTTTTCGCACTTGTGTTAGTGTTGAAAAACCACTTTTCGCACTTGTGTTGGTGCAGGAAACCACTTTTGCACTTGTATTAGTGTGGAAAAACCACTTTTTGCACATGTGTTAGTGTTGAAAAACCACTTTTCGCACTTGTGTTAGTGTTGAAAAACCACTTTTCGCACTTGTGTTGGTGCAGGAAACCACTTTTGCACTTGTATTAGTGTGGAAAAACCACTTTTCGCACTTGTGTTAGTGTTGAAAAACCACTTTTCGCACTTGTGTTAGTGTTGAAAAACCACTTTTTGCACTTGTGTTGGTGCAGGAAACCACTTTTGCACTTGTATTAGTGTGGAAAAAACCACTTTTCGCACTTGTGTTAGTGTTGAAAAACCACTTTTCGCACTTGTGTTAGTGTTGAAAAACCACTTTTCGCACTTGTGTTGGTGCAGGAAACCACTTTTGCACTTGTATTAGTGTGGAAAAAACACTTTTTGCACTTGTGATAGTGTTGAAAAACCACTTTTCGCACTTGTGTTAGTGTTGAAAAACCACTTTTCGCACTTGTGTTAGTGTTGAAAACCACTTTTCGCACTTGTGTTGGTGCAGGAAACCACTTTTGCACTTGTATTAGTGTGGAAAAACCACTTTTCGCACTTGTGTTAGTGTTGAAAAACCACTTTTCACACTTGTGTTAGTGTTGAAAAACCACTTTTCGCACTTGTGTTAGTGTTGAAAAACCACTTTTCACACTTGTGTTGGTGCAGGAAACCTCTTTTGCACTTGTATTAGTGTGGAAAAAACACTTTTTGCACTTGTGATAGTGTTGAAAAACCACTTTTCGCACTTGTGTTAGTGTTGAAAAACCACTTTTCGCACTTGTGTTGGTGCAGGAAACCACTTTTGCACTTGTATTAGTGTCGAAAAACCACTTTTCGCACTTGTGTTAGTGTTGAAAA